>NC_056744.1:1083123723-1083433723 GCF_019279795.1 Protopterus annectens | reverse complement strand
AGTGCTGGGGTGCTCTCGAGAGCCTTGAACCATGTTTCTGTTACTGCACAGATATCGATGTTCTCCATGCTAAGGAGAGTTTCGAGTGCTTGCATCTTGAGGTTTAGACTTCTGGCGTTGAGTAGCATTACTCTTAGTTTCTTATCCCTTGTGATACCTGTGGAGGTGGGTTTGTCTTTTGAGCCTTGCCTAAAAAAGGCACTATGGGGGTAGCTAGAGCCTTTGCCAATATCCGAAAGCCCAGCGGTGACAGGTGCAAGCCGTCCCTAGCGAAGCATCATGGCTTGTCGAGCATGTCATCCCAGGCTGACAGGCATTGGATCCCCTTTGAATGACACCAATACTTAAGCCAATTGTTGAAATTGATAATGTTGTCTTCATACTGTGGCATCATTCTTGGTGAGGGTAAGATGCTACTCAAGGTCAGGGTCATACCGGCCTGGGCTACATGCCCAGAGAGCTCCTATGTCTCTTTTCATGTAGTCCAGGGAGGTACGTCTCAGGTCATTCACACCAGCATGGACAATGACTGAGTCATATTTGTACTTGCCTTGGAGTGACCTGAGTGCTTGTGTTATGTGGTGGATCCTAGCACCCGATAGGCAGCTCACCGTGACCTTCTCCTTGTTAAGCCTGGTGAGCGGGACGTCAGTGTGCCTGATGATAGAGTCACCTATTACAAGTGTATCAGGTGTGTTGTTTAGCCTTAAGGGCTGTGACTGTTCGGCACACTGGCTTTGTGAGCTATATGTTGCATGTGTTTTGTTTTGGGGTAGCGGTTGCTTGGGTGTCTGCTTTGGAGGTCTTTGCTGCTTAGGCAGATTTTTATTTAGAGCCTCCAAGTATGTTTTTGTGTGTTTATGTGTTTGGTTTGCTGTCGTGGTAGGTCTATGTGAGACTGGAATTGTAGTGAGTGTGGTTTCCTTCTCCTCCTGACTGGTTACGCCAGTACTGAGTTGAGAGAGCTTAGCCTCCAGTTTGGCTATATGGTTGCATCTCTCACATGTGTTGGAATTTGTTGGGAGGAGGAGAGGGTTGTCTGTGTACATTAGGCAGTTGTAACATTGCCTCAAGATTCCCAGGTTCACCAGCTGGACCGGAGAGGAGATTGACAACTGACCTTTGGACATGCTAGAATAGTATTGGGAATTCCTTTATAATTGAAAAAAAGGGCCAATGGGGAACAAGTTACTTGAGGGGAGTTTGTGAGGGTGTAGTGCTTTTAATTTTTTTAGTGCTGACTTATATAATTGCTTTAGTGAGCAAGTGCTAGGCTTTAGCATAGGAATAGGATGTTTATTATGAGAACTAGATCAGTTCCAAGGCTCAAACCCAAATAAGCTGCGCTGCTCAATGAAGCGCTATGCACAAAATCACGCAAAGCCGCGCTACAGCGGGTTTTATACAGGCGGACTTGAAAGAGCTAGAAATTGGCCCAAAACAGCCAACAGACTACCAGATTCCTGTGCTGGGAACACTCCTCCAGGGACAGATAGCCTGCTCCAAGCTCCCCACTGCCACTGGTGAACAAAGAAGCCTCCCTCTATCCAAGAAAGGAAATGGCAACACAGGAACTTTCCAAAAGTCCAGAATACAGCAAAGCCTGTATTTGGACTACTCTAGGTCAGGAAAGATGGGAAACAAGGATAACTTTTTTTTTTTTTTTTGCAACAAACAGCAGGAAATTGTAATAAATATGTAACACAGGCTAGCGCACTTGAGTGTGTAGCCTCAACAAGTAAATGCAACAAACAGGACAAACTTTAAAAGTGCAGGTGCAAAAACAACTTTAGACAGTTTAAAACAGTTCAAGAAGCAGAAATATTTGCAGTTTAGCTAGATCGGACAGTCGCCCAGGTAGTAGCAGGAAAAAACACTTTTATCAGGTTAGCAGTTGCTTTTTTAGCCTCTCTGCTGCTAGCACCACTCTGCAGGACCACGAGGAGCTTGGCTGAGTAGTAACAAGCGCAAAAACCTCGCCAAAGCAGGTTTTATACAGGGGGATTTGAAAGAGCTAGAAATTGGTCCAAAATGGCCAATAGACAACCAGATTCTTGTGCTGGGAACACTCCTCCAGGGATAGATAGGCTGCTCTAAGTTCCCCACTGCCACTGGTGAACAAAGAAACCTCCCTCTATCCAAGAAAGGAAATGGACAACACAGGAAATTTCCAAAAGTCCAGAATACAGCAAAGCCTGTATTTGGACTACTCTAGGTCAGGAAAGACGGGAAACAAGGATAATAATTTTTTTTTTGTTTTTCTTTTTTTCAACAAATAGCAAGAAAATGCAGTAACTATGTGACACAGGCTAGCGTACTTGAGTGTGTAGCCTCAACAGGTAAATGCAAAAAACAGGACAAACTTTAAATTACAAGCGCTAAAGCTGGCTTTAAAGCAGGGGGTTAGAAAGAGATAGGAAATGGCCCAAAACGGCCCATAAGCTACAGGTCACTGGGCTGGAACCACTCCTCAAGGGACAGATAGGCTGCTCAGAGCTCCCCACTCTCACTGGTGAACAAAGAAGCTTCCTCCTATCCAAATAAGGATATGGGCAACACAGGAACTATGACACAGCCCAGGGATCATATGTATATATATATGTATGTATATATATATATATATATATATATATATATATATATATATATATATATGTATATATGTGTATATATATGTGTGTATATATATATATATATATATATATATATATATGTATATATATGTATATATATATATGTATATATATATATATATATATGTGTGTGTATATGTATATATATATATATATATATATATGTATATATATATATATGTATGTATATATGTGTGTGTGTGTGTATGTGTGTATATATATATATATATATATATATATATATATATATATATATGTGTGTGTATGTATATATATGTGTGTGTGTATATATATATATATATATATATATATATATATATATATATATATATATATATATATATATATATATATATATATATAAAAATAAATGTAGATAGAAGTGTAACTGTTTTGTAATTGACTGGAACTTAGTATAATGCAATGTAAGCAAATGGAGTTTTGCTTCCAGCATGGTTTTCATCCTGGCCACAGTACCATCACTGCCCTTCTGACCTTCCTAAAATGTATCAACTATGCCCACAACTCTGGCAAAATCATATTTACCCTATTCCTTGACCTGTCCAAATCTTTCAATACCATCTCTTACCCCATACTCCTTTTTCAACTATCCTCTCTCAATCTATCTCCCGCTACCCTAGCTATCTGTCCGAAAGACAGCAAGCTGTAAAATGGAAATCAACCTCCTCCTCCTTACACACCCCCATAGTTCTGTTCTTGGCCCCCTACCTTTCAACATATTCATCAGTAACTTTCACCACGCCATCCCCAATACCTCCCTAATCCAGTATGCAGATGATTCTTGTATCATCTGCACTGCTGACTCCCCCTCAGACCTACTACTAAAAACCCAGTCTGCTTTTTCACTAACAGAAACCTGGATGCACAACAATCACCTGGCCCTAAATGCACACAAATCAAAACTAATGATCTTTACTTCCTCAGAAATCTCCTCCTTTACTATACTAAGCCAGAACAATACCTCCTTCGAAGCAGTATCTCACATTAAGTTGTTTGGTGTCACCACTGATGAGCATCTAAAATTCCATATCCATATTCAAACAGCCTTCAAAAAAACACCACCAAAAACTTGGTCTCCTGTACAGGCACAATCACTACCTCACTCCCTCTACTAGAAAGCTTCCTCCTGTCTTCTCCCCTCTCTCGTATATGGTGCCCCGTTGTTCACCAACCTGCAACCTGGCCTTCATTCCAAATTAGAATCCTGCTACAACAAAATCAGCAAATTCGCCACCAACTCCAAAAATTCTTCCCATCACTGCTTCTCCCTCCAATCTCTTCAGTGGCTAGAACTACCTATCTACTTAAACTCACTGCAGCCCATAAACTCATTTTTAAACCATCCATCTGTCCTGCTGTCTCCAACACCTTAACACCCTATATTCCTAAGTGCTCATTCTGATCTGAGAATAAAATTCTACATATTTTCAAACCCTCCCAGCCCCCTGGCTACATTCTCCTATCATACTCTCTAGCCAAGCTGTGGAACTCATTCCCTTCCTCCCTATGAAACACCCTTAACCACATCATCTTCAAATCTCTCCTACACTCCTACCTTTCATCTAAATGAATTTTCCCCTGCTCTTCCCATACATGAGCCCCTCCTCACTCATCTTTCTTTCTATTCCCAGCCATGTCTTCCTCTCCTCATTGACACCACATACATCACCTCCAATATGCTTATTCTGCCAGACTGCTTTTTCTTCTCTCATTTTCATCAGAGCTGTGATTTACATTTTTCGTAACTAATGTTTAAAAAAAAAGTTACTCTGCAAAGATTAATAGAGTGCATGTCCACTGTCATTACATCTACTCTGTATGTAATGTTATTCTCTTTAAACTTGTTAAATTTTGTTTAATTTTTAATAGAAGTTATGTCCTCTGACACTACAGCTGATCTGTATGTTATATCACTTAAAACTTGTTAAATTGTTTCTCTCATCAGCATGTTTTGTTATTGTCATTGTTAATGAGGCTTTTCCCTGGGCCTCCCCTGAAAACGGGCTCTTCTTGACCCAGTGGACTTCCCTGGTCATCAAACGGAATAAATAAAATAAATAAATTGGTATTGCCTAGTCTGACTTTCCTGGTAAACGATGATGGATAAATAAGTAATTAAGTTCATGCTGCAGAGAGGCCTTCCTTTTTAAGCTACATGTCCAATGAATTCTGGATAAGGAATTATACTGCTGCTGTGATCCCTTTTCTGTAACATCTATTGTTATGATGCGTTATTCACAAAACTGTACTGTCTTCTTCATAAAGAGCTCCACTAAGAGGCCAAACTTTTCAGCAGCCTTTTGAGACAAATAGACTGCTTTTCCCTTAGTCCAGAGATCAGGGTTCTCCTGCCACTTTTTCCTGGTTTTAAAGGGGGTAGACGGTTTGTCACATCTTGGACATCAGAGACTTCAATAAGTAACACATCTGAGACTTCAGATTTTAGGTGGTTATCCTGCAAAGTTATACCTGTGTTACAGCAGGAGGCCTAAATGGTATCACTTAATTTGGTGTACGTGTTTTGCATATTTGCTGAAGTCCTTAAACTGTGTAGAAAGAGGAGTGACATGTGTTTCCCTATTTAGTTAAATGGCTTCCTGTGGATGTGCTTGGAATTAGGACTCACTGGAGGAGTGAATGAGGAGCATAACCATTCATGTCAATTAATCCTGTGTTATCCCATCTCGGAAGGTACTGAATTGGGCAATCTCCATTACTGGTTATTCCTGCCAGTAAAGGAGACATGCATTGATGTCTTAGTGCCGAAGGTTGGATTATACTTTCGTCAACACAGCCTCAATGATGCCTTTTGTTTACCCGAGAATGTAAATTTTGCAGTGGAGTCTGATTTGTAGAGCCACCTCATCGTCTTAGTCCTGGTGTCAGACTCGAGTTGCCAGTCTCTTGATTGGTGGACCTTCACCAGCAAACTTTAAGGGTCTTCATGTTCTACACCCAAACTAGTTGTAGCCAAGCTTTTTTGCTGGGGTAGGGAATTTGTCTTTGCTCTGACACAGTGATGGGGACAAAGGGACATAGTCTTCTAAAGAAAGGCAGCTCTACATCAAACCATCCTACAGTTGCAGGCTGTCTCCTTTGTCACCGTAGCCCTAGCAGGAAAGTGATTCTGACACTTCCATTGTTTGTGTCAACTAATCTATCATATGATGTGTTGGCAAACTGGTGGACATAAATTGTATGTATTTTACTGGAAAGGCTATTCATACCTGGCTGTAGAATATAAACAGAAATATTTTCCATGTAACTTGTTACATCTCATTGGAAAGAGATGCTTCTCCAGTAGTTTGTTTAGAACTACACCTATTTCTCTTCTGGAATTGGGAGGATTGACCTCTTTATTATGGAAGAATGTCATTGAGCAACAGAGTAAGAGGTATTTTGTGGTAAATGTCTTCCATCCTTCCGCAAAAGGATTCTTGGATGCTTGCCACCCACCCATTCCTACAACTGTCACCCAGTGTTGGTGGTGAAGGATCTGATTTCCGGCTGCCAGTTTCCTTGTTATGCAGAATACTTTTCTGGCACTAGCATTTGTGGTTTCTGCACTGTGGATCTGGAACTGGTCAGCCTTGGAATCCTGTTCCTCCTCTAAGTTTTTCTGAAGTGGATTTACTTGCTGGAGTTTCAAGTGACTGAGTAACTAAGAAGCCTTCCAAAGGCGTACTTGGCTGTACTACACTTAGAAAAGTTCAGATTAGATGTTTTCACTGTTGCAGTCATCACACTTGGGTTATCTGCCTGCAGGTAGCCCTCATTTGGCCCGAATACCAGAGTCTTGGGATTTCTGCGTCGGATGCTGTTGCCTCTTCCATGACGTCAGGTCAGGGGTATAAAACATGCAGCCGATGCCATTACATCAGTCTTTCTTGCCGTGGAGGAGCCCGAAGCAGAAGCAGTTTGCAAGTGCCGGTCGGCCGCTACCTGAAATTTTCGTTTTTCGAGTTTCAAACCTGAAGTCTTCTAAAGCTAAGTACCCCGTTGGATCCTTTTTTCTTGCTCTAATCGATGTCAGAAAAAGTTAACAATTGTCTTGTCTGTGGATAGCAAAAACTTCCACAGAGATTTTCATTCTTACTGCGTCACCTGTTTAGGCCCAGACCACGACATCCCTCACTGTCTGTTGTGTGCCTGAGCCATTCATTGTGGTATCTTTGTCACTAAAGTCTTTCAGTCTCGTTCTCTGTATTCTGAACTGGCTTCGATAAGCCATCCGACTACTGATGATCTGAAAAAATGTAAAGATAAAGACCGAGACTGACTGCATAGGTCAAAAACTGCCTACGATGTTTCCGTTAAGCTAGACACCAGTACTCAGTGAGGTGCCTTTGCTGTCTCTGATGCCCACTTCTACAGATTCACAGGCCTCTGCTAAGACCCCTTCAGAGTCTGATTTGCCGCGAGATGCTTCTTCGACTATGGAACCTGCGGATGTCTCTCTCTTGGATGGGTCCAGAGCCGCTGTGCAGACACCAGCTTCTGAGGGTGTAGTCCGACCTACCGATGTTCGTATTAAACAGACAATTTAGTTTTTAGCTAAAAGTACCGAGTTTCTCAGGCCCAGAGTTTGCATTATGCCTAGAAAACAGACGACCAAAGTGCATGCTCAAGCTCCCATGCCACAAAAACAAATGCTTAGAATGGCTGAAGACCTTATTACTCTAATTAGAGGAAGCCATCCTTCCCCTGCTAATAGACAAAGAATTGTTTCCTTCTGATTCTACAGACCAGGAGTCAGATGACTCTGACCCTTTAGATTACTAGGACATACCCTTATCAACCCATGAGGATTCAGATGCAGAGGAATCCATTCCCTCTGCCTCCCCTCCAGAGGATTTTTCTTTTGGTGAACCCTTGCATACTTTAAGAGAGCATTTTCGCTGGGAATGCCAGGACTATCCTCAGTCCAAAAAGAGACTCAGAAAATTTTTATAGTTGCCTCTGCACAGGCCCTTAGCTATCCCCCCTGTCTTGGAT
Source organism: Protopterus annectens (assembly GCF_019279795.1). NCBI lineage: Eukaryota > Metazoa > Chordata > Ceratodontiformes > Protopteridae > Protopterus > Protopterus annectens. The sequence goes on along the minus strand of NC_056744.1, from coordinate 1,083,426,074 downwards.
ATTGTAGATGGTCTTCATGGAATCCAGTCTTACTCCAGACACCTTACCACCAGCCCCTAGAAAACCTGACTGGTACTACAGAGTACCTGATTCTCACAAATTTCTCTCTAAGAATCCTACTGCGGATCCAGAGACCAATTCCCAGGGATCTAAGGGCATTAAGGCTACTACAGCTAAAAACCCTACCCCTTTAGACAGGGATTCTAGAGCTTGGACAGATGAGGTAAGAAGGTATATACCTTTGCAAATGTTGCTATCAGAGCATTGAATTGCCAGTTTCACTTGTTGAAGTACCAGCAACATATTATGGAATGAAACAAAAAATGGCAGAGAACGAAATAAAAAATGGTGCTACTTCCAGATTGTGCAGAAAATAAAGATTTACAAGAGTTAATGCATTCTGCAAACCAAGTTAATAAACATACTTTGCAGTGTGTTTTTGGTGCCTTAGAAGCATCTTGCAGGGCTGCTATCGCTGGGTCTGTACTGAGAAGGCATGCTTGGCTGAAGGAACAAATCTTGCCAGGTCATGTCAAAGCAAAATTTACTAGATGCTCCTCTAAATCAGGATCGTTTGTTTGGCACCAAAGCAGAAGTTGTTCTTAAAAAGATGGAGGAAAAAGCTAAAGTTATGCAAGCTATCAAAGGTTTCTTACAGGTGCAGCCATCTAGATTCAGTAGGCATTGGCTTTCAAAAACTGGTCTTTTCCAGCCCCTTCCAGGCCTCCTCAGTCCAAACCCAGGGGAAACAGGCCTCCAAGACTACAATTTCAGGGTATGCAGAGATCTAAACAACGGAGTGCTCCCACCTCAAAAACAGGGAGTGGTAAGCTACCCCTTTTATGGAAAAAGTTCACAATGACCTTTCTATTATCCTTCCCAGCCATTCCCAATTACTTGTGCCCCTAGGAGGAAAACTTGACCTTCAACAAAAAACTGCATGTCCATTACTCAGGACCGATGGGTTCTAAACATTGTATTCCAGGGATACAGATTCGACTTCCATTCAACCTTCCTCCAAACCAGTGGGCAGAGGCTCAAAAGCAAGTACTTTCCCTTCTCAATATCAGGGCTGTTCAACCAGTTCTAGTAGGACAAAGGGGACAGGGTTTCTACTCCACACTGTTCTGGTGCCCAGAAAAGAGGGCTGTTGGAGTCTTATCCTGGATCTATCAATTCTCAACAACTTCCTGGTGGTCCCAAAATTCAAAATGCTTACTCTGCAACAGCTTCTCCCTATGCTAGCCTAGGATGCCTGGTTAGTCACCCAAGACATGAAAGAAGCTTATCTGCACATCCCCATAAGGGAGTCTTGCAGGAAATATCTACATTTTAGGGCAGGCTGTATGCACGGTCAGTTCTCTGCACTTCCCTTTGGCTTATCTACTGCACCCATAGTATTCACAAGTGCCTGACTCCAGCCATTGCATACTGCAGGCAGAGAAATATTCAAATTGTCCCATACTTGGATGATTGCCTGATTAAGGCGGACAGTCAGGAATTGCTACTTCAGCACTTGGCATTTGTAAAAAGACTCCTAACTTCACTGGGGTTACACCATCAATGAAAAGAAATCACAATTGGTGCCCAGTCAGAAAAATTGTATTCCTGGGAGCAAGCCTGAACACATCTTCCCAGATGGCATTCCTTACTCCAGAAAAGCAGATCTCTTTGACAGACTACTTCAAACTAATGGCCACCAAGACCCAGCTATCTGCAAGGAAAATACTGCAAGCCCTATGGTTCATGGCCTCATGCATTCTGCTAATTCCATATGCAAGACTGCATATGAGGAAATTTCAATGTTACTTAAAAAGTCTCTGGTGTCAACATTCTCAGGACCTGGAAACAGTGATTCCTATCATACCCTGTCTAAGGGCAGATTTCCTTTGGTGGGCAGAAGCATGCAACCACAAAAAGGGACTGCCTTTCACTCAACCCCTTGCCACCCAAACCCTGACAACAGGCTCATCAGACTATGCATGGGGGGCTCACATGGCAGGCAAATGCATTCAAGGCAAGTGGAGCCCAGGACAAATTCTCCTGCACATCATTCAAAAAGAGATGCTAGCTGTACAGAATGCTCTGACAGCCTTCAAATATCTAATCCTTCCAGGACAGCTGCTGATAAAGACAGACAACACCACAGTTATGTGGTACATAAAAAAGCAGGGGGCACCCATTCTTACCCACTCTGCAGTCCATGGTCCTGTGGAACGCAGTTCCTGAGTGGGGCTAACAATTTAAGGCCCCCCGAGGAGAGCTCCCACCTCTGCCTGAGACATTAACTTTGTACTGGAAAAGCTCATGCTTCCCCCTTTTGAACCCGCTGCTTCAGCAGAGTTAAAATTCCTCTCTTGGAAAGCAGCCTTGCTTTTAGCCATAACTTCAGCAAGAAGAGTGTCCAAGTTAAAGGCACTAATGGCTATGGAAACCTTCATGATTTTCCATGCTGATAGGGTTTCCCTCAGGACTAACCCATCCTTTATGCTTAAGGTGGTATCCAGTGTGGCTCTAAACCAATCCATGCATTTACCAACCTTCTTCCCTAATCCTCAGAATAAAGGGGAAAGTATCCTGCACTCCTTGGACGTGCACAGACAGCTCAGGTTCTACCTTGACAGAACTAAACCTTTCAGAAAATCTGACCAGCTGCTAGTCAGCTTTGCTACAGGGGCAGAGGGCAAGGCCATTTCAAAGCAAACCCATTTCCAAACAGATAGCACACTACATCCATTTCTGCTACAAACACCATGGAAAACCTACCCCATAGGAGATCAGAACACATTCTACTAGGGATACTTCCACCTCTACAGCATTTCTCAGGGGAGTCATACCAGGGACATCCTGGAGTTCTGTACACACCTTCACCAAGCATCATCACTTATCCATTTTTCCTAAATCCAGAGCTGGATTTGTTACAGCAGTCTTACAAGGCATGCAAGCCAGCCCTAAGACTTCTTGACTGCCTCCATCCTCCCTCAGCTTTGGGAATCAACCCAAGTGTGATGACTGCAACAGTGAAACACGAAGAACATAGTACAGTTGTGTACACTTACCATAAATGTAGATTTTCGAGTGTATTCACTATTGCAGCCCTGGTTTCCCTCCCTCCAGTCCCCTGGTTTTCTCTATCCTTTCTACCTATCCTCTTTATGGACATTTTTTATGGCAGTGGTATTTACTTTTTACTGGAGGTGTTGCACACCATATAATAGCTTCCTGTTTTGGGGGCTCCTGACATTTGGGCCAAGAAAACTGATGTAATGGCGTTGGCTGCATGTTTTATACTGCTGACGTCATGGAAGAGGTGACAGCATCCGACACAGAAATCCCAAGACTTTGGTATTCGGGCCGACTGAGGGCTACCTGCAGGCAGATAACCCAAGTGATGACTGCAACAGTGAATACACTGTAACATTTACATTTATGGTAAGTGTACACAACTGTACTTCTCTAAATCCCCCTTGATTTAGTATAGGGTAGGTCTGGGAGACAAAATGAACGAGGTTGGTGTAACAGAGGCCAAATCAAAGGATTGCCTGAAAAATGTCTGTTAAGATTTCCAAGCTAACTGGCTGAAGCTGTCTCTGCACCCAAAAAGAGAATCTCTTCCACTAGGTTTCTACAAATCTGAATGTTTTTGTTCTTGCAGTCAGCCGAATGTGGTGGCTCATCCCACTCCCTTAACCGTTCACTTTGCTCGGGCTCACTCCATGCATCTACCCTACCCCCATTCCCATCCACCCCCACTTTCATTTAATTTATACCTATCAAACTTCATCCCATCAACCAGTCACAGCTCACACTACCACTAAATAGATCTAATAATCTTACCCACTGAGATAACTAGATCTAGTAATGTCACCTACTCAAACAACACCTAACTGCCAGATGCTCCAACACCTAACTGCCATCTCATCCCATTAACATCTTACCCTACTAAGATGCTCCACCTTAACAACAAACACCTAAACCCAACAGGCATGTATATTATCTGTGGCTCACTGCTAATACTTTTTTACTCTGTAACATCTTACTACCCACCAATTCTAGGCAACAAACCATCCCTGGCAAGCCTCCACATTCACCCACAAAATAGCCCACCTCACATTCCCATATCGCTAAACCTCTTCCACACCAGCCACATATAATTTGATACTAATAAACTCCAACCCCTAAATGCAACATCCCAAAAATTTCAAAAACACTCCAAACTGCAATACAAACTCTCCAAGCTAATCTTGCACCTTATCAAGCAATTGAACCATTCTGGGGACATGCCCCCCAACCCTGGCCCCAACTCCTCTACAAGACATAGCTAAAAACTCCCAGCACAATTAATCCCAGGACTAGTATACCAACAAAGTACATTTCTCTTCTCCTCCTTAATGTTAATGCACAAAGCATCGGTAACAAAGTACATGACCTACATGCCCTACTCTTCCCCTGATATTGTATTACTAACAGAAACTTGGCTGAGACCCAGCAATAACAGCAATGAAATTATACCTCCCAGATGCAACATTCTATGTAAAGAGAGGATATCCAAAAGACGTAGAGGGGTAGCCATCTTATTCAAAGACCACCTTGTGATCGATAGTATACAAGTTAAACATGCGTAACTTTGACAATGCAGAACTTATCTGCACAAAATAGACACTCAACCCCATAAAACAAATTAACATCATAGGTGGCTGTATCCCACCGGGAACAATATTCCCACACTAGAAAATGTATTAGACTGGGTCTCTTCTTCCGTCCCACAGGAAACAATCCTGATTGGTGACTTAAATGTGGATTGGCTCAACTGTTCATCTCAAAACCCAGCTTCACACATTAACCTACATGGGTTCACATCCCCTACAAGGACTGACAAAATCTCCAGCTGACAATCTGTCCTGGAATGGATCTTAGTCAACAACCCATCCCTGTCCACACAATCTGGCTGCCTCCCTGATGGTCTGAGTGACCATCTGGCAACCTTTCTGCTAAGAACCCATACTCGCCAAACCAACCAAACAACCTACTGTATAATTAGAAGTAAAAAAAAAAAAAAAAATTCAACCCAAACAGGTTTATCTCCAATCTGAATTGCACTAATTGGGAATCTCTCCGACAGCTACCCCATGAAGTCCAGTAAATTACTTCAACACCACTTTCCTAGAGATACTGAACTCCCACACTCCCTCTAGAACAATCAGAGTAAAATCTAACTATGCACCCTGGCTTACTAAAGAATGTAGATCCTTGCTCAAGGCTAGAGACAAGGCTTGAGAACAATTCAGCAAACACAACGCCCATATAACAAAGCAAACATTCCTATAACTACAAAATAAAGCTAAGAAATGAGTAAAGTCAGATAAAATCAAATACTACCACAACATCCAGAAAAAACACTGTAATAACCCTCAGAAATTCTGGGCAGAAATTAACATACCCCTACCTGACAAATCAGCTACACCTACCTCAACCAACAACTCTGATGGTATAATAATCCAGTTTTTAATAAATACTTTACTGAAACCATCCAAACCCTAGCTAATTCTCAGTCTAACCCCAGCAGCCCTACCCCATCCACAACCCAGCACTGCACCAACACCTTAATTAACAACATACTCTCTACATTCCACCCAGTGTCCATTGATACCATAAATAAACTACTAAAAAAAGGAAAACCAACCACATTAGCCATCTTTAACCTCCCAGCAGATTTTCTGCAAACTGCAGCAGATGCTATAGCATATCCAGTAGCTATACTCATAAATAGGTCATTATCTGAGGGCCTTGTTCCTGATATTTGGAAAATCTCCCACATTATATCTTTACACAAGGGAGGGAACTCAACCAAACTAGCTAATTATAGGCCAATAGCCATCCTGTCCCCCTTATCTAAAATTCTAGAGGACTATGCACACCCAATTATCAGCCTACCTCCACAAACATAAACTATCAAACCCTCAACATGGCTTCTGCCCTTGTCACAGCACTACTACAGCCCTCATGTCATTCACAGATACAGTGAACCACTATAGAACATATGTAGAGTTTGCATCTGCCACATTTTTAGATCTGTCTAAGGCCTTTGACATGATCAGTCACAACAAACTCATGAACACTTTCACTTCACCCTAAATCTCAGCAACTCCACTATAACATGGTTCAATATCTACCTATCAGGATGACAGCAGGCCGTCCAGTGTCAACACCAATTTTGTCCTCTTCTCCCTGTCGCCATAGGAGTTGCACACTGGAAAAGCTTGCCCAGACTCTGCTACAGTTTGCTGTGAGGGAAAGGTTAGTTTGCTTTTTATTTGTTGTATTTTGTATTACTTTATTGCCATTTTCTATTTTGTATACTGTGATTTGTTTTCTTTACACTTTGTTTTACTTGTATTCTGCTTTTAACTGCATACTAAAACTTGAAAAGAGACTGCTGCTCTGTCTCTCTTGAGTCACACAGTTACTGTTGTGTTCTTAACCACCACTGTCTTTCTAGTTGCCTGCCCCTTATGTTAATTTGACCATATATCTCATTTCCTGTCTGCTTTTACTGGCTGGTGTGAGTAATTGCAAAATTATCATTTTGTGAAATCACTCCCCTTCAACTATTTAAATTTATTGGCCTTACTGGCTGGTGTGAGTAATTGCAAAATTATCATTTTGTGAAATCACTCCCCTTCAACTATTTAAATTTATTGGCCATCCTGCTGTATTTCATAGTACCAGAATACAGAAGTGACCACCCCCTTTTAATCTGTCTTGCTGTTTTAAAACAAGTGATGCTCCACTAAAACTTAACTTTTTAGACAGGTAAAACTTAAGTTACCTACTTTCACATCTAACTCCTCTAGTGCACACTGCAGTGTTTAGGATAAACCATTCTTTTTAATCTTACCTTTAAGCATCTATTGCAAGTTCACTAGTTATTGGAGAGCCCACATTCTGCCTCTCCGTAGCCATCTTGGGATTAGTGCTTCTGTTTTTCTCCTGGTGAGAGAAGTGCAGTTACATTATTTCCTGGAGACTGCTGATCACCAGAAACCTTAATAACTGCTTTATAGGTGACAGCTTAGAATCTGTGCTTATATTCTGATCGTGGTGATAGTAGGAGCAGAATGCATTGATTCCGGACTCTTTCTGGTTGGAGATTGTCTGTGGTTAATGTACCTGATTGGTCTGGTTGCTGTTTGAGGTATCTACCAGAAAAAGGCTACAAGCCTGCCAACCCTTGTATCATCTGGGACAGGACTGTGGATCACCAAACAGGACGTGGCCTGCTTCTCTTCTTGGGTTTGGTGCTAGCATTTTGCTTCTGGTGAGAGAAGAAGCAAAGGAGTATTGTATCCCAACAGAGTGAAGGTGTGCTGAAACCAGCATCAGTAGTAGTCCGGCAGTAGCCATTCATGTGACTCACCTCTTTTCATCATTCTTGACAAGCTAATTCTTTATTTTTCAGTTAAGTATTGCTTTATTTTTTCTAACTTCTGAATATCTACCTAAATACTTCATCCTTAAATTTTCAGGGTCTACGTATTAGTTTCCCCTCAAGTGCTTGACAGTGCTCCGTACACACTGACACCTTGAGTGACATTTTACCTGTAAAAGGACTAAATAAGGAAACGGATCCAGTACTTGGTAATAATGACCATCCCTCTTGGCATGTTTAAAGGTCAGTTCTCTGTGCTTTTTCCTATTAACCTGGTGAACTTGGGCAGTCTGAGGCAGTGTAGCAACTGCCTCATGTACACAGACAACCCTCTCCTCTTACTCCCAACAGTCAAGACTTGTGAGAGATGCACTTGTATATCCAAATTGGAAGCCATGCACTCGCAAGCCAAGACTGGAATAGCTGGTCAAGAGGCAAGGGTAAACACCTACACCACACCACATGCAACACATAGCCCTCCAGAACTCTCACCTTCACAGCTCTCGCATAAAAACACAAATCACACACCCACCTTCGCGGAGGCTCTCAATAGAAATCTACCCAAATGGCAGAGACCTCCAAGGCAAAAACGCACTTGACCACCACAACACAGCACAAACCACAAGGGACACAGCTCTACTACACAGTGTACCCCTCAATCTAAGCCGCCAAGGCAAAAGGGCTTGCCCAGTACACTAATCATAGGTGACTCGATAGTGAGGCACACTGATGTCCCACTCACTAGGTTGAATAAGAAGAAAGTAACAGTCAGCTGTCTTATCAGGTGCCAGAATCCGACACATAGCGCATACACTGTGGTCACTCCACGACAAGTACAAGTATGCCCCCTTTCCACGTGGGTGTGAATGACCTGAGGCGCACCTCCCTGGAATACATAAAAAGAGACCTGGAGGACCTCTCGGATTATGTGTCCCAGGCAGGTATATCCCTAGCCCTGAGCAGCATCCTCCCATTGCCCAGATTGATACCGCAGTACAAGCAAAAACTGATTTCAACAATTAGCTAAGTTTCTGGTGCCATTCTAAGGGGATCCAGAATCTGTCTGCTTGAGATGACATGATTGACAGACCTTGATGCTTTGCCAGAGATGGCCTGCATCTGTTACACCTGAGTTTCCGGATACTGGCTAAGGCTCTTGCCACCCCTATTGTGCCTTTTTAGGTGAAGTTCCAAAGACCAAATTACCACCATAACAGCTATAAATAAATGCAATCTGAAGGTCATGCTACTCAGTGCTAAAAGTCTATATCTCAAGATGCACTTGCTCGAAGCACTCCTCAAAATAGAGAACATTGACATTTGTGCTGTAACGGAGACCTGGTTTAAAGCAGAAGAAAGCACCCCTGTGCTATCAGGCTATAACTCATTCCACACCTTTCGGCCCCAGAACATGAACCGAAGCTCCAAAGGCGGTTTCTGTCTCCATATTCATAAAGGATATGCAAACCTTCAGACTAGTAGCCCAGCATAATGCTTCTGAGATACTTCAGGTACAACTAACACTGGGTAAGACTGCGATTCAGGTCGTAGCCTGCTATAGGTCCCCAACCATGTCCCAAAACTCCTCACTCCACATTCCTAAGCACCCTGAAAACTATTGGGGGTCCAATCCAACTTTCTCATACTAGGTGACTTCAACTACCCCTCCATCAACTGGGAAAACTACTCATGCACCAATACACTGGCCCAGCGCTTCCTGAAATTCATCATTTCCAATGCCTTGGACCAGCTCATTCTGACCCTCGCTAGAGGAAGCAAATCCTTGACCTGGTTATTACTAACATAGACAACTGTTGCTCTACACCAATAGTAAAGTCGTCCCTGGTTACATATGACCACAAACTAATCACCATGGAAATCCACATCTAACCCACCCCCCGCAAAGGTAACCACCATGAAAAACTTCTCCAAAGATGACTATGGGCTCCTAAAAACAGAGGTGACTAACTTCACAGCACCCATGTCAATGGAAAATGGATGCATGACTGCAAAATCCTACACCAATGCACTGTATGAACACACAACTGCATGGAAAAAAAGGAAGCCAATCTGGTGATCCCCTGCCATTAATAAACTTTACAATAGAAGGAAGAAACTGTTGCAGAAAAAGGTGAAGTCCCAAGACTGGAAAAGCTTCCTTATTAGCCTCAACAAAAAGTTGAGATCCTTTATCAAAACCTCTAAAGCCAACTATGAAGGCAGAATTGCGGCAGACACTAAAAACAACCACAAAGCCTTCTATAGTTATATCAAGAATCTCCATGACAATACTCAAGTTTGTTCTGAGCTACTGCACAGTGATACCTCCTATACTGAGCCAACAGATATTGCCAACGTACTGGCAGACAGATTCAGTGCCAACTTTACCCCTCTCTTCCCCCCTAAAGGACCAATCACCATACTGGAGAAATGCCAAGCACCCAGCATTACTGCAGTACAGGTTAAAGCTGCATTGTCCAAGGCCAAGAATACAGCTTCCATGGGACCTGACAATATCCCTGGATGTGTTCTACATGAACTACAAAGTGAACTGGTACCACATCTGTGTGGCCCTATTCAATCACATCCTCAAACTCTGGCTTTGACCCTACCGAATGGTGCACTGCTACAGTCCTCCCTCTCCATAAAGCAGGAGCGATTACAGACCCTGGGAATTATCGCCCCATTAGCCTGATGAGTCTGATATATAAGGCTATGGAGTGCATCATCATGGACCTAATTAACAAGGATATAGGGGATCTCCAGACTCTAGATACCACTCTATTTGGTTTTGTGAAAGGTAGATCTGTTCAACCTGGTTGACTTCTTGTCTGTCACCTGAGCTGTGGATGAGGGCAAGACAGTTCATACAGCCTACCTTGATCTGGCCAAGGCCTTTGAATACCATTCCCCACTCAGGAATTATTGAAACTCTCCAAACTAGCGGGTTGTACATTGGCTCACAGAACCCACAGTGTGAAAGTAGTGGACTCCAAGTCAGACTGCCGACCAGTCACGAGTGCATTCCCACAGGGATTAGTCCTGGGTCATCTCCTGTTTGGCATCTACTTCTCAGAACTCCAGGCCAACATGGAGGGACTCTGGGTTACCAAGTTTGCAGACTACTACAAGCTGGAAGCCATTATTAACTCCCCAAATGATGTAGACATCCTACAGAAAGGCCTCAGAGACCAATGACTGGGGTCGAAACCATGGCCTTAAGCTTAATACCAAAAAATGTGTCGTCGTCCCGTTTGGGGAAAAACTCTGCTCCCACTAATTATGACATTGATGGGAGTCCACTGAACACTGAAGGCGTTAAGAGATCTGGGGACACAGGTTGACAGCAACCTCTCCTTCAACCACCACATTGCCACTGTGGTCAGAAAGTCCTATGTGGCACATCTCATTACCAAGGGTTTTGCATCCAGGAAGAAAGAGGTCATCATCTCTCTCTACTCTTCCCTCATTAGGCCAATCGTAGAGTATAATGCCCCATCTGACATGTACCTCACTAGACACATGCAACAGCTGGAAAGGCCACAAAAGTATCTCACAAAGAGGATCCTAGGCCTTAAACATTTGTCCTACATGGACAGACTAAAAAAAAACTCCAGCTTTTCTTTGTCTCATATTGTCTACTAAGAGGTGATCTCTGCTCGACTTACAAAGCCATGTCTGACCCAGCTCATGTTACATCTAAAGAAATCCCAATCCCTCCACACCACATGCTCCAGCAACTTCAACCTCATTACCACAATCAACAGAACATGCTGGAGGGACAGGTTCATAACCCAGAACCTGCCCATGCTCTGGAACAGACTTCCCATACATGTCAAGCAGAGCACCTCACTGGCCCTCTTCAAGAGAAATCTTGAGTGGATGGAAGTAGAAAGTTTACCCCAGAGATCACTCCAGTGGCTGTACTTGATAGAGGTACTGGGAATTAATGGGTAGCACATTGCCAGGGCACTTCTATGGGCTAGGCTTGTAAAGTCTCCAGGGCCATTAGCCTGGTACACACCTATGAGCCTATGAACAAGGCTAAATCCTTGGTCCCCTACTTTTCTCTTCACCAACCAGCTCCACATCACCACTCCTCATGCCACAGTCATACAGTATGTAGATGACTCTACTCTAATATGCACAGCCTTCTCCCTTCACGACCTCCATACCAAAACCCAAGAATCGTTTCTATTCATAGAATCCTGGCTCACCAAATCTTAGCTCGTAGTAAACCCCAACAAAACAAAGCTCCTTCTCTTCTGGCCAACAAAATCCACCTCATCTTCCCAACCTTTCACTGTTCTATCCAAAAATAAAACCCCTATCACCAGGTCAACTCATACTAAGTTACTAGGCATAGAAATTGACAGCATCTTAAAATTCGATATACATATAGCACAAACCATTAAGAAGGTTCACAGGAAACTAGGTCTGCTATACAGAAACAAAAAAATCCTAACACACACAAAAGCTACTATCGCTCTTGGACATCTCTTTTATCATCCCTCCTATGTGCCTCCCCAATCCTAAGCAGCCTCTGCAAAACTGAACCAAACTTGAATCTTGTTACAATAAAACTGCCAAGTTTGCTACAGCTGCCTCTTACAGGACACATCACTGCTCAAAATACTGCATCAACCAGACAAAACCCTTGCCATCCAAAGCTATTGCTACCTCACTCCACTTCTACATCACTACGATCCAACAACAAATTCCTGCTAGTCACCACCAAAGCAAATAATATAGCAGGGGAATCACTCTCTGCTAACTTCATTCCAAAAATATTGAACAAACTGCCTGCCCAGATTACTTCCTGCTTTTCTCTAACACAGTTTAGAAAATGCGTAAAATCACACTGGAAAGAGACCTGGCTTTGTTCCTGTAACTGTCCTGGATAGACCTCCAAGGTATAACTCTACCTCTCCAACTAATCCTTGGTGTCTCCTCTAATCCTACCAGTGCATCTGTCCTGACTTTATTCTCATCAGTCTCTCTTGCTGATGTATGATGAATTACGTATGTGCTTACTATTGTTGGATGGGCAGTGTCTACATTATCCATCTATGTAATACATGATTCATCCTGTAAATGTCATTTTTATCTGTATGCCTTTTTTTTACATGGTTTCATATTTGGAAGTTCCTTTTTGTAAAGTTTTGTAAGCCTGTGTAAGCTTTTGCAAGTTTTTGTAAGTCTCTGTAAATTTTAGTAAGCTTTTGTAAGTTTTTGTAACTTGAGCTTTTTTCTCCGGGCCTCCGCTAAAAAGGGACATGTGTCCAGTCGGACTTTCCCAGTTAACAAATGTAAAAAAATTAATAAATAAATAAAATAGTATAGAGTGCCAGCACAGTTCCTTTCTTCTGCACTGGTAGTGATTTGGAGTTTTTGGGTTTTGATTTTGTACTATTGTGCGACTGTGATGTTTGGGGAGAGAGCTGAAGATCCTGACATGGTGGCTCATGGTGATGCTTTTTAATGTTTGCCTAGTTGCAGCTTCAGACAGTTTTTCATCTGTTTTAAGTGCTGACGGATAACCTTTTGATGATACATAAAGGAACGAGCAGAAATGTTTGACTTGTAGAAACCTAGTAGAAGAATGAGCAGAAATGTTTGACTTGTAGAAACCTAGTAGAAGAGATTCTCTCTTTGGGTGCAGAGAGAGCTAATAAAGCTTCAGTCAGTTAGCTTGGAGATCATGACTGAAATTTTTCAGGCAATCCTTTGATTTGGCCTGTTACACCAGCCTCATTCATTTTGTCTACCAGACCTACCCTAGTCTTCCCTGAGCTCAAACTGACTAATGTCCTGGGGCTAGTGAGGTGGTGAAGGCCTAGGACGTAGCATCATATAACCATGTAAGCTCCATAATAGCTGCTCACGGGTGATAAATGTGTGTTTTTGTGCATGAGCAACTTCCAACATTGTGGCATACTACTTTTGCAGCACAGAGCTTCCAGGCTATTAATGCTGCTATTATGAAAAGCCTAGGCTGCATTGTTTCAGACGAGATGGGAGAGATCACATATGCCAGCCATTCCCATCCACTTCACTGGCATTTCCAGCCACTCCCATCCACTTCAGTGGCACCTCCAGCTTTTCTGCCACTGATCGAACCTGGAATGTCTAGGGTGCAGTAAGGGCTTTATTGCTGTGTGTCATTGGGCTGCAGTATTTAGGATACACATGTTGTCTGTTGGAGCATTATGGGACAGGGAAGATTTTGTGGTTCAGTGCTAACTAGTAAAACAGCTGCTGTATCTGATGGCATTAGAAGAAGCCCCATCTTCTGACTTGAGTAAAAGCTCCATAATTTTACAGGTTTGCCTCTACCACGTTTACACCTAATATTTTGGTGAATTCAAAACAAATATTGCCAGCAGGAGATGGATTTTCATTCTTCTTGCATTTTTAGGAAACCACATCTCGCATAATATAAATATCTGGTTTTCCATAGGTTAGCTTCTCTAAAAGTGAGTTTTGAATTGTCTGAATTTCTCATTCACTTGATTTAAATGGTTGTTGGAGACAGAAACCTATGGACAAAGAACCCTTCACACCTTTGTGTACAGTCATTAAGCTTAGGTTGGACCTTGTGATAACATGGTTTGTGAAGGCTTAACTGCTGATGTTATGTTGTCCTATTTCGCCTCCTTCTTACTGGTTGGGTTCAGAGCCGATCCTCTGCTCTGACTCAGCCGTATGCTGTAGCTCGAGAGTTTCTTACTGGCTCGAGGCTAGCCCCTATCCTAACATGCCTAGCGGTAGTTACCTAGATCTCGTTTGCCGCTTGCCGTGTTGAGATTGCTTGTACTGGCTCAGGCTAAGTATTTTCTTCTTTTTTGGCTTTTGACAAAGTGTTTTGAATTTAAATAGCTATTTTGTATTAGTATAGTCTTGAGAGTGTGTTCACCTTAGGCTAGCGCCTTTGTAACCTTTCCACTGCTGCCTTTTTGTTGTTGTGGCCATCGTACTTTTCCCTCAGGCCTAGCCCTTTCCTTGAACCTGTTTGACTTTGAGTGTTCTCTGTTCTTTTCTCTTAGCCCCGTCTTCATTTAAGAGCTTGTTTTTCCTTTCTTTTCCCTTTTCTCCTTCCTTATAGGGGCAACCATTTAACTTAGAGGCTCTTCCCCTTCCCTCCTTTCTCTTTCATCTTCAAAAAAAAAAAAAACGTTTAGAGTTTAAAGTTCTTTAGTTACTTTTGTTACTGGTTTTTTTTTTTCCTTGGTAATACTTGTAATTACCTCCTAGTACGTCTAAGGAACCTAAGAAGTCAAAACCTTCAGGTTTTAAGAAGTGTGACTCGTGCTGCCCAAAGATGTCCTTTAAGGACGGGCACACGAGCTGTGTCTATTGCTTTAGGGGCTGTACACCTGCAGGACTCGTGTTCTATATGTCATGCTTTTAGTTCTCGGGTCCTGCAGGAAAGAAAGAATAAGTTGATCTTACGAGGCTTACTTAAGAGCCGTTTTGATGTGGCTATCGAGGGTTTTCAGCCAGCAAAAAAACAGGACAAGTCCCCTAAGCTGCCGTCTTCCTCGGCTCCTGTTTCAGAGCCATCAGTGTCTAAGGATAAACGTGGGTTTGTTGAATCTGAGCGTTGGTTCTGATAAACCTCTTTCTCTGGTGGCTCCATCAGTGGTTTTGGAGCCAGTCAGGACTCTGAAGAGAACCAGGTCTCCCTGTCTGGAGCTGGTGAGGTCTGTTCCACAGTCCCCACTTTTGCAGTCTGTAGCAGGCAGTCATCGATCTTCCTCTCATTCCTCTCTGTCATCCCAGACTTGGATCGTGATGTGGAGAGGGTTGTGGAGAGGCTTCTCAAGACGCAGGCATTAGCTAAATTATTATCGAGCCCAGCCCACAAGGATTTGGCGCTGCCACCTCAGCCCACACAGTTATCGATTCCTCCTCCGACTCCTTAGAGTTCAGAGCTGGCGTGCATAGAAGTCATTGTGGTGGAACCGCTGGGTCAGATTACCACCACTGGTCTATCAGTTCCAACCACCGCTCTTATTTCTTCGTTATCTTGGTCTGTCGAAGGGCCTGGGGACCGATGCTCTCTTGTTTGCTCCGAGGGGGAGAGTGGCATTGGACCCTTTCCGACCCCAGTCTCCCTCTTGGGGCTTCGGAACAGGTGAGCTGTGCTCCTACATCAGCCTCTGAGCCATCGCCCTTGGTTAGGAGGAGGTCTCCGGACTCTTTGGAGCTGGGGACTCTTTCGGGCTGGGACCATAGTGCCTTCGAGGTGGTAGGGAGCGTGCTCTTCCCTGAGACTGCTCCACCTTCTGCTCTATTATCTCTTACTATTTCGGTGCCCGAGTCTGTCTCCGATTTCTCCCCCCCCCCCAAGCGCAGGGAATCCATGCTTCAGGATGCCCCATTGGGTGACCCCACCTCTTCCAAAACCTCTCCTGAGCATCCCTCAGAGGAAGTCCCTCAGAAGAGAAAATGCAAGAGGAAGCATTTGGACTCCCCTGAGTCCCTCACTTTGGACAAAGACGTGGAGGACTCAGAAGGGTCCCCACGGTCCCCCTCTGAGAATGTCTCTGTCAGACATCCTGGGAATTCTTAGAGGGGTGGCTGGAAATCCCTTGCCCCTTCGGAGGACGATTCTGTGTACCTGGATACATTTGGTTCCCGACCCTCCACCTCTTGGGTGTCCCCTCCTTTCGACCCTCTACTGGCTTTGGTGAGCCGAAAGGCCTGGAGCTTCCCAGAGACTAGGTAACCAGTTCCGAGGAGGCCCAATAAATTCATAACTGCTCCAGAGGATAGGTATTTTCTATCAAAGGGTGTAGCTGTTGATGCCATGGTGGGTGGCGGCAGCCACCAAGAAAGAGTTAGCGGAGACTACGACTTCTGCCCATCTGCCGAACAAAGAGTCTTGTGCGATGGACAGGTATGGGAGGTATATGTTTGCTTCAGCGGCCTTTACTCACAGGTCGCTGAATTATTTGTCTCACTTTACATGCCGTCAAAGGAATTTCCTGAAGAAACTATGAGAAGACCCTACAGGATCCTACAGCTGAAGGAGCTGCCAGCAAGATGGCTTCTCAGCTTATGACATTGACATCTATAGTTAACTCCTCCATGCGGCTGATCTCCTACACAGCAGATGGAGTGAGTAGGGCAGCAGGCACAGGAGTTGCTTTGCGGAGGCACTTCTGGATGCACCTTTGTCAATTTGCGGAGCCCTTCAAGTCTTCCTTTACCAACATCCCCTTTGACGACTCGTCACTGTTCGGGCCTTGGGTAGAATAGACTCTTACAGGTATTTTGCCAGGTGTGAATGAGATGGTAAAACTCTCTCTGCCATGGGAGTACGTTTTTCTGCTCCCTCTAGACTTTACCTCAAGGGTCAGAAGAGCGGGTAGATGTGTTTCAGAAAATCCCAGGGAGTTTCACCTGACACACGTGGAGACAGTTCCCCCCGGGATAGAGGGGGAAACAACAGGAGATGCCGACCCCGCAGCAGGGGGGGGGAGGTCCGCAGAATCAGGCTGACAGAGATACCTTCTCTAGCGGGCCTTTACAGTGCTCCTGAAGGAGGCTCGACTGTCTGCCTCTGGAGGCAGTCTGGGGCAGATTATCCCAGTACCCCAAAGCCTGGCAAACAATCACAGAAGATACCTGGGTACTGTTGATAATATCCAGGGGTTACAAAATTCCCTTCTCCCAACCACCCTCTCCAACAAATTAAAATGCAATCCCAGATGTTCCACCCAGTCTTTGGGATCAAGCAAACCTAGAGGTTCAAAGGTTGCTAGAAAAAAGTGCCACCCAAGAAGTCCCTGCAGACCAAATTGAATCCGGCACTTACTCAAGGTTCTTTAGTTCCAAAAAAGACAAGGGACAGAAGACCCATTTCGGATCTCAGCAAACTCAACAAATCATTCAAAAAAACGAAGTTCCAGATGGAAAAACACTGCAGTCCATTCTTCCTTTCTGGGCCAGGACAACTGGATGTGCTCTACTGATCTCCAGGATGCGTACTACCATATAAAAATGGACAGGTGGTCCAGGAGGTACTTGCACTTCCGGCTGGGAGCCAGTCATTACCAGTTCAGAGCTCTGCCCTTTGGTCTCGCCATAGCCCCCCAGGGTGTCCACCAAATGTATGGCAGTAGTCACGGCTCACCTGAGGTGTTTAGGATTCCAGGTGTTCCCATATCTGGACGACTGGCTCCTCACTGCCACCACCAAGCAGAAACTCTTCAAGGCACAGGACTCGACTATTTACACCTGTACTTAACTAGGCATCACCATAAACTATGAAAAGTCTGCCTTGTTGCCTTGTCAGTATATTTCATTTATAGGTGTAGATTTAGACACAAGGGCCATGATAGCAAAACTGCCTCACAAAAGAGTTTTAACCATTCATCGTCAAGTTTCAATCCTCTTGGCAAACAAGAGAATCCAGGCAAAATTTGTTCTCAAAGTCTTGGGTTCAATGGCTGCAGCAATTACTCTGGTCCATATGGCATGCTTCCACATGAGAATTCTGCAGTGGCTTCTTTTTGCTCAATGGTCATTTCAGGATTTGCCAATGTCACATCAGATATGAAGCATGGAGACTTGCAAGATGGACTTAGCATGGTGGCTTCACTCCCCTCTGGTATCAATGGGCAGGCCGTTTTTAGCCCCCCCATCCCGTAGCCACAGTGACCACGGACGCTTCCCAGATAGGGTGGGGAGACTGTCTGGGGCAGACTGTTCAAGGGACTTGACAATAACATGAGTACCACTTGCACATCACTGTCCTAGAGATGAGATTGGTGCTTCTTTCGTTGCAAGCACTTCAAGACTCTCTCTACCTACAGGGACTATAGCGATTCAGACTGACAATATGTCAGTAGTAGTAGTATGGTACATCAACAAACTGGGTGGAACCAGGTCTTATCCCTTGCGCCAAGAGTCTGTAAGAGTATGGCAATGGGAGATGTCTTCCCAATGCTTTCTGGTCGCAACGTACATCCTGAGGAAATGCAACGTAATAGCGGACAAGCTCAGCAGGGCTGTTCTGATGCCTCATGAGTGGTCCCTGAAACAGAAAGATGTCCTTGTATTCCTATGTTGCAGTATTCTTGGTGTGGGATTTCCTGCCTCCAGGCGACCCTTATGTCGGCTTTTATACAAAAGCTTCAGCTTGGCTGTTGCAGCTGCGTGGGATGTCATGTGTAGGGCCATAAACCTGGGACCTTATATGCGACGTCTGCACGCACAATCCTCAGAACTTTTCAGGCGCAGACGACTTCACATTGTATGATCGCTCTCCAGACGTCCGATCGACTATCGGTAAGTAACCCATTGGGTTTTTGCATTTCTACTATTTTACCAATCTTTCGCATTACTTATGCTTGGTTGTAGCTTTCAGCTGATGTCCGGTAAAAAGGGAAAGTGCCAATGCAGGCGCCAAATTACCCATAAGGACGCCCATGCCAAATGCGTTTTCTGCTTAGGCTGGGAACATGACCATAATGCCTGCCCTATTTGTAAGCCTTTTGTGCTTAAGACCTTATGTAGCCGTGTGAGGCACTGGTTTTATAAATAAAGGTTTAAAGCTGCCAAACTGTTGTCTCTCACAATGGATCCCGCTTCGGAGGCTACCCAAGAACCTCCGCGTAAGAAGGCCAAGATGCCTAGGCCTTCATCGCCTGCGGCTTCGCACCCGGGCACCCCACCAACTACCGATGTAGTAGTTGAGCATTCTTAGACACCGAGGCCTGTCGATGTCGAGGGGGGAACCAGATTCTGTGGTTCCTTCGACCGGGATCCAGACCTCGGATACAGCTGCCGCAAAACCCAGCTCTAGACAGACTCCAACAAAAAGAAGCAGAAAACAAAACATATGCCTGCTTCTGAAGCCCCTGCATACTGGGAGGCCTTTACCTTCTCTGTCATGCAGGCATTTATGGCCCTTGGGCCTTCTGCCTCACCCACAACTACATTGCCTCTGCTTCTTCTATTCCCATGGCTCCCCTCCTTGAGGAAGAAGAACATGAATCTATCTACTCTTCCTCGGATGAATCCATCACATCCCAGATTGCTTCTCCCAAGGAATATTACTCTCCTGATGAGGATTCAGTGGAGGGGGATTCTCCACCTGAATACATTACATTTGGTGAAACCATCACCAAAATGAAAGACTATTTCAAATGGGATACTTCCCAAGTGACAGAAACCCAAAAAAGATACTTTGAACTACTGCAAGTGGAGTCCCCCTCCCCTTCAGCTGTACCCCCTGTTCTTCCTGCATACTTGGATGCCTTTACTGCAGCCTCTAGAACTCCTGATTCACAGCCTCCTGCACCTAAACACCCAGACCACTTCTACAAGGTGCTAGAGGAACAGAAATTCCTCATAAAGCCACCCTTAGCAGACCCAGCAGTGATTGCCACTGCCCCTGATAAAGAGGCTAGGTTGCTACCTTCTACCTCCCTATTGCCCACAGATAAAGATAGCAAATCCATGGGTAGGATAGGCATGAAGGTGTACACTTCCTCCACTTTGGCCTTCAGAGCCATTAACTATCAAACACACATGACCAAGTATGCCCTAGCCTTAGTATACCAAGTCACCTCTATGCTGACCTCAATTCCTGACAGTCCCATTAAAACGGATATCCCCTCCAAATTGTCCTTAGCACTGCAAGTAGCTAGACACTCTATAAGATGCAGCTACGATGCTGCAGAAGCTTCTGCTCGCTCTGTAGCATCACCATCTGTCCTTAGGAGGTATTCCTGGCTTAGACTACAGAATCTGCCAGAGGATTTCAAGTCCAAAGTCTTGGACGCTCCCCTGGATCACAACTTCCTCCCTGGAAAAGAATCTGCAGACCTATTTAAGAATCTGCAAGAAAAAAGCAAAGAGTTACACGATATTAAACATCTCCTGGTATCCCCTATACCCAAATTTTATAGGGACTACCCTGCTAAGACTTAACTTTGTTAGGTGTAACCCGCAGTCTGCTGCCTCCTCTTCAGACCCAGAACTAGAAGACATTCCTCATCCAGGCCCACTGGCCCACCTCCTCAGCCTAGACATCCCTTTCAGGTCAGGAGAGGTCCCAATAATGCGTGACTGCCTTTCTTATCTTCCCCTCTCAGCTTGACTCACCCACTGTTTCCCCTTTCTGGTAGAAAATCACCACAGACCAATGGGTATTAACCATTATTCAAAAAGGATACTTTCTATCCTGGAAACAAATTCCCCCCTGGAAAGGCATTCCATTTTCCCCCCAAAAACAATGCCATCTCCTTCCACAAATTCTGTCAGACCTGCAACAATGGGGCACAATAGAGCCTGTTCCACAGGACAAGAAGGAAAGGGATTGTGTTCCCATCTGTTCCTGGTCCTTCGAAAGGACGGCCCCTGGAGACCCATTTTTGATCTTTCCTTCCTAAATCTCTACCTGCAGGTACCATCCTTCAAAATGCTGTCACTTCCCACTCTCTTACCACTCATGCCCTCAAATGCTTTCATGGTCACCTTGGACCTAAAAGATGCTTACCTGCACATTCACATCAGGGCCTCACACAGATGTTTCCTGCGTTTCTCTGGGCCATCCTCGCACTTCCAATTTACGTCCTTGCCCTTTGGCTTATCCACTGCCCCAAGAGTGTTTACAAAGTGCCTAGCTCCAGCCATTGCCTTCTGTAGGACCCAAGGAATCCAGATTTACCCATATCTCGAAGACATCCTTATCCTAGCTTAGTCAGAAGATTCCCTCTTAAGACATCTACACTTCACTATGTCCCTACTACAAAGTCTAGGGTTCACCCCAAACTTCAAGAAGTCCTCCCTGAACCCAGACAAGGACAAGATATTCCTAGGTTGCAGAATCAATACAGAATGAATGAAAGCCTTTCTCCCACAGGACTAGGTTCTGTCTCTAGCTGCCCACTTCCAGGAAGTCTTATTCTCCCAGACAGTCACTGCAAGGCAATTCCTTCGACTCCTGGGATTGATGGCAGCTACCATTGGCTAGAATGCATATGTGAAAACTGCAATGGTACCTCAAAATATCTGGTCACAACACCAGAATCACTTGGAACAAGTTATTCCCCTTCTTCCCTTTTTAAAGAGGGAAACCATTTGGTGGATCCAACAAGTGCAACTAAATCCGGGGCTTCCACTGCAGCCCCCTCGACCCATACAAATATTGCATGCGGATGCCTCATACTCAGGTTGGGGAGGCACCTTGCACTCTTAAGAGTCCAAGCCCAATGGCAACCTCCCATGAAAACCAAACACATCAATGTAAAAGAGATGACAGCAGTTCTTTTAGCTCTTCAGTCCTTTCTAACCCTGCTGCTACCAGGTCCTCTTCTGATAGTGACTGACAATACCACTGTAATGTACATAAACAGACAGGGAGGTACCAAGGCATATCAATTGTGCAGGCTAGCCCTACTAATTTCGGACCTAGCATCCCAGCACAACCTATCCCTGCAAGCCAGCTACATCCCTTCGCAGGACAACAAGCAAGCAGACCTCCTGAGCAGAACATCCTCCACAACACGAATGGATGCTGGACAGGACGGTCTTCCTAGACATAGGCCACCGGTGGGGCACTCCACAAATAGACCTGTTTGCCTCCTCCCCCAGAACAGGCAGCTGCAGACCTTCTGTACAACGACGTACTCCCCCAAGCCTGGAGAGTAGATGCCTTCAGTTTCACCTGGGAGGGGAAGTTCCTGTACGCTCCCCCCCCTTCTCTCTGATTCAGGAAGTCGTCCTGAAAATCAAGAAGGACAAACCAAAAATCTTGCTAGTGACTCCCTACTGGCCAAGGCAGCATGGTTCCCCCTTCTACACAATTTAGCCAAGGGCAGTCACTGCAAGTTACCCCACAAGGAGGACCTTCTGACACAAGACAAAGGAACTCTCCTAGACCCACACTTGCAAATGCTATCCCTGACACTATGGGTGATAAATTACTAACCCCATTCAGACACCACTATTCAGAGGACTTGCTATCAGTCCTGAGGGAGGCCAGGAAACCCACTACTAGAAAATCATACCTTGTTAAATGGGAAAGATTTACTCATTGGTGTCTGGGACAGGAAAGGGACCCTTATGAGGCTGACATCCCCCTAGTCCTCTCATATATGTGTCAGCTTATAAAAGGTGGACTTTACTATTCATCAGTGAAATTGCACTTCTCTGCATTATCAGCCTGCTTACCTCTAGATCCTCCCTTGTTAGCCAGGCTACATGTGAAGCTCTTTCTTAAAGGGTTCTTGCACATCAGACCACCTAAGAAGCCTATCCCTCCTCCATGGGACCTGAACTTCATCCTGGAAAAACTCACCCAACCCCCCCCCCCTTTGAACTGGCTAATACAGCCTCTCTACAGTTTTTGTAACAGTATTGTTAGCGGCTATTACCTCTGCCAGAAGGGTTTACGAGCTACAAGCCTTAATGGCATGCTCACCTTACACCATTTTTCATAGGGACAGGGTCACTCTGAGAACTAACCCTTCCTTCATGCCCAAGGTAGTCCAATGACTTATCTTTAAATCAATCCATTCACTTACCCAATTTGTTCCGCTCTCCCACTAACCAAGGGGAGAGGATACTCCACTCCCTAGATGTCCACAGACAACTGAGGTTTTACCTGGACAAGACTAAAGATATTGGGAAATCCAAACAACTTTTTGTATCTTTCCACCCCAGGGCATTGGGTAAGGCACTCTCCAAGCAGACCATTGCATCATGGGATTAGAAAGGCAATCTGTTTCTGCTACTCACACCACGGAAAAACCCCTCCAGCTGGGGTTAAGGCACACTCCACAAGAGCAGTGGCCACTTAAAAGGCCTTCCAAAAAGGCATGGATACAGCTTCCATTATGGAAGCAGCTGCATGGTCCACTATACACACTTTCACCAAACATTACAAGCTGGACCAAATCTCCAAAGCACGCACAGGATTTGCCAGGGCAACCCTATAAGGCTTTGTGGAATCATCTTCTGCATCCGCCACCCTGTCATCAAACTAAGCTGTGGTACTCTCCCACACCAAGAATACTGCAACATAGGAATAGAAGGACATAGAATAGTTGTCAAATTTTACCATAACCATAGATGTCTTTCTCTTCCATGTTGCAGTATTCCTTCCCACCCACCATTCCCCCTCGCAGACTCTACCAATCTAATTGCCCCCTGAGGCCTCTCTCCATTACAGAAGGAGACCCAGGGCATTATACATGTCACCTTTGGCAGCCTATCCTGTTGGGCCATTACTTTGCCTGCTTATCTTCAAGTTATGAGGATTGTGCGTGCAGACGTCACACATAAGGTCCCTGGTTTATGGCCTTACGTGCGACTTCCCACGCAGCTACAACAGCCAAGCTGAAGCTTTTGTATAGGAGCCGACGTACGGGTCGCCTGGAGGCAAGAAATCCCACACCAAGAATACTGCAACATGGAAGAGGACATCTATGGTTATGGTAAGATTTTACACAACTATTCTTTGCAGAGTAAATTTTTTGTGAATGGGGCCAGCCATGCTGCGATCTTTTCGCCACTCCCCTCAGCAACAAATGCAGCAGCTACTTTGCCTTAGTCCCACCACCGTCCCAGTCCAGTCACCCAGGGATGCACTGGTTCACGATTGGCCCCTGGGACTGCTTTATGCCTTCCCACCTTTTCCCCTGATCCCGAAGGTTCTGCAGAAAGCTCAGTCATTGGGTTGCAAGTTGATCCTCATTGCTCCTTACTGACCTCAACAGATTCGGTTCCCATTCCTCTGGCTTCATCTGCAAGGAGATCTTTGGATACTGGACCCAGTTCCGGATCTCCTGACATCAGTCTGGTGCTCTCCACCCTTCCGTCCATACTCTCAAGCTGACTGCTTGGTTTCTCCACTTCCGGTCTGAGCCAGGCTTTCAGATGATTCACCGGCAGTTCAACACATTTTGATTTCTTCCCATAAGCCCACTACAAGAAAGCTTTATTTTAGTAAATGGAGGAAGAGGTTCTCTTGTTGGCCAAAAAAGAATGACATTGATCCTTTTACTGCCTCCATTTGTAAGATTCTGGATTTTCTCGCTGAAACATTTGAATGAGGAGCAGCGGCAGCTACTAACAGAGTCCAACTAGCTGCCATTTCTAATTTCTGTGTAGTAGAAATGGGATCTGACATCATGTCTCGCAGACTCTGTAAAGAGGTACTGCCAATAAGAGAACTTTTCCCCCCCTGGGATTTAAATCTAGCTTTAGTGTCTCATTCTTCCTCCCTTTGAGCCAGCTGATT
This sequence comes from Protopterus annectens, assembly GCF_019279795.1. Classification (NCBI taxonomy): domain Eukaryota; kingdom Metazoa; phylum Chordata; order Ceratodontiformes; family Protopteridae; genus Protopterus; species Protopterus annectens. The sequence goes on along the minus strand of NC_056744.1, from coordinate 1,083,401,385 downwards.
CTTGTCCTCTAAAGTTTTTAACTTGGAAGACCTTTTTCTTAACCACCATTACTTTAACCAGGAAGGTTTCAGAGTTACAGGCCTTATCTACTTATTCTTGCCCCCCCCCGTATTTGATTTTCCACAAAGAGAGTTTCTCTCAGAGCCGCTCCCTCCTTTTTACTTAAGGTGTGTTCAGAGCATAACTTAAATCAATCCATAGAGCTTCCTGTAGTCTTCCCCATTTATGGCAACAAGGCAGAGTATAAGCTCCACCAGTTGGATGTTCATAGACAGTTACGTTTTTATTTACACAGGACTAAGGATTTCAGAAAATCTGACCAATTGTTTATATCCTTTGCAGACAACAAGAAAGGTTGTCCAGTGTCTAAAGTGACCTTATCAAAGTGGCTCACAAACACTATCACCTACGTTTATACTTTGCGGAATAAAGAACTTCCAGGAAAAATTAAAGGACACTCAACTAAGGCCTTGGCTACTTCTGTTACGTTTCAAGCCAAACTGTCCTTATATCTACGGCAGCCACATGGGCTAATCCCATACCTTTCTCTCTCATTACAAAGTAGATGTGGCCTCCTGGTACAGGGCATCTTTTGGTTCCATGGTCCTTGCGAGTTTTTTCCAGTGAGCCACCCAAGATTTAGGTGCTGGGAACGCTGTCTCAACCAGCAAGAAGGAGGCGAGATGGAACAACATAACCTGAAGAAGTTATGTACTCCACCATAATGTTCCATGTTTGTTGTCCTTCATCTTGCCTTTCTTCTTGCGTCCCACCCTCCTTCCCCCTCCTGGAGGATCGAGAGGAATTTTCTTCTTTTTTGTGTGGCTACACTGGTTGAGTTCCCTTGTGCTTACAATTGATTGGACCTGGTCTTTCCTACATTTATCTTGCTGATGTTTACTCACTCGTAAGCAAGTCCCTTTCTTTCCCTAGCAAGTTTAGTAATATTTGGACCTATTTAGTCTGGTGGGTTATCACAAATGAGATCTGGGTAACTACCGCTAAGCATGTTGGGATAGGGGCTAGCCTTGAGCCAGTAAGAAACTCTCTCGAGCTATAGTATATGGCCAAGTTGGAGCCGAGGATCAGCTCCAAACCCAACCAGCAAGAAGGAAGGCAAGATGAAGGACAACAAACATGGAATGTTATGGTAAGTACAGAACTTTTTTTCCTGCAGTGATGTTTTACTTTCTAGAGAAGAGGGCCTTGTGGTCACAAAGCAAACCCTAAATGGACTGCCAACTGAATTCTTTTGCCATTAGGTGGCAAGCTGCTTTTTGGGAAATGTTGAGGTCAAAGGCCATTCCACTTGGGATGTGCTTCCTTAAAGAATGTCTTAATTATAGGCATTGGTGCTATAATGACTTGGTCATTGATGCGTATCCTCATGAAGTATTGTCTCATCTCTGAAACCACATTGACTCCTTTGATGGGTCTGTTCATCAGGATAATGTTTTAACCCTAGCTGTCTTGCTTGTTTAAAACTTTTCTGATTGCTGACGGTTCAGATTTTTATTCAGCCCCCTGTTTAACTAGCAGCTGGAATAGAAAGAACTTTGATACCCCAACAATAGATATTTTCCTTGTTGGGTCCCAGATAACTTCCTACGATTCATGCAGGGCTGATGCTATTCCAGCATCTGCACTTTCCCTAACCTGCAGGTACTCTTGACATGTGTACTGTGTATATTTGCAAAAACGGAAGTGTCCAGTTTTGTTCTGCATGACATGCCTTTTCATTGGTTAGGTGGGGTCTATATTAGAACACCGAACTTTCAAAACTTCGAGTGTTCTAATATCGACCCGTTTTCAGCGAACACTGAAAATATTGAATAAACAGAAAACCAAATTTTTTCCTAGGGAAAGAATTTGGTTGTCCGTTTCTGTTGCTTTGGTATTTTCAGCGCTGTGGAGGAAAGTTACGGGTCGGGTTCAGGTAAGTGTGCGGTTGTGTGGACATGAGGGTTAGGGCGGGGTAGGTCAGTTAGGGTTAGGGCACGGGTGATGTGACTGTGCGATAGTGACTGACCTTAGGATTAGGGTTTGTGTTAAGGTAAGTGGATAGTTAGTGGTGCATGTATACTTTAGTGTAGGTTTAGGTGTATGTGTGTGGATTGCTGCTGTTTGGTGTGCTTGTGTTGTGTGTATGTGTTTTGAAACAGCAAATTCTTTCCCTAGGAAAAAATTTGCTGTTCTGTATGTTCGATGTTTTAAATTTTCGATTAATAGGGTTTGATATTAGATCACTCGAAATTTTGAAAGTTCGGTGTTCTAATATAGACCCGGTTAGGTGAAAACTGATGGAATTGAGGACAGGGGAGGTTAGTTACCCTTGTGCATTCTGCAATCAACACTGTGGAGTTTGCTCCCTGTTGGGCAGATATTTCCAGGGAAAAGTGCCAGACTGAGAGTATTTCCCCAATTGTGGACACACGAGTGTTTCCCTTCGTGGATCAGTAGATTATTCTAGAACTGCTTGGCATGAAAGGTGAAGGATAAGCAATATGTCACTTGAATTTCATTTGAGTTTACTAGTTGGCTGCACTTAGTTATTTCATATTTTTATATTTGGGAAGATATTCATAGTTAACATACTACTTTTCCTCCCTGTATTTGCACATGACAAATTGGATAATGCTTTTCTGTACTTGGACGTTACTTCTGCTTATCTTTCATATAGATGAAGAAGGTATTACAGTAAGAATAGATCGTTTTGATCCTGGCCGAGAAGCATCTGGCTGTGTTGGGAAGGTACCAACTGCCCTTCTTCCTGGGGACTTCCTTATTCCTTGTGTTGTGGATATCCAAAGGTCTGCATGCCATGAGACTATAGCTCACACTGCAGAAGACTTCAGTTTAGCTTTCAAGGTAAGCTGAGGATATGTTTGCCATTGGTTGATCTGTTGCTTCAAAATGAATGAGGCTTTTGTTATACTGATTAATAAAACACAAAGATTAAGAAAAAAATGATCTTATTTACAAAGGAAAAACAATAGCAATTGAAAGGGGTCAGAAAGCAAACAATTGCTATTCTTAAGAGAAGCATTTTTTTATCTGTCCCCTTGAGAATGAATATAGACAAAATCAATTCTTTCTGTATCAGTTTTTAGGAGAAACAACTCTCCCCCCCCCCCCCAAGTTAAAATTCTGTTCTACTCGTGCATTTCAAGGATTATTCGTCCACAAAATGATCATATATAATGATAATCATAAGGTTTGCTGTTGCAATCTCATTTGCAACCTTTGGTAATTTAACCTCTGGCAAATGTCCACCCTTTCTAGTGCCTTCAGATATCCTTAAAATTGAACTTGAACTCTCTCCCTCAAGTCATTGGACTTTGCATCACCACTATTATAGGTAGGTACTAGGCTATCGGCCCAAGGGCCTAAGTAAGCCTAGCCAACAAGGTTTCCTGGCTTACGCCACCCAAGAAAGTTAATTTCCTGTGCCCCTGTTGAGCAGAGCCACAGAAATTATCTCCAGGGTGTATTTCCTATTTCCCATCCACTCATCAAAACCTTTCTTGAAGAGTGCTAATGAGGAACTTTGCTTGACATAGATGGGTAGCTTGTTCCAGAGTATAGGAAGTCTCTGGGACGGGAATCTATCCCTCCAGCATGTCCTGCTTATTGTGGTGATAAGCTTTAGGTCCCTAGAGCGTGTAGCTCGGAGGGATTGAGATTTCTTTAGGTGTAGCATGTCCAGCAGCTCTGGGTTTAACATAGCTTTATGTGTTAGGCAGAGATCTCCTTGGAGAAGGCGATATGCTACAGAGTAAAGCTGTAGTTTTTTGAGACGGTCAGTTTAGGGCATCTGTGAGGCCAGTAATCCTCTTTGTGAGGTACTTCTGTGACCTTTCCAGCTGCTGAAGATGTCTTGTGAGGTACATTCCAAAAGGGGCATTGCACTCTATAATGGCTGTAATGAGTGCCGAGTAGAGGGGAAAAAATGACCTTTTTTTTTTTTTTTCCCCTGGATGAGAACCTTTTTGTGATGAGATGTGCCACATAGAAGGATTTCCTGACTACTGTGGCAATGTGATTTATCAAAGGAGAGACTACTGTCCACCTGGGTCCCAAGGTCTCTTATCAGGCATTCGGCATTAAGTAGACTGCCGTTTATGTGGTAGTTCATGGGTACAGAGTTTTTAACGTAGGGGATGACAATGCAATTTTTGGCACGGAGCTTGAGGCCATGCCTCTGACACCAGGCATCTGTCTCAGTGAGGCCCTTCTGTAGGATGTCCACATCATTTGGAGACTCGACTATGGCTCCTAGTTTGCAGTCATCTGCGAACTTCGTTAGCCAGAGGCCTTTTGTGTTAGCCTGTACTTCAAAGAAGTAGATACCAAACAGGAGAGGTCCCAGGACTGAACCCTGTGGTGCTCCACTTGTCACTGGTTTGAAGTCCGATTTGGAGTCTGCAACTTTTACAGTGTGGGTTCTGTCAGTGAGCCAGTTGGCAACCCATCTTGTGACGTAGAGATTTATACCGAGTTTAGCTATAATTCCAGAATGGGGGATGGTGTCGAAAGCCTTGGCGAGGTCAAGATAGGTTGTGTGAACCACCTTACCCTCATCTACGGCTTTGGTGACTGCCTCAAATTAGTCGATCAGGTTCAGAAGGTATGATTTGCCTTTCACAAACCCGAACTGGGTGGGGTCCAAAGTTTGGAGGTTACCAATGTCTTTGTTTATGAGTTCCATGATGATGCGTTCCATGTCCTTGCAATCAGGCTCATCAGGCTAATAGGGTGATAGATGTTCTTCATCTCACATTGCTGCAGTCCTTACACTTGGGTAGTCCGCTGTCCTCGGTCGGCCCGAATATCAAAGTATTAGGCTGACGTCGGTCAAGGCGCTTAAGACTGACATCAGGACATCAGGGTACAAATGCGCATGACCGACGTCATATCCTCAGTCTTTTTTGCCGCATGGTCCGATGCAGAAGCAGCGTTGCAAGTGCCGTTCGGCGTTCTGAAATTTTTCGAATTCGGAGTTTCAGACTGAGTCAAAGTTGGCTAAGTACCCCGTTGGGGAATATTTTAGTTTTTTCTTGCCTCAGTGGTTTACCGGATGTCAGAAAAAGTGAATAACTGTATTTCTTGTGGGAAACAGATACCGCATAGAGATTATCATACTTTGTGTATTCCTTGTTTGGGTCCTGAGCACGACGTTGTTGGGTGTCGCTTTTGTGCTAGGTTCAATAAACGCACTATTAAGTGAAGGTTAGATTGTGCCAGGTTGGTTTTCGGGAAGCGGTGCAATTATAATACGCCGTCGGATGCTCCGACGCCCGCTTCTTCGAAGAAGCGCAAAGACAAAGCAGCTAAACCCAGGCAAGAAGAGTCATCCGTACTGGACGCCGGTTCTTTAGAGGTGTCTGTGGAACCGGTGGTTCCGCCGGAGGTTTCTCTGGAGTCCCAGGGGGAGACTTTGTTATTGCAGGATGTGGCCTCTCAGGAGGCAGGTCAGGCTGAAGGGGCTTCTCAGGTTACTGTACTTCCCTCCCTTCCTAGGGTGGTTAGGCCCTCTCCTTCTGTTTCCAAGGCTTCTCCCAGAGGCAGGCCAGGTTTATCTTCTGTTGGTGTCACTCCTAGTTCATCAGGATCTGTGCCTAAGAAGCACATGCTTAAAATGGCAGAAGATTTAATTACTTTAATTAGAGGTTCTTTGCCCCCTCCTGATAAGAGGCCTAGGGTGGAACCAGAGTTGGGGAGTTTTGAGCAGGCTTCGGATGTTTCAGAGTCTTGACTGAAGACTTGCAGGAGTATTCTCCTTATTCTGATTCTGATGTGGATGATTCTACTCCTTCTGCTTCTCCTCCAGAGGATTTTTCTTTTCAGAGACTCTTCATTCCATGAGGGAACATTTTAAGTGGGAAGGTCAGGACTTCTCTGATTCCAGGAAAAGGCTTAGGGAATTTTTGCTTTTACCCCAGCATAGGCCTTTGGCTATACCTCCTGTTCTGGATGTTGTGGAAGATGTGTTTGCAGAGGCTTCACTTAATCCTGATTCTTTGCCTCCTGCTCCTGTTAAACCGGATAGGTATTACAGGGTGCCTGAAGCTCATAAATATCTTTATAAGAGTCCTAGGGCGGACCCAGAAACTGTTAGTCAGGGACCTAAGGGTGTCAAGGCCTCTGTTGTAAAAAATCCGGTTCCTCCAGATAAAGAGGCCAGAGCTTTGGATAGATGGGGAAAGAAAGTCTATACTTCTTCCACCTTAGCTATGAGGGCTTTGAATTGCCAGTTTCACATGTTGAAATATCAAAACTATCTACTTTCTCAATTGAAGTCTAAGGTAGATGCTCTGGCGGAAGGTATTGAGTGTAAAGAATTAAAAGATTTGGTACATGTCTCTGAACAGGTGGGTAAGCATTCTTTACAATGTGGTTTTGATGCTGTACAGGCCTCGTCTAGGGTGGCTGCCACTGGGTCTGTTCTTCGCAGGCACGCCTGGCTGAAGGATCAGAATTTATCTGAACATGTTAAGACTAGGATTTTAGGTGCTCCTTTACAGTCTGATGTGTTGTTTGGTTCACCTGTGGAGGCAGTCTTAAAGAAACTGGAAGACAAGGCTAAGTCTATGCAGACTGTTAAAGTTTTTTTGCAAGTTCAGCCTCCGAAGTTTAGTAGGAATTGGCCTGCTAAGGGGTGGACGTACCCTTCTTATGATTCACAGTCTAGGGGTAGATCTAGACGTGGTAGGGGCAGAGCTCAGAGCTCTTTCAGGCCTAGAACAGGAAGTTCACCTGCACAGTCTTCGGGTGAGGGCAGGGGCCAGTCCTTTCGTAAACAGGCCCAATGACCTACCTTTTCAGCTGCCAGAGCCTTCTCGTCTGGCAGCACCTTTGGGAGGAAGGTTGGCACTCTTCAAAGAAAATTGGAGTTTAATTACCCAAGACAGATGGGTATTGGATATCATACACCAAGGTTACAAGTTTTATTTCCATACCTTGCCTCCTTTCAAAGGCATGCCAGACGTTCCTCCTCAGCAAAGAATAGAGGCTCACAAACAAATTTCTCTGCTGCTTCAAATAGGAGCCATACAGCCGGTCCCTCTGTCAGAAGTGGGCCTAGGATTTTATTCTCGCCTGTTCCTAGTACCAAAGAAGGGGAACACGTGGAGACCAATTTTGGATTTATCTATCCTCAACACTTATCTGGACATTCCCAAGTTCAAAATGTTGACGTTACAACAGCTTTTACCTCTGCTGGGCAAAGATCACTGGATGGTAACTCTGGATCTCAAGGAGGCTTACCTTCATGTTCCTATCAGGCTAAGTTGCAGGAAGTATCTGCGTTTTCGGGCTGGGACTTCTCATTATCAGTTCTCTGCATTGCCCTTTGGCTTATCTACTGCGCCCAGAGTGTTCACGAAAGTTCTGGCTCCAGTGATAGCTTTCTTCAGGCTAAAAGGAATATAGATCTATCCTTATTTGGACGATTGCCTCATTCTGGCTCAAGGAAGGACGAACTTCTTCATCATTTGCAATATGTGATAGCAGTGCTAAGATGCCTGGGGTATTCTGTGAACGAAATAAAGTCCAGTCTAGTACCCTCTCAGGACATGTGCTTTCTGGGTGTGAGACTGAATACAGCATCCCAGATGGCCTTTTTGACCCCGGACAAACAAAAGAATCTTTCCCTTTACTTCCATCAATTGTCTCATCAGTCCAGGCTGACTGCAAGGACAGTCCTTCAAGCCTTGGGGTTCATGGCATCTTGTATTCTGGTGCTTCCCAATGCCAAACTGCATATGAGGAAGCTACAATGGTATCTCAAAAATGTATGGACGCAGCACTGCCAGGATATAGACACTGTCATTCAGATAATACCTTGCATTCAAAAGGAATTTGTGTGGTGGGCTCAGGAATGTCACCTAAACAAGGGACTCTCTGTGACCCGGCCAGAGGCGAGTCAGATTCTAACGACAGATGCCTCAGACAAAGCTTGGGGAGCTCATCTAAATGGAAAGTGGATACAAGACACGTGGCCTGCCAGACTACAACATCTACATATCAACTTGAAGGAGATGTTAGCAGTCCAATTTGCATTAATAGCTTTCAAGGATTTACTTCTTCCAGGGCAGGTGTTGATTCTAACAGACAACACAACTGTCATGTGGTACATCAACAAGCAAGGGGAACATTCTTATCCTCTATGCAGGCAAGCAATGATTTTGTGGGAGACTGCTCTCAGTTTACAGCTAAATCTTCAGGCAAGGTTTCTGCCGGGAGCACAGAACTCCTTAGCAGATGTGTTGAGCAGGCAAATTATGGATCCCCACGAGTGGAAATTGGATCCTCATGTATTTCAGAAATTGACAGTGTCATGGGGAACTCCAGACATAGATCTGTTCGCTTCTCCACTAAACTACCAGCTGCCAAAGTTTTGCACAAAAGGTTTCATCCCACAGCCTGGAAAGTGGATGCTCTTTCTTTCAATTGGAGCAATCTTCATGTGTATGCCTTTCCACCTCTGCCTCTCCTCCCAAAGGTACTCCTAAAGGTCAGACAGGACAAGCCAAAGATGATTTTGATAGCTCCAGATTGGCCTCGACAGCACTGGTACCCATTACTGAGAAGTCTGGTGCGGGAGCCTCCATGGCCTTTGCCTTCGATTCCACACCTGCTGTCTCAAGAGAACAGTCATTTACTCAATGTCAAACTTCACTCTCTTCACCTAACAGCCTGGCATATTCTGTTTTGAACCCTGGAGGGTCTCAGCTTCCACAGCAAGTTTTGAATGTTATTTTGGAGGCCAGAAGGCCTAGTACAAGGAAAGTGTACGCAGATAAATGGAAGAGATTTTTATTTTGGAGTACTGCAAAGGAATTTGATGTTTCTGAGCCTAATTTAAGTGTGGCTCTTCAATATCTTACTGAGTTACTGGACAAAGGTTTGTCCTTCTCTTCTATTAAGGTTCATGCTGCAGCAATTTCTGCTCACTATGATTGTGACCCACCATTGTTTTCTCATCCTTTGTTCAAGCAATTCCTTAGAGGGGCAAAGAATATAAGACCCCCACGTAGAGCTCCTACTCCTGCTTGGGATCTCAATTTTGTGTTGGAGAAACTCACTCTACAACCTTTTGAGCCTGTAGCTACTGCCAAGTTGAAATATTTATCATGGAAGACTTCTTTTTTGTTGGCCATTACTTCTGCAAGAAGGGTTTCTGAATTACAGGCCCTTATGGCGGTTGAGCCTTTCTTAATTTTCCATAAGGATAGAGTATCTTTGCGTACTAATCCTTCCTTTATGCCTAAAGTGGTTTCTAGTGTGGCTTTAAACCAAACTATTCATTTGCCTACTTTCTATGCAACTCCCCAAAATAAAGGGGAAAAGATTTTGCACACTTTAGATGTACACAGGCAGTTGCGATATTATTTGAGCAGAACTAAAGGGTTCAGACAGTCTCAGCAGTTATTTGTTTCATTTGCTTTGAGTTCTCAAGGCAAGCCTGTGTCAAAACAAACTATTTCTAAGTGGATTGGGTTTTGCATTGCTTTCTGTTATTCCCATCATGGTAAGGAGATTCCAGCTGGGATTAGGCCTCATTCCACTAGGGCTACTGCTACTTCTACAGCCTTTTTAAGGGGGGTGGCAACTAAAGATATTTTGGAGGCAGCTACTTGGAGTTCAGTGCATACTTTCTCTAAGCATTATCACCTTCCACTTTACTCTAAATCTAGGGCTGGTTTTGCCACTGCTATTTTACAGGGCATTTTGGCAGCTCCTACTGCTTTATAGTTTTGCCATCCTCCCTTACCTCTGCTTTGGGATTCTACCCAAGTGTAAGGACTGCTGCAATGTGAGATGAAGAACATAGTACAGTTTTGTACCTACCATAAATGTAGATGTTCGAAGATCCACATTGCTGCAGTCAATTACCCTCCTTCCCTCTGTAGTTAGAGGCGGTTGTGTGGGCTGGGTTGTACATATTGTGTATTTTGTATATATTGTACATATAATTAGTGCAAGGGTGGTTGGTTGGTTTTGCTGTCTTTTGGTTTTGACCTTTCTTTTTAGGGTCTTCTGACATCTGGGGCAAGAAAAGACTGAGGATATGACGTCGGTCATGCGCATTTGTACCCTGACGTCCTGATGTCAGTCTTAAGCGCCTTGACCGACGTCAGCCTAATACTTTGATATTCGGGCCGACCGAGGACAGCGGACTACCCAAGTGTAAGGACTGCAGCAATGTGGATCTTCGAACATCTACATTTATGGTAGGTACAAAACTGTACTTTCCCAGGATCAGTGGTGGCTCCCCCTTTGTGGAGTGGGATAACTGTTGCTGTGCGCCATTCAGTGGGCACAAAACCTGACGTGAGACTATGCTTGAACATGGTACTTGGGTGGGGAGCCAGTTCGTTCTGAAGTTTGTGTAAAACGCAGCCTGGGATGTTGTCCAGTCCCATGGATGCTGTGTTTTTGGTTTTAGAGAGTGCAGCTTTTACCTGCATAGATGTGATTACAGGGACTCTGCATTCTTCCTGTATAGATATGGGTCCTTTAGGGGGTGAGAGGGGGGTAAAGTTAGCACTGAACCTATCTGCCAGGATGCTGGCAATATCAGTTGTTTTTGTAATTTTCGTGCCGTTGTGCTGTAACTCAGAGTAGATCTGGGTGTTGCCATTGAGATTCTTGACATAGCTATAGAATGCTTTGTGGTTGCCCTTAGAATCAGTGGCGATTTTGTTTTCATGGCTAACTTTGACGGATCTTATAAAGGATCTCAGCTTCTTACTGAGGCTGACCAGGGAGCTCCTTCACTCATGGGATTTTACTCTCTTGCAACAGTTTCTTCCTTATGTTGTAGAGTTTGTTTATGGCAGGGGACCACCAGATTGGCTTCCTTTTTTTGGAGAATAGCGTCTTGGTTCTGTTTGGGATAGCGTGATCCATGCACTCGTGTAAGTGCTTATAGAGTGCATTTGTGTATGATTCAGCAGTCGTAACTGTATTGTCCATCTGCATGGGTGTCATGAAGTTTGCTTTGGAGAAATTTTTTACCATGGTTTCTGTAATGGTGGTTGGGGGTGAGATGCGGCTATCTAGGGTGATTAGCTTATGGTCGGCTCTGACCAACGAGGAGATGACTTCAGGTGTGGAACACCGGTCACTCATGTTGGTGATGACTAGGTCTAGGATATTGTTGACCCTGGAGGGGGTGTGGATAAGTTGATCCAGGGCATTGGAATTTATGAATTCCAGAAAGCGTTGAGTGAAGGAGTTGGTACATGAGTAGTTTTCCCAGTTAATGGTGGGTTAGTTGAAATCTCCCGTTGTTAGGGTGTTTGGTTGAACCCTAATATTTTCCAGTATATCAAGAAAATAGGAATGGGAATCCTGGGGCATGGTGGGGGATCCTTAGCAAACTACAATTTGGATTGCACTTTTGCCCAGAGTTAATTGCACTTGGATAACCTCGGATGCATTATGCTGTGCAACTAGCCTGTAGGTGTGGATATCCTTAATGAATATGGACACACCTCTGCCTTTGGTGTTCTGGTCCAGGTTAGATAGCCGAAAAGTGTGGTATGAGTTATAGCCTGGTTAATGCAGCGGTGCTCTCTAGAGCTTTGAACCAGGTCTCAGTCACTGAACAGGTATCTATGTTCTCCATTTTAAGGAGCGCCTCGAGTGAGTGCATTTTGAAATTTAGACTTCTAGCAGTGAGTAGCATTACCCTCAGTTTTTGCTTGCCTGTTCCTGTTACGGTGGTGAATTGAATTTTAAATGCACATTACATGTAATCCACTTTTCTATAACAATCTAATTAGCATGTTTTCTAAGGAAGTAACTGATTCTATGGATAAATTATAGTCCTTTATTTACTCACTATTTGTTTACTCTTGCAAGAGTTCAGAGGTTTAGTTATCAGCAGAAAAATGGCCAGTTGCAACCCACTGGAATTCTTATTGCACAGAAACTTATCAGGCAATTCTAAGCTTAGAATCTAGAAATGTGAGTCCTCACTGTGAATGGATTAGTTTAGAAGCCTTAAAAGATGTACAGATTGCTCTTTTCTTACATATCAGTGAGTAAGAAGCTGTACAGAGATTTATAATGAGAAATTCATGAATTTTTTTCAGCTTAGAAAAGTTTTTTTTATTTTTAAAGGTCATAGGTGTCCTATAGAGGGGCTTAAGTTAGTTAGTGAGCTGAAGAATACAGCCTACTGAAACTGGCAAGTTGCATGATGTAAGATCATTTGCAGCGTAAGAAATTAAAACTATTGGTAGAGTGAAAGGCATGTATTTAAATAGGGGCATAGAGGACTCAACAAAGGTATTGCGACTTTTTTCAGGTTGACCATACCACCCCTCAACCAATGACTATGCATCCTGTTTTAGCAGCACTGGAGAGTGCAGCCAGTAGTTTTGATAGTTGACCTCTTGCTCCCAGAAAATCTGAAACTCCAGTACCCCAATCTCGTAGATGTTGGTTCATAACCCAAGGGTTGATCCTGGCTTAATTTTTGTCAGTCATATACTTCCAAACACCTGGGTATGTCTAATCTGGTTCCCTGTGATAACAATGGTAAGAGTCTTTGACAGATGTGGGCAAATAAAGGTTTATAGCTCTTCATCTTGGGCATTTGGAACTGTAAACTGTTAGGCTCTTATGTCAAAATTCTTGTTGGTATCCTTTAATATGTGAAAAACTATTTCTGATTTACCCATTTTAAAAACTAAATCTTTACTTCCTCTGCTTTGCTAAGTTATTCAAGTCATCAGACACTCCTTGAGATGCTCTTACAATGCTACAGATGCAGTATCTATAGCTGCACCCACAGGGCTTGGTTGTGCAATGGTTTGCATGGTTAGATATTCAGAATTTACCTGACGTGAAGTCTAAAATTCTTAATCCATTTTGTTTTGGTACTTCTGTTGATAGTCTGAGGAGATTTGATTTAAAGGGGAAGTTGATTCAAGGGATAAGGCAGATTTTCCAGTGCCCCATACTAGAATGTACAAGAAATTACCTTTTTGGTCCAGGACCATGTTACAGAAAACCTTTAAGTCAAACATTTTATTAAAACTGTTGAATGGCAATTCCAAGAGAAGGGAGAAGACCCCTCAAACCCAGACAAATGACTGTCCTTTAGTCATCGTCATCTTCCTGTCATTCCTTCAATCATATCTCACAAATTTTTCCCATTCCATGTCATTCCCCCAGTCGTCTCTCACACTTTTTCTCCCCTTCCATGTCATTTTCCCAGTCCTGTCTCAATTTTTCTCCATCTGTCTTTTTGGCAACATGTTCAGACTGCAGGAATCATTCAGAATGGATGCAGAATAACAGTGGTATTCTCCAAATCTAAGAATCCTGTCCAGCCATCAAAACCAAATACTTTTGTCTCCCTCCTATAATTTCACAAATGCTTTATAAAGGAGTTATAGAATCTGTACCAGAATATGGGAAAAAAAAGCATTTTTAGTCAAAGGAGGGAACATGGAGCAAAACAGTCTTCTAAATCTCTATATTAGTTTCAGTTCAAAATAATTCGTAATCATTCCCCTAATCTGTCCTGTCATTTTGGAGCTAAAAGATTTTTTCCACCATATACTCCTTCGCAGAAACGATGTTTGTTTTTTATTGTTTCTGTTTCACACTTCCAGTTTTCTTTACCAGTGGTAGTGGTGCTGCAGTAGCGTTGTTGCCTCACAGCAAGACGTTGTCCCATTCGATTCTCGGCTAGAGCGTCTTCTGTGTGGAGGCATGCGTGAATGGGCATGCCTTCGTTGAAGGTTGTGCGTCAGGGCTGGTAACTCTGCACGTAAAAATCCACTACCAAACATTAGCGGACCGGAGTTCCGCTGTGGCGACCCCTAACCAGGATAAGCCGAAAGGCACAACAACTTCCAGTTTTCTTTAATTGCCTTTTGCAGTTTACAAGGTATCCACGTTTTCCCTACTTGGATGATTTTGTACTTTTGCAAATTCTGTTGAATATTGTCAAGGCTTCTCTCCTCTCATCTTTTTCAGAAATTTGTTTTTAAATCTAGGGTTTCAGCTCTCTGGAAAAGTGTCCTCATTTCTACTCACAAAATTATCTTTCTAGGATACCTGTTAGTCACTTCTCTAATGATGAATTTCCTTCCTCAAGAAAAAGTAATACTCTTCAAGGAATAGTTACTTCAATTTACAACTCTTGACAACAGCAAAGTAATTTCTCAGAATTCTAGACTATATGGTTTCCACTGTTCTTATGGCTCACCTAGCTGTACTACACACAAACAAAATTTCAGTGGTTTCCTAGTTCAGTTTGGATCCAACGCCAGTGTCTCATTTTTTTCCAAATGCCTGTTGTCAACTTGGCCAAGAGGGAGCTTCACTTGGTGGATGGATCAATAATTCTGAATACAGGCCTTCCAGTACTCCTCATACCCTATACCCCAGTAGTAATTACAGATACCTCAGACTTTTTGCTTATGGGTTGAATCCAAGGTTACTGAAAGTGTAGGATTTGTTGATTATCATTTCAAAAGGAAACAAGAATGTTGTGAAAGCCCTTAATGATCTCTTAGTCACCATGGACCATACCATTGTTACATGGCTCATAAACAAGCAAAGATGAATCTGGTCATAACATCTATGCAAACTAACCATGTTAGCCTGGGAGATGGCAGAGCTGTTCAGTCTGTCCCCTCAGGTTACTTAGATGTTCTTTGTGTTTCACTGTTGCAGTCATTACATTTGGGTTATCTGCTTGCAGTAGCCCTCAGTCGGCCTGATAAACACAGTCTTGGGTCCTGCATCGGTTGCTGCCCCTTCTTCCATGACGTCAGGTCGTCAAGGGTATAAAACATGCAGCTGATGCCATTACATCAATCTTTCTTGCCATGCGGTGCCCGAACCAGTTCGCACGTGCCATTCGGCCGACTTTTGAAGTTTTCATTTTTGAGTTTCAGAAACTAAGTCTTCAACTAAAGCTAAGAAGCCCCGTTGGAGAAACTTTTTCTTGCTCCTTACCGATGCCAGTAAAAGTTAATAATTATATTACTTGGAAAGCAAATACCTCATAAAGATTTTCATTCGTGTACTGTATTCCTTGCCTAGGCCCTGACCAACGACGTACCTTGGTGTCGGTTTTGTGCTTTATTTAATCAGTGCACTATCCGTCGTCTGTATATTTTTGCCGCTAAATATTTCAGTTCTCAGTTTAATTATCCAGAAATGTCATCAGTTAGCCATCCGACTACCGGGATTTCGAAAAAAATGCAAAGATAATGACAGGTCGCCGAGGTCCAAAATGGCCGACGACACTTCTCCTAAGCCAGTCGCCATTTCGCCGGTACTCAGTGAGGCGCTTTCGCAGCCCCTGATACCCGGTACTTCTGATTCACAGGCCTCTACTGAGACCCGTTTGGAGTCCGGTCTGCCATGAGATGCCTCAACTGTGGAACCCGCGGATGTCTCTACCTTCGATGGGTCCGGAGTTGCTGTGCAGGCACCGGCTTCTGAGGGTGTATTCAGGCCTACGGATTTGTATATTAAACAGACGCCTCCTTCTTCATTAAGGCCTAAATCTCGAACCATGCCTAAAAAACCGACGCCCAGGCTGCATGCTCAGGCCTGTATGCCTAAAAAACAAATGTTAAGAATGGCTGAAGATCTTATAACTCTAATCAGGGGAAGCCAACCTCCCCCTTCTAAGAGACCTAGGACTGAAGTTGTTTATGAATCTTCTGACCAGAATTTTGATTTTTCTGATTCTTCTGATGATCTAGATTTGCCCTTATCTACTTACGAGGATTCTGATGCAGAGGACTCTATTCCCTCTGCTTCCACTCCAGAGGATTTTCTTTTGGTGAAACCTTACATACTCTAAGGGAGCATTTCCATTGGGAAAGCCAGGATTTTTCTGATTCAAAAAAGAGGCTTAGGGATTTCTTATTCCTGCCTCAGCATAGGCCTTTAGCTATTCCTCCTGTACTAGACATTGTTGATGATGCTTTTTTGGAATCTAGTTTGGCTCCTGATTCTTTGCCTCCTGCTCCCAGAAAACCTGACAGATATTACAGGGTTCCTGATTCACACAAGTTCCTTTTTAAAAATCTTATTGCAGATCCAGAGACTTTTTCACAGGGACCCAAGGGCATTAAGGCTTCTACTGCTAAAAATTCTACCCCTTATGACAGACTCCAGAGCGCTGGATAGATGGGGTAAGAAGGTTTACACTTCTGCAACCTTGGCCATTAGGGCTTTAAACTGCCAGTTTCATATGTTAAAGTATCAGCAACATGTTCTTGGATTTCTTAAACAGAAAATTATGTTGATTCCTGACTCTGCGAAAAATAAGGAATTACAGGATTTAATGCATTCTGCTGAACAGGTTGGAAAACCTACTTTGCAATGTGGATTTGATTCATTAGAGGCCTCTTGCAGGGCTGCCACCAAAACAAGGGACTGCCATTCACACTACCCCCTGCCGCCCAAACCTTAACAGATGCATCACACTATGCATGGGGGGGCTCACGTGGCAAGGAAGGGCATTCAGGGCAAATGGAACTAAAGTCAAATGCACCTACACATAAATCAAAAGGAAATGTTAGCTGTACAGAATGCTCTGACAGCCTTCAAGGGCCACATTTTTCCAGGACAACTAATGGTAAAGACGGACAACACCATGGTCATGTGGTACATAAACAGGGGGGGGGGGTACACACTCTTACCCCCTCTGCAGACTAGCCATGGCATTGTGGAACACAGCCTTGAGCTACCAAGTGACTCTACAAGCTCAATTCCTGCCAGGAAAACTAAATACACTGGCAGATGGACTAAGCAGAAACCTCATGGACCCACATGAGTGGAAACTGGAACCAAGGATGTTCATCGTGTTTCACTGTTGCAGTCATTACACTTGGGTTATCCTGCTGGCAGGCTACCTGCAGTCGGCCTGAATTCCAAAGTCCTGGTCCGGCGTCTGTTGCTGTCGCCTCTTCTCTGACGACAGTGCGCCAGGGGTATAAAAGATGCAGCCGACTCCATTTTCTTCAGTCTTTCTTGCTGCGCGGTGCCCGAAGCAAAAGCAGTTCGCAAGTGTCAGTCGGCCGACTCCTGAGATTTTCGAAATCGAATATCAGATTCGAAGTCTTCATTAAAGCTAAGTACCCCGTTGGGGAAACTTTTTTCTTGCTCAAGACCGATGTCATAAAAAGTTAACAATTGTATTTCTTGTGGGAAGCAAGTACCTTAGGATTTTCACTCTTACTGTATTCCTTGCCTAGGCCCTGACCACAACGTTGCTTGTCGATTTTGTGCTAGATTTAACCAACGCACTATTAAGCGTCTGTATGATTTTGCCTTTCATTACTTTGGCTGAAGATTCAGTTATACAATGCCGGCGGAACAGCCAACGACTGGAGTTTATAAAAAACGCAAGGATAAAGACAAGGACAGGCATCCGAGGTCCAAAACCGACGATGATGCTTCTGCTAAGCTAGTCGTCGGTTCGCCGGTTCTCCATGAGGTGCTTTCGCAGCCCCTGACACCCGCTACCTCAGAGCCACAGGCCGCTTCAGACTCTCACGTGGAGCCGATTGGGCCTCTGGAAACTCAAGGTATTGAATCCTCGGAAACTATTCCCTCAGATGGGTCTGAAGCCACTCTGCAGGCATCAGCTTCTGAGGGTGTTTTCAGGCCTACACAGTTATATGTAAAGCCATCTTCAGCTTTAAAGACTCTAAAGCACCTCTAAAGACAAAGAAACAAGTACAGCATTCTCCAGGACAGACTTCCATGCCTAAAAAACAGATGCTCAAAATGGCCGGAGACCTTATTACTTTGATCAGGGGTTCCCATCCCCCTCCTGATAAGAGGCCTAGGCATGAGACAGAATATGAATCTTCAGATCAGGTTTCCATTTCCTCTGATTCCTCCTCTGATCAGGAATTCTCTATTCCTCCCTATGAGGATTCTGATGCTGAAGAATCTATTCTTTCAGCTTCTCCTCCTGAAGATTACTCTTTTGGGGAAACCCTGCATACCATGAGGGAGTACTTTCATTGGGAGAGCCAGGATTATTCAGAATCTAAGAAAAGGCTAAGATTTCCTTTTACTTCATCAGCACAGGCCCCTTGCTAGTCCCCCTGTTCTGGACATTGTAGATGATGTTTTTTTCAGAGTCCGGCCTGTCTCCAGACTGTATACCCCCTGCACCTGTTAAGCCAGACAGATACTACAGGGTCCCAGATTCCCATAAATTTCTATACAAAACCCTGCTGCTGACCCAGAAACCATATCTCAGGGTCCTAAGGGTGTCAAGGCTTCCACTGCTAAAAACCCTGTTCCCTCGGATAGAGATTCAAGGGCACTGGACAGATGGGGGGAAAATGTTTACATTTCTGCTACTTTGGCTGTAAGGGCTTTACATTGTCAATTTCATATGCTTTAAATATCAGCAATACTTAATGTCACTATTAAGACAGAAAATGTTGACTAACTCTGAATGTCCAGAAAACAAGGAAATGCAGGATTTATTGCATGCAGCTGAACAAGTGGGAAAACATACTTTGCAATGTGGTTTAGATTATTTGGAGGCCTCTTGTAGGACCGCTGTAACGGGTTCTGTGATTAGGAGGCATGCTTGGTTAAAGGAACAGGATCTACCTGATCATGTTAAAGCAAAATTATTAGATGCTCCATTACAGCATGATACTTTGTTTGGTGTTAAGGCAGAAGAGGTGTTGAAGAAAATGGAGGATAAAGCAAAATCTATGCAGACAGTCAAGGATTTCTTACAGGTACAGCCACCCAGATTCAGCAGGAACTGGCCTTCAAAATAATTGGTCCTTTCCAGTGTCAGGCCACAAAGAGGCAGATACAGACGCCCTAGAGGCAGATCCCAGCCCCAGGGCTCATACAGGCCTAAACGATGGGGTGCTTCTACCTCCAAAAGCGGAGAAGACAAATCTCAACCTTATAGGAAACGGTCCCAATGACTTTCCTCTACCAGTACCAAGCACTTATCTTTTGGAAGCTCCCTTAGGGGGAAAACTAGCACTTTTTTCACAAAACTAGCACGTGATCACCCAGGACAAATGGGTCTTGAATATAGTGTCTCAGGGTTACAGGTTCCACTTTCACACCCTGCCAAAGGCAAATGGCATGCCAGATCTGCCACACAATTAGTGGGCAGAGGCACAAAAGCAAGTTTCATCCCTCATGGACATGAGGGCTATTCAGCGAGTACCACTACAGGAGCAGGGACAAGGATTTTACTCACGACTTTTCCTGGTACCCAGAAAGGACAAAGCCTAGAGACCAATACTGGACCTCTCTATTCTAAACACTTTTCTGGACGTTCCAAAATTCAAAACGTTGATTCTGCAGCAGCTTCTGCCCATGCTGGGCAAGAAGGCTTGGCTTGTAACCTTGGACCTAAAAGAGGCATACCTGCATGTCCCAATCAGACAATCTTGCAGAAGATACCTCAGATTCATAGCTGGCTCAATGCACTACCAATTTTCTGCACTGCCCTTTGGCTTATCTACTGCGCCCAGGGTCTTCACAAAATGCCTGGCACCAGTAATTGCTTTTTGCAGACAAAGAGAAATTCAGATATATCCCTACTTGGACGACTGCCTTATTCAAGCAGAGAACAAGGACATTCTGCTAAAGCATCTGGCGTTTGTAAAAAGATTGCTACTTTGCCTAGGGTACACTGTAAACGAAAAGAAATCAAAACTAGTACCCTCTCAAGATATAATATTCCTGGGTGCAAGCTTAAATACAACTGCCCAGATGGCTTATCTCACGCCAGACAAACAAAGGCAACTGACTTCTTACTTTGAAATGTTGGCAACAAAAACCCAGTTATCTGCAAGAAAAAATCTGCAGGCTTTGGGCTTCATGGCATCCTGCATTCTTTTAATTCCATATGCAAGACTGCATATGAGGAAACTACAATGGTATCTAAAAAGTGTTTGGACTCAACATTGCCACAGCCTGGAAAAAGTAATTACACTCATTCCCTGCCTACAACAGGAGTTTCGATGGTGGGCACAGGCCTGCCACCACAACAAGGAACAGCCTTTCACTTTACCCACTGCCAGGCAGACAATAACAACAGAGATGCATCAGATTATGCCTGGGGGGCCCACACAGCAGGAAAATGTATTCAGGGCACATGGCCCACAAGCCAAATGCTATCAATCTAAAAGAAATGCTGGCTGGCCAGAATGCCCTGACAGCTTTCAAGGATCTGCTTCATCCAGGACAACTGCTGATTAAAGACTGACAATACAACAGTCATGTGGTACATAAACAAACAGGGAGGCACGCATTCCTATGCCCACTGCAGACAAGCCATGATTTTGTGGAACACAGCATTGACTTATCAAGTACACCTGCAAGCACAATTCCTGCCAGGAAAGACAAATACTCTGGCAGATGAACTAAGCAGAAACCTCATGGATCCTCACGAGTGGAAACTATATCCACAAATCTTCAGCATAACAAGGAAATGGGGATGCCCAGACATAGATCTATTTACCTCCCCTCACAACTGCCAACTACAGAGATTTTGCACAAGGACTTATCACAAGCTAGCATGGAAAGTGGATGCTCTATCATTCAGCTGGAAAACCCTTACAGTATATGCCTTTCCTCCACTACCTCTCCTCCCCAAGGTACTCCTAAAGGTCAGACAAGAGAAGCCAAAAATGATCCTGATTGCCAGAGACTGGCCACGCCAGCACTGGTACCCAAATCCTAAAGAGCTTGTCTCAAGGCCCAGCCTGGACATTGCCTCAAATCCCTCATTTATTGACCCAACAAAGCAATCCGATACTGCACAGCCAACTCAGAACCCTAAATCTGGCTGCATGGCGGATAATGTGACCATTCAGAACACACCTTTCTCCAAGGCAGTTATGGATGTTATTCTGGAGGCCAGGAGGCCCAGCACCAGAAAATCATATGCAGAAAAGTGGAAGAGATTCTGTGCTTGGAACCAGGCATAAGGAATTGACATGCTTGTACCAAATATTCCTCAGATTTTACAATACCTAACTGAGATGCTGGACAAAGGCCTATCCCTTTCATCCATTAAGATCCATGCCTGTACCATTTCAGCTCATTACAATACGGACCCACCTATTTTTTCACATCCACTACTAAGGCAGTACCTCAGAAGGGCCAAAAACATAAGACCCCCAAGAAGAGCACCAGTACCTGCATGGGACCTCAACTTTGTCTTGGAAAAACTCATGCTGCCCCCTTTTGAGCCAGCCAATACAGCTGAGATGAAATTCTTATGTAAAACAGCTTTGCTCTTAGCAATAACTTCAGCAAGAAGAGTCTCAGAGTTACAGGCACTAATGGCGGTTGAACCTTTCATAATTTTCCATCTGGACAGGGTTTCTCTGAGGACAAACCCAACATTTATGCCTAAGGTAGTGTCCAGTGTGGCTCTTAATCAAACAATTCACTTGCCTACCTTTTATCGAAACCCACAGAATAAGGGGGAGAGACTTCTACATTCTTTGGACATACACAGACAGCTACGCTTCTACTTGACAAAACTAAAGCTTTCAGAAAGTCTGAGCAACTCTTAGTGGCATATGCTGCAGGATCACAAGGAAAAGCCATCTCAAAGCAGACTATTTCCAAATGGATAGCCCACTGCATTCGTTTCTGCTGTTCTCAACATGGCAAATCAGTGCCTAAGGGCATCAGGCCACACTCAACCAGAGCAGCAGCTACTTCAGCAGCCTTCCTCAGAGGAGTACCAACCAAGGACCTTTTGGAGGCTGCAACTTGGACTTCAGTGCACACTTTTACAAAGCACTACCACTTATCTCTTTACTCTAAATCCAGAGCAGGCTTTGCCACTGCAGTTCTGCAGGGCCTCATAGCCTCTCCTAATTCTATTTAGGCCCAGCCACCCAACCTCAGCTTTGGGATTCAACCCAAGTGTAATGACTGCAATAGTGAAACACGATGAACATAGTTGTGTACCTACCATAAATGTAGATGTTCAAGTGTATTCACTGTTGCAGTCCAGGTTACCCACCCACCATCCCCCTTTCTTTGCTGGGACTTCTCTGTACTTCTCTGTTCTATACAACCTATGTGGTGTATTTGCTTGTTGATGGATTGTTTTATTTTAGTGCATGCTCTTTTATGGGCATAATTGTTAGCCTACCCTTCGGGGGGCACCTGACATCTGGGGCAAGAAAAACTGAAGAAAATGGTGTCTGCTGCATCTTTTATACCCCTGGCATACTGACGTCAGGGAAGAGGCGACAGCAACCGACGTCCGACCAAGACTTTGGAATTCAGGCCGACTGTGGGTAGCCTGCCAGCAGGATAACCCAAGTGTAATGACTGCAACAGTGAATACACTCGAACATCTACATTTATGGTAGGTACACAACTGTACTATTTTCAACATGTTGACAAGCAAATGGGAGAGTCCAGATATGGACCTGTTTGCCCCCCCCCCCCCCCCCAGAACCATCAATTGAACATATTTTGCACAAGGATTCCCCACAAACTAGCTTGGAAAGTGAATGCTCTACCCTTCAACTGGAAAAACCTATCAGTTTATGCATTTCCTCCTCTGCCTCTGCTCTCCAGGGTACTACTAAAGATCAAACAGGACAAGCCAAGGACGATTTTAATTGCACCAGACTAGCCACGCCAACACAGGTGTACCCCGTCCTGCACAGTGTTCATAAGTAGTTAGTAGGCTGTTAGATCTAGGGCCTATATAAGCCTAGCCAAAAAGGTACCCTGGCTTTTGCCACCCAAGAAAATTTTCCTGTCCCCTGTCAAGCAGAGGCACAGAAGTGATCCCTGGGGTGAATTTCCTATTTCCCATCCAATCGTAAAGATTTTTCTTGAAGAGTGCTAATGAGGAGCTCTGTTTGACATAGGTAGTTTGTTCCAGAGTATGGGAAGTCTCTGGGACAGGAATCTTTCCCTCCAGCATGTTCTGTTTATTGTGGTGACAAGGTTTAGGTCCCTAGAGCATGTAGCTTGGAGGGATTGGGATTTCTTTAAGTGGAGCATGTCCAACAGCTCTGGGTTTGACATAGCTTTGTATGTTAGGCGGAGATTGCCTCTGAGTAGGCGATATGCGACGGAGTAAAGCTGTGGAGCTTTTTGAGACGGTCTGCGTAGGGCATCTGTTTGAGGCCAGTAATCCTCTTTGTGAGGTATTTCTGTGGCCTTTACAGTTGTTGTAGATGTCTTGTGAGGTACATACCAAAAGGGGTGTTGTACTCTATAATGGGTCTAATGAGTGATGAGTAGAGCGGAACAATGACCTCTTTTTTTCTGGATGAGAAACCTTTTGTGATGGTGAGCCACGTAGAAGGATTTCCTGACCACTGTGGTGATGTGATTATCAAAGGAGAGACTACTGTCCATCTTTGTCCCAAGGTCTCTTATGACACTTTCAGCATTAAGTAGACTACCACTTATGTGGTAGTTCGTGGGTACAAAGTTTTTGCCAAAGGGGATGACAATACACTTTTTGGCATTGAGCTTCAAGCCATGGCTTTGACACCGGGCATCTGTCTCAGTGAGGCCCATTTGTAGTATGCCCACATTGTTAGGAGTTTCGATTATGGCTCCTAGTTTGCAGTCATCTGCAAACTTTGTTAGCCTATACTTCAGAGAAGTAGATACCATATGGGAGAGGACCCAGGACTGAACCCTGTGGTACTCCACTTGTCACTGGTCTGAAGTCGGATTTGGAGTCTGCTACTTTCACAGTGTGGGTTCTGTTCGTGAGCCATTTGGCAACCCATCTTGTGACATAGGGATTTATACCTAGTTTAGTGAGCTTATCTATAATTCCAGAGTGGGGGATGGTGTTGAAAGCCTTGGCGAGATCTGGATAAGCTGTGTGAACCACCTTACCCTCATGTATGGCTTTGGTGACTGCTTCAAATAAGTCAATCACGTTTAGGAGACATGATCTGCCTTTTACAAACCCGAACTGGGTAGGGTCCAGAGTTTGGTGATTACCAATGTCTTTGTTTGAGTTCCATGATGATACGTTCCATGGCCTTGTAGACCAGGCTCGTCAGGCTAATGGGGCGATAGTTCCCGGGGTCCATCGTGGCTCCCCCTTTGTGGAGTGGGATAACTGTCTCGGTGCATTATTCAGCGGGCACAAAGCCTGAGGTGAGGCTATGATTGAACATGGTACTTAGGTAGGGTGCCAGTTCATTTTGTAGTTCGTGTAGAACGCAGCCTGGGATATTGTCAGGTCCCATGGATGCTGTGTTCTTGGCTTTGGAGAGTGTTTTTTTTTTTTTACATGTGCAGCCGTGATCACAGGAACTTTGCATTCTTCCGGTATAGAGATGGGCCCTCTAGGGGGTGAGCAGCCGTGATTACAGGAACTTTGCATTCTTCCGGTATAGAGATGGGCCCTCTAGGGGGTGAGAGGGGGGTAAAGTTAGCACTGAACCTATCTTTCAGGATGTTGGCAATATCAGTTGGTTCTGTATATTTAGTGCCATTGTGCTGTAACTCGGAGAAGATCTGAGTGTTGCATTTGAGATTCTTGACATAGGAATAGAATGCTTTGTGGTTGTCTTTAGAGTCCGTGGCAATTTTGTTTTCGTAACTAGCTTTGGAGGATTTTATGAGGGATCTCAGCTTCTTACTGAGGTTGACAAGGGAGTTCCTCCAGTCATGGGAATTTACTCTTTTTTTACAACAGTTTCTTTCTTTTGTTGCAGAGTTTGTTTATGGCAGGGGACCACCAGATTGGCTTCTTTTTTTTTTTTTGAGGATAGCATCTTGGTTCTATTAGGAATAGAATGATCCATGCACTCGTGTAAGTGCTTATAAAGTGCATTTGTGTAGGATTCAGCAGTCGTACCTCTATTGTCCGTCTGCATGGGTGTCATGAAGTTTGCCACTTCTGTCTTAAGAAGTGTGGTTTGCTTTGGAGAAATTTTTTACGGTGGTTTCCCTAATTTGGGGTGGTGGCAGGATGTGGATTTCTAGGGTGATTAGCTTGTGGTCGGATCTGACTAACGCGGACTTGACCACTGGTGTGGAACACCGGTTGCCCATGTTGGTAATGACCAGGTCTAGGATATTGCTGCCCCTGGTGGGGGTGTGAATAAGTTGTTCCAAGGCGTTGGAATGTGTGTCACGCTTGGCCCCATGGCACCTGTCACAGTCTCCTTCCCTGTTGTCTCAGCAGGAGAACCAGATTCTGCACCCTCAGCTGCAAACCCTGAACCTAGCAGCCTGGCTAATTACCTAATCTCTCCTTTACCACCCTTCAGTATATCAGTGATTGGTATCATTTTAGAGGCTAGAAGGCCTAGTACTAGAAAATCTTATGCTGCAAAATGGAAAATATTTTGTACCTGGAACCAGTCTCAAGGGATGAGCATAGAAGTGCCCAGTTTACCTCAGATTCTACAATATTTGACTGAGATGCTTCATAAGGGCTTGTCCTTTTCCTCCATCAAAATTCATGCCTCAGCCATTTCAGCTCATTATAGCACAGAGCCTCCCCTCTTCTCTCACCCACTGCTTAAGCAGTTCCTCAGAGGGGCCATAAATTTTAAGGCCACAGAGGAGAGCTCCAACTCTAGCCTGGGACCTTAACTTTGTTTTGTAGAAACTCACTCTTCCTCCTTTCGAGCCAGCTGCTACTGCAGATTTCAAATGCCTTTCCTGGAAAACAGCTTTCCTTTTAGCAGTCACTTCTGCAAGAAATTTGAGTTACAGGCCCTTATGGCAGTGGAGCCTTTCAGCATCTTTCATGCAGACAGGGTGTCCCTCAGAACCAATCCCTCCTTCATGCCCAAGGTGTTATCCGGTGTGGCTCTTAATCAGTCCATTCATTTTGCCTACCTTCTTTCCTAACCTACAGAACAAAGGGGAACGGATACTGCACTCCTTAGATGTGCACAGACAACTTAGACAGAACTAAACCTCAAAGGAAATCTGAACTGCTGGTGGCATTTGCTGCATGGACAGAGGGGAAAGCTATTTCAAAGCAAACTATTTCAAAATGGATAGGCCACTGCATTCATTTCTGCTATAAGCACCATGGAAAACCTATCCCACAGTGCATAAGACCCCATTCAACCAGGGCTGCATCTACCTCTACAGCCTTTCTCAGGGGCATCCCCTACCAGGGACATCCTAAAAGCTGCTACCTGGAGTTCTGTACGTACTTTCACCAAGCATTATCATTTGCCAATTATTTTCTAAATCCAGAGCTGGTTTTGCCACTGCAGTCTTGCATGGCCTTTTAGCTGGTCCTAATTCTATTTAAATTCCTCCTCCCAACCTTAGCTTTGGGAAGCTACCCAAATGTAATGACTGCAACAGTGAAACACGAAGAACATAGTACAGTTGTGTACACTTACCATAAATGTAGATGTTCGAGTGTATTCACTGTTGCAGTCTTGGTTGCCCTCCCTCCAGCCCCCTTTCTTCTTTTGGCTATACCTCTACTCTCACTTACTATGCTCAAAAAGCTTTTTGGTGTATTTGCTTTTTTGTTGGAGGTATATCCTTGTATTATAGATTTAATTGCTTCCCATTAGGGGGGCACCTGGCACCTGACAACTGAGGCAAGAAAAACTGATTTAATGGCGTCTACTTCATGTTTTTATACCCCTGACGTCATGGAAGAAGGGACAGCAACCGACGCAGGACCCAAGACTCTGTTAATCAGGCCGACTGAGGGCTACTGCAAGCAGATAACACAAATGGTAATGACTGCGATAGTGAATACACTCTAACATCTACATTTATGGTAAGTGTACACAACTGTACTTTTTTCAACACTAGATCACTGTTGCAGTAGCTCAAGCCATTTAGGTTATATCCTGCCAAGGATTTGACCAAGTGACCAGCTTTACAAAGCTTAAGGATGCTTTCCACATGTTCTAGCAGAGCTCCTTGTAAAATGCAGTTACATTGCCAAAACGCTTTAAAGCTTTCTTGCCTCTGAAGTGTGCCCCCTCTGCAAGCTTTGTGGAGCTAAGTTTGCTAGCATTCTTTCAAGGCTGGGCAGATAATTTAGTGGCAAGTCTTTCCCCAAAAGGAACTTATTTTTCTGAAGAAAACTTGTTTCTCTTTGGAAAATCTTGAATTAGGAAATGTGTTCAAAATCTTTTGACCACAAGACTTGACCTGGATTGCCACTTCTTTACTGATTTAATGCAGTCTGTGCTCTTTGCCTTGCTAGTACTCTTTTCGGTTGAACCATAGAGCAGATGGTGTGAGCAGCTACCAGTAGTAGCCTTTCAGGTGAATCCCCTCTTCTTTTTATCTTTCTTAACAAAGCTGATTCTTTTTCAGTAAGTACTATTAATCAATTTCCCCTCCAATATTTGACCGTGCCCTGTATAGATGCAGACACCTTGAATTGACATTTTCCCTGCAAACACAACCTTGAAATGTCATTGATACCTAGTTGCACACAGGACAACTAGTTTGGTTTGCAACTCTGGGGACAGTGGTTGTCACTAAAGATACTCTTAAGATTACTTATATTCTCACTACAGCCGTTTAATTAATAATAAAAAGAGAGACTGTTGCCATGGCTACACTATCTCTGTTACCAGCTTGGAGGACATGAGAATCCTGAGGCAATGTAGAAATTGCCTTAAGTTTGCTGACAACCAGTTAGCTCTCAAACTGAGACAGTGTGTGAGATGTATTAGCATAATGTCACTGGAGGCAAAGCTGTTGCATAAAAGCATTCCTGTTGTCAGTAGTACATGCACTGCAACCATCACACACAGTTTAAAGCAGACAAACACACAGACCCATGTATGCAAAGACACTTAAATGTAACTTTTCTTAAACCCCAAAGACCTTCTAGATCAGGGGCGTCCAACCTTTTCAGTTGTAAGGGCCGCATTGAGTCAACAGAAATGGCCTGGGGGCCAGACGGCAAGTGAGGACCAAAAAAAAAAAAAAAAAGGTCTCTCACACAAACTGAAGAGCAAAAAAAGGTCACACACATCCAGCCAGACTCAAGCTGCTGAAAGCTAATAATGAAAGCTGGTGCGACCAAATAAGGAAAGAAATGAGCAGTCTCAGAAAGCCCTCATGCTGGTGGCTTTCTCCTCTGTAGCATGTGGAAACAACATAACCGCACCCCCCAACATGCTGCAGCATGGCATCAAGGAACTGGTGCAGTATCCTTGTGGCAGATGCCTGAGATAACCCCGCTGTGTCCCCAAGTTGGTCATCAAAAGGTCCATCATCTATCTAGCTTGTATTTAAGAAGCTACATATACCTTGGTGTCTGCACGGACAGGTATTCCACACATCTCATAGACCTGTTAAGAAGCATGATAGATCGTGCTCCCTCATTTACAAGCCAGCTCGGTGGCACAGTGACAAAACATATAGCATTGTTGCCTCACAACAAGAGGGTCTTTCTGAATTCTAGGGACACTATTTAATCCTAATTCAAAATTTAACTAGTTGTCTACATCACCCAAAAATCACTAAAACTATATGCATATTTCTAACTATACTAGTACTTCTTACCAATCCTATGACCCTCGGTCAGTGCACAGGCAGGCTTTATGACACTTATGACAATTTCACGGTAGAATTTATACAACCTTCTTTCAGTCAGTGGCTAGGATCAGAAAAAAAATTAGCCCCATCTTCAACTTAATAGCCCCCCAGAGAAGCACTCTCCCCAAATCTCATGTTTAAACACACACACACAAATCCATGTCCCTTTCCTATTATAACTTCAAGTTTGCAACACCATTGAGTAATGGGAAATGTAATTACTTGAACTATTCCCTTTCACCAAGGAGCAATCCGCATAAGGGAGGTGGGATCTTAAATGAAAGATGACCAAGACAGACTTTTAACTCCTCTTCCTGCATTGGTACCATCTGTAAATGGCAACTTTTAGAAAGTATCCGCACTGCAGAGCCCACATATATATGCTGTATGTTTGGTGCTTTTATGGTGTGCATTTCCACCTCTTGTATGTTTGCAAAAGTATACTAGATCTTTTGTGTTGCTCTCATGAGTTTAGGGGCTTTGCAGTGGCCCCACTGCAGACCCACCTTTCACAGGGACACAATTCAACCATTTTGGTCTTAGTATGTTATTTGTAAGTGATAGTACCTTAGCAATTGCTTTTACAGCCTGTCTGGGTATTGTGGTTTAATCGGGTGACTCATGGTTGTGATGGAAACATTCCAGCAAAAGTTATGCTGTTTATTCTAACTGCATATTTTTTTCTGATTAGCACTAATTTATGTAAAGTGCTTCTCCCCAAGCTGCACATACAAACAGTAAAGAGTTTCTCTCCAAGCTACACCTACCCACCCAATAACAAGAACACATGTATTAATTGTACCAAGGGAGTTCTGCAGCTTTCTGCATGCTGTGCTGATCATAACTCTCACATGAAGACAATCACCTGAAAAAATATCTTCTCTTCTAAGACATGTTAGTACACCCCGACAATGTTACTTCACCCTCCATGATCCAGATGCACTGACCTGGAGCTGCTGTAGTAAACAAGGCAAAAAATATAGCAGCTGAACCACATTGACCAGCCAACAATCAAAACTTTCCTAATCAGTGTAACCAATTAACAATCAACAACTGCAACCAGTCTCATGGCTAGAGGCTCTGGGGTTCAATCATGAGACATAGAGTCACTGCTTTGCAAGAGCAGAGCTGTAAGTTGGAAAAAGTATGACCACTGAAATACTAAAATATATAATGTCCATTAAAATGCAGAGGCATCCCTTTTCCATTAAAAAAACAAGCTATACTAGAAGTTTCCTGAGATTTATGAAAATAATTATCTACCAAAACAACACATTGACATTTTAACAGTCCAGGTATACTTTAATGACAAAAAAAAAAAATCAAGAAGTTGAAATTTGCAGTATTTTCAGTATCTACCTTCACATAACATTATATGATGATGGGGGTGGGGGTGTGCAGTAAATCATTTTAACAGAGAAACTCCCTTACATGTCAACTTTTATGCAGTTTATTTAATGTGACAAACTTTACTAACTACAATATTTCAATGTTCAAACTGTTATTTATATTTTGGAACTTTGCACCAAATCTGCTGCATGTATAAGCACTCAAAGAGCCAAACAAAAAGGACCCAAAAGTACAAAACTGAAACATTGAATGCACTGAGTTTGCTTGACATGATCATTACCAAAGGCTTTAATCCCGCTGACTAAATAAGATGTTTACATCAAAGAATAACAATAATCATTCTAACACTTTCAAGCATCAGATCTGAAATTTTATTTTAATTAAAATCATATGGCATAAAAGACTGAAATATTAAAGTACACTTTTGGCCACTGCCGCAGTCTGCACAAAGTTTACATTTCATTCCATTCAGTGTATTCATCATAATTGTCCATACTTGGGCACTTTGGGTGGAAAGGGTAAAGACAGCGGAAAACATGAAAGTTTAAAATCAGCAAGCAGATAGAGAAATATTCTCTTGACAATTGCAATCCATCTGGTTTAGAACATTGCAAACTGTATTCATGGAAAATAAACACATTCGCTAAGATAATCCATTCATGTACAAAATTAACTTAAGAAAAATCAATTAAAAGTGATACAAATACACTTTAAAAACATATCTGGAACTGCTAGATAACTCCCTTTTCAAACATTATCTTCCTACTGTCAATCCTTCTGCACTAAATGACCTATCCCAAAATGTAAAGAACGAGCGCGTGCCATTCAAACATTTCTAAGCAGTCCCAAGTACAGATAACTGTCAATGCAAACCTCAGTCTACTCAGTAATTCATTCACATCTAATTTCCCAAACTCATTTTAATAAGCAACAACCCCTTCTCAGGATAAAAATTTTGATTGCAATGTTGTCGGTAATGTGAGCATTACTTTAAAAACTGCAAGCAGTCTCATTACAGAACCTTTAAAAATAAACAAAATAAGATGTACAAAAAGCAGCAAACAAATGTTTAAATGACAAGGGCATAAAATGCGGAATGACAATATTGTACTTGTGCTAAAATCAGGACTCACATCAGAGCTAGTACATAGCATTGCAAGTCAGTGTAAGAAAATTCAATTCTAACGACTTACCTGTTACTGCAGGAGATGTGTAGTGTAGTCAGTAATAAATCCCCCTCGCTCTCAATTCTTTCTTTGCCGCGACCTCAATCCTCTTCCCTCAGCTGTGTACCGCAAATGAATCTACCAACGGAAAAAAATGGCAGGACGGTGTTTTGGCGCATGCGCACACCAGCATAAAGACGCTGGCATAAAAAAACAACGGGGAAAAAGTAATGTGGCGCATGCGCACAACAGCTGAGAGACGCGGACGTGAAAACACACGGAAAAAAAGTAAAATTTAAACTTAAGGGTCGCGGGCCGCATGGAAGAGCTCTGAGGGCCGCATGCGGCCCGCGGGCCGCGGGTTGGACACTACTGTTCTAGATGAAGTACACATAGCAAATATCTTCAGCAGCCCCGAATGCACTCTTTCTAAACAACACCCACATCATCGTATACAATCTCATCTCTTGGACCCTGTACTTCTAAGCCCATAAGACAAGCCACCACACAGTCCAAGGCTCTGGTCATTGGAGGACTGTCATTATTAGACACGCTGATATCCGTTTCACCAGGGTGAGTAAGAAGAAGGTCAGTCAGTTGCTTGTCAGGGTCCAGGACCTGCTATATTAAGTACACATTCAGGTCATTGGACCACAAGTACCAGTATGACTCCTAGTCCATGTGGGTGTAAATAACCTAAAAGCTAGCTCCCTAGATTATATGAAGAGAGACGTCATGGAGCTCTAAGAATGTGTCCTAGGCTGGAGTCTAGCATTGAGCAACATTTGAGTTTTTCCAAGGATGATGCCACAGTATGAACAGAAGATGACTGACTTTAATAATTTAGCTTAGTTTCTGGTGTTATTCTAAAGGGTGCAGTATTTATCAGCATGGAAGAAGATGGCCAACAGACCACACTGCTTTACCAGAGTTGGTCTTCACCTTTCCTCTCTAGGGTTTTGAAAACATTGTCCTCCCCCATAGTGTCTTTTTAGGCAATGCCAAAGTGAAAGTACTTCTGACATAGCAAATCAAAAGCAAGAAAACCTAAAGGTGTTACTGCTCAATGCTAGGAGTCTAAACTAAAAAAAACTGTCCTTACCCTAGGGAATGTCGCAGAGAGCACACAAGCAGTATGAGACTATAATGCCTTCCACACATTTAGAACAGCTACTACACTGACAAGGACTAAAGGTGGAGGTCTTTATTTTACACTAAAAATAAGTACATCTCAAGGCTGGTCAAACAAGACCATGCACTTCACTTTTCCATGTTCAAATCACTAA
Organism: Protopterus annectens; assembly: GCF_019279795.1. Classification (NCBI taxonomy): domain Eukaryota; kingdom Metazoa; phylum Chordata; order Ceratodontiformes; family Protopteridae; genus Protopterus; species Protopterus annectens. The sequence goes on along the minus strand of NC_056744.1, from coordinate 1,083,369,031 downwards.
AGGCAAAATCCCATACCACATTCTTGCAAGCTATAGGCCCCCCTGTATGACCCAGGAAACCTATAACATGTATTTTAACTTACTGGAAACACTGTTCATCCAACCCAATACCATATTCATGGGCAACTTTAAAATTACTTCACTATTAACTGGGAATAATGTGATACCAAATGTGCCGACACAGAGTCTCTTGGTTTTTGTAAATAGTCTCCCTGGACGAGATTGTCAGTACACCGACCAGAGTGCAAACATACTGGATCTGGCCCTCACTAATATGGGAGAGTGCTGCACACCCCCTAATGTTACGTCTTCTCTGGTAAGGTCATATCACAAAATAGTGTCCTTTCGAAGTAAAAGTAAAACTTTGAACCCCACCTAACCCTGGAATATTCAGGGACTATTCGAAATCTAACTTCCTACTATTAAGTGATAACCGGGCAAACTTTCAAGCCCCTATAGATCATGAAAACACTGCTGCCTACGAGAAATCTTCACAGAAATCCTATCCAAATATGTTAACAGCTGCATAGAGGCAACTATACCAAGTACAGGACTAACTTTAAAAAAAAAAATAAATAAAAACCCTGGTGGAATCACATCAGTAGGCTGCATAATAGGCAGAAAATCATGGCAAAAATTAGGAGGTGTAGCACCCAGCAAGGTAAAAGCATTCTTACCAAACTATTTGTCCTTCAAGCTGTTAGCTGTTTGTTTAAAGTCTACCAAAACCAGACTTGAGGTAAATTAGAGGGTGTGGACATTCTTTAGCTATGTCCACACCCTCAAAGCAATGCACAATCATGTGCACAGCTCATTGTTAATGGTGCTACCTATACTGAGCCAGAAGATGCAGTAAACCTACTGTCTGAAAAATTCAGCTCCATCTTTACCCCCCCCCCCCAACTTCTCTTAAGGAAATGCTATCAAATATAACTTCCCCCCTACCATTATTAGGGAACAGGTCCTTAATGCTCTGTAAGTCTAAGAAAACTGCATCAATTGGCCCAGTCAGTATCCCAGGATGCCTTCTAAATAGCATGAAACATGACCTATCAGGCCCTCTGGAATCACTATTTAATTGCAGCCTTCAAACAAGCTTCATGCCTCATGAATGGAGAACAGCAACAGTAATCCCTTTTCACAAAGGTGGGCCATCTACAGACCCTAGAAACTACAGACCCATCAGTCTCACTAGTCTTGTATGCAAATCCATGTAAAGAATTATCATTGAAATGATCAGTATTGATATAGTAAACCTCAAGACACTGGACCCAACCCAGTTTGGTTTCATCAAGAGCAGGTCATGCCTACTCAACCTGGTGGACTTTGAGAAGGTAACCAAAGCAATGGATAAGGGCAAAATGATTCACACTGCCTACCTTGACCTAGCCAAGGCATTTGACACAATACCCCATTTGTGCATTGTTGAAAAACTCGAGGTTAGGTATATACCCTTACATCACCCAATGCATTGCCAGCTGGCTGATAGACCAGATCCAATTGATTAGAATTGGGGAGTCCACTTCTACAAAGAGGTCATTCACGAGTAGAGTCCCCCATTGATCGGTGCTGGGACCCACTCCTTTTTTTTGCATTTACTTCTTTGAAATCAGATGATTGCAAATTAGGAGCAGTCATAGAATTCCTCCACTGACAGAAATGTTCCCCAGAAAAGGCTGACAGATAAATGACTGGTGTCAGAGCCATGGAATGAAATGAAATGCCAAGAAATGCATAATAGTATCCTTCGGGAAGTCATCCACCCCTGGTAGCTATCATATTGACAGCACACCCCTAAGAAGTGATCCCAGTAGTCAGGGACTTGGGGACATGCACACACAGTAATCTAGCCTTTGACCATCACGTGTCTACAGTAGTGAGAAAATCCGTCTATGTTGTGGCATCCAAGTCCAAGGAAGTCATTGTTCCACTGTATTCAGCATTCATCAGAACTGTCATTGAGTACATTACCCCCTTTGGTATGTACTTTAACCAGGCACATCTAACAACTGTAACATCCATAGAGGTTCCTCACTAAAACAATACAAGGTGCAAGTAACATGTCCTGTGCAGACTGCCTCCAGGTCCAATCCCTTTATTCTGTCTCCTTCAAGCTGTTGAGGCAAGATATATGCCTGACATAAAAGGCATTGTCAGATTCTGCCCTGGTGGACTACCTGCATATCCATAAAACAAACTGCACCAGAATTGCCAGTTCTAATGACTTTAAACCTTGCCTGTGATAGAAATAGGACCTGGAGAGATAGGTATGTATCCCAGAAACTACCCTTTCTCTGGAACAGACTTCTCATCCATGTGAAGCGGAATTCCGGTGTAACCCAATTTAAGTGCAACTTGGACAATTGGATAGGGAACAGGAAATTCATCCCTGGTTTGGCAGCTATGTCTCTAATGGACACAGCCTGTAAATGGTTAATCTTCCAGGCCACTTCTTCCAAATGTTGCAGTTCTCAAGCCCCTGCTTACACTTGTCAAGAGTACAAGAACTTTGTATAGGACTGAAATGCATGGCTAGGCTTAAAAAGGCCCTTGTGGTTGTTGTATCTTTCGGCTTTTCCCGGTTAGGGGTCGCCACAGTGGAACTCCGGTCCGCTAATGATTGGCAGGAGATTTCTACATACCGAGTTGCCAGCCCTGACGTACAACCTTGAACGAAGGTACGCCCATTCACGCATGTCTCCACACAGAAGACGCTTTAGCTGAGAATCGAATGGGACAATGTCTTACTGTGAGGCGACAACGCTACCGCAGCACCACCACCGCAGTAAAAAAGGCCCTTGTGGTCATTTAGCTTAATAAACGCTTATGAACCTATGAGCCTTTAAGACAGTGATCTCCACGGTTCTTCCTTTCCCCATCTGCAAGAAGTAGATTTCGTGGGATAGGCTGGTTCAATCCCTACCTCAGATGCTGGTCACTGACTGGTAATAGCAAAAGAAAAAAGATTTCCCCCTTTCTTATTCCCAGTCAGAACACCAAAGACTGGAAAGGGAGTGTTCAGTATTTCTCCTTAAGCGGATGATTCTGTTTCTCTCTTCAGATTTCCCTCCAGTATAGATTTCATAGCAAAGTGAAAGCTTCATTTGTGGGAGTAGATTGAAATCCTGTCAGTCAGCAGTCGTTTTGACTGGTTACAACTGGATTTTCTTTAGCTTTAAGTCCCTCCTGTTTTGTCAGCACTTGAGGATATTTCCTTAACTTGTACGCCTGACAGTCAACCACATGCTCCAAAATATGTGGTAGGTTATACACAGTACCACAGTCACTTGAATAGACTTTTTCTTATCCTACATCTGGTCGTGTAGTTTCCTTATCAAAGCCATCTACTGCTGATTATTTTGCTAAATGCCAAACCCTTTCATGATGGGGAAAAGTGTTTGATTTGGGGCTAAAGTTTTTTTTCTTCTGCTATTTAGTCCTTCAGAAGAAATTAGCAAGCTTGTTTGTCAAAAAAAAAAAAAAGTTTATATACTATTGAACATGAAAAAGTTGAGGGTTAGATTTTGTTTTCCTGTCAGGGCTTACCCTCCCACTCTCTGTTGGCAGAAAAGCTCTTAAGGACCTTGCACCCAACCTTGTCTTTTAGTCAGCTCAGCTCAAGCTGCTTGTCAGTTTTGGCATGTGGAAGGTGCTCTAAAACTTTGGAAGCTGGCCAGCTGTTTTATTCTTGACAGGATATAACCCGTACAGCTAAGGCTACTGCAGCAGTGATCATTCAAACATCTACTGTTACGGCAAGTTCAACTTGCACAACTGTTGCCTCTCAATCCAGGTCTCTCTCACCTTCTTGTCAAACTGTCATAATCGAGGCTTCAGACATTGTTGGGGTAGCATATTTGAAAAGGTTGAAAGTGCAAGGTCTGCGGGAAAAGATCAGACAAAAGCACATAAATTTCAGAGGTGTTGGCAGCAATCAATGCTCTTAAGGCCTTAAATCATCTCCAGTCCCCAGGACCTCTGCAAGTTAGCATGTCTTATCACATTTCCAGAATTATGATTGCTTGAAAGGTATCATTTCAGCTTATTTGACTCGTCAGGTTTCATGCATTCAGTCAGAACAAGAAATTGTAGCAGGCAGGTTGATCAGGAAATGTACGTACCCTTGCCATTGGCAACTACTCAGCACAACTCAACTCAACTCAACTCAACTCAGCACCGTGCTACACCTGTCACACACAACAGACAAAAACACACAGTCCTAGGTATGCTGATGGTCTTGAAACTAACCTACCTAAACCACAAGGTCATCCTAAATGTAACCTGAAAAAAAAAATACCTTCAGCAGTCTCCAAACACTCAACCCAGGCAGCACTCACCATGAAACTTGCATCTATAACTCACTGTCTCAATTCAAAACCTGCAAGGCAAACCTTCAAAAAATCCAACATCCTTGTCGTGGAGTTTCCATAGTAAGACACACTGATGTGCATCATTCAACAGGCTGAGTAAGGAAGAAGGTCAGGGTTAGTCCCCTTTCAGGAGCCAGGATTCACAACATCAGGCATGCCCTAAAGTCCTTGCACTACAAGTTACCCATATGGTACAGTCATAGTACACATGGGAGTACCTCCCCGAGTTATGAAGAGGCTTGATGTGGAGTGCTTGGAATGTGTCCAAGGCAAGTACGAACGTAGTCTTGAGCAGCAGTTTACGTTCGCTAAGAAGGATGCCACAGTACAAACAAAATGATTGATTGACTTCAACAAATGTCTTAGTTTCTGGTGTCACTTAAAGGTAGTTCAATGTAGATCAGCTTTGGAGGAGATGGCAGACACTTAACTGCATTGCCAGGGATGGCATGAACATATCTCCCCAAGGCTTTTGTATATTGGCAGAAACCTTGTGCCTTTTTTAGGCAAAGTAAGCCTTCAAAAGCTTCCAGCATAATAAAACAGAATTTGGATAACATAAAGGTATTGGTGCTAATCTCTAGGAGCCGTAATGAAAAACTCTATAGGCAGTCCTTACCCTGGAATGCATAAATTTGTGCATCTTCACAGAGCCCTGGATGTTCTTCGTGTTTCACTGTTGCAGTCATTACATTTGGGTAATCTGCTGGCAGGTTGCCCTCAGTCGGCCTGAATAACAAAGTCTTGGGTCCTGCGTCAGTTGCTGTCTCTTCTTCCACGACGTCAGGTCGTCAGGGATATAAAACATGCAGCTGATGCTATTTTATTCAGTCTTTCTTGTTGCGCTATGCCCGAAGCAGAAACAATTCGCAAAGTGCCGGTCGGCCAACTCCTGAAATTTTTGTATTCGAGTTTCAGAACCGAAGTCTTCAAACTAAAGCTAAGTACTCCATTGGGGAAACTTTTTCTTGCACCTTACCGATGTCAGTAAAAGTTAATAATTGCATTACTTGTGGGAAGCAAATACCTCATAAGGATTTTCATTTGTACTGTATTCCTTGCCTAGGCCCAGATCACAACGTGCCTTGCTGTCGGTTTTGTGCTAGATTTAACCAACGCACTATTAAGCGTCGGTATATTTTGCTTCTAAATATTTTGGTACAAGATTTAATTATCCTGAAATGTCGTCGGTTAGCAATCTGACTACCGGAGTTCACAAAAAACGCAAAGAAAAAGAGAGACAGACTGTCTAGGTCCAAAACCGACGATGAAGCTTCTCCTAAGCCAGTCGCCGGTACTCAGTGAGGTGCTTTTGCAGCCCCTGATACCCGCTACTTTTGAGTCGCAGGCCTCTACCGAGACCCATTCGGAGTCCGGTATGCCATGAGATTCTTAGAGTGTTGATCCCACGGATGTCCTTCCCTTAGATGGGTCCGGAGCTGCTGAGCAGGTACCAGCTTCTGAGGGTGTTTTCAGGCCTCAACATTTTTATATTAAACAGACGCCAGCATCAAAAACAAGGTAAAAAACTTCTATGTCTAAAAAAACGACACATGAGCCACGTGCTCAGGCTCCTATGCCTAAAAAACAGATTATCAAAATAGCTGAGGATTTAATTACCTTGATCAGGGGTTACCAACCTCTCCCTGCTAAGAGGCCTAGGCAAGGCACTGATTATGAATCTTCAGATCAGGTTTCCATTTCCTCTGATTCCTCTTCTGATCAGGAACTTTCTATTCCACCCTATGAGGATTCTGATGCAGAGGAATCCATCCCATCTGCATATCCTCCTGAAGATTACTCTTTTGGAGAGACTTTGCATACTTTAAGGGAACATTTTCAGTGGGAGAGTCAGGGCTTCTCTGAATCAAAAAAGAGGCTTAGGGATTTCCTTCTTCTTTCCTCAGCATAAGCCTTTGGCAGTATCTCCTGTATTAGACATTGTTGTTGATGTGTTCTCGGAATAAAGCATGACTCCTGATTCCCTGCCTCCGGCTCCTAGTAAGCCAGACAGATATTACAGGGTTCCTGACTCCCACAAATTTCTTTTCAAAAATCCTGCTGCTGATCATGAAACTATTTCTCACTGTCCCAAGGGTGTAAAGGCCACTGCAGCCAAGAATCCTACCCCTTCTGATAAAAGATTCCAGGGCGCTGGTTAGATGGGGTAAGAAGGTTTATATGTCTGCAACCTTGGCAATCGGGGCTTTAAACTGCCAGTTTCATATGCTTAAATATCAGCAGTATGTTATGGGCTTACTGAAACAGAAAATTATGTTGATTTCTGATTTGTGTGGAATATAAAGAGTTACAGGAATTATTGCATTCAGCAGAACAAGTTGGAAAGCATACTTTGCAATGTGGTTTTGATTCCTTGGAGGCCTCTTGTAGGGCCGCCGTTACTGGATCTGTGATTAGAAGGCATGCCTGGCTCAAGGAGCAAAATCTGTCTGATCATGTTAAAGCTAAATTGTTGGATGCCCCTTTGCAGCATGATACTCTGTTTGGTAATAAAGCAGAAGAGGTTTTAAAGAAAATGGAAGACAAAGCTAAATCTATGCAAACTGTAAAAGATTTCTTGCAAGTACAGCCACCCAGGTTCAGTAGACACTGGCCTACTAAAAACTGGTCTTTTCCTGTGTCCGACAGAGCCACTCAGGGCAAATCCAGGCGCTCAAAAGGCTCCAGATACCAATCACAGGGTTCTTACAGGTCAAAGCAATGGGGTGCCTCCACCTTCAAATCTGGAGGAAACAAAGCACAACCCTACAGTAAGCAGTCTAAATGACTTTCCTCTACCATCACCAAGCACTTATCTTTTGGCAGCCCCCTTGGGGGGAAAACTAGCACTTTATGCTCAAAATTGGCAGTTAATTACCCAGGACAAGTGGGTATTAAACATAGTATCCCAGGGGTACAGATTTCATTTCCATACTTTGCCAATTCCAAAAGGATGGCCGGATCTGCCACATAACCAGTGGGCAGAGGCCCAGAATCAAGTCATGTCCCTCATGGATATGGGGGCTATTCAACCTGTACCAGAAAAGGAAAAAGGACAAGGTTTTTATTCAAGACTGTTCCTGGTACTCAGAAAAGACCATTCATGGCGTCCAATACTGGACTTATCAATTTTGAACACGTTCCTGGACATTCCAAAATTCAAAATGCTGACTTTACAACAGCTACTGCCTATGCTAGGCAGGAATGTTTGGTTAGTAACTCTAGACTTAAAGGAGGCATACCTGCTTATCCCAATAATGGAATCATGCAGAAGATACCTCAGTTTCAAAGCAGGTTTTTTGCATTACCAATTCTCTGCGCCCAGGGTTTTTACAAAATGCCTGGCACCAGTAATTGCATTCTGCAGGCAAAGAAGCATTCAAATTTATCCTTATCTGGACGACTGTCTCATTCAAGCAGAGGACAAGGACATTCTTCTTCAACATCTGGCGTTTGTAAAAAGGCTTCTAGCATGCCTAGGGTACACCATATATGGAAAAAAAATCAAAACTGGTACCCTCTCAAATAATTACATTCCTGGGTGCAAGCTTGAATACAACTGCCCAGATGGCTTACCTCATGCCAGACAAACAAAGGTAACTGACAGCATACTTAACAAATGACAACAAAAACCCAGTTATCTGCAAGACAAATTCTGCAGGCTTTGGGGTTCATGGCATCCTGCATTCTACTAATTCCATATGCGAGACTGCATATGAGGAAACTTCAATGGTACCTAAAAAGTTTATGGAGTCAATATTGTCAAAGTCTGGAAACATTAAATGTGAGAGCGTTCGATCTCGCCGTTTGTTCTTACACCTGGGTTCGGAGCCGATCCTCGGCTCCGTGTCGGCCGCTTGCAAGCTCTGCATCGAGAAGAAGCTCGAGACCAACCTAACTCCCACAATCCCCCTCTGCCTTTACCTCAGATCTAGTTTGCCGCTGCAGCATTCACATCAGTTTGAAGAGCTCGAGCAACCTTAAGCTAAGATTTGAATTTTTTCTTATATTTCTTAAGAATTTTTTATTCTAAATTGTTATTAAGTGACTGTGTGTGTGTGTGTTTATAGAGTTTCGAGGAATTCTCGGTTCCATATAAAGTTCTTTTTACTTTATTAGAGTTTTCCCTCGGGGCCTATCCCTCTGACACACCCTTCTACAGGATTGACTCTTTTTTACTGGATTTGACTAATTTTTCTGGATTGGACTTAATTACTGGACTTGACATTTTACTAATTTTTCTCTTGATAGCTATAACTGAGATTGTGACATGTCTGAGAAAGCTAAGTCTGGCTTTAAACGTTGCCAATGTGGGCAAAAGATGTCAGTGACTGATCATCATAGTTCCTGCGTCTACTGTCTTGGCCCTCTCCATCTGCAAGAAGACTGTTCAATTTGTCATTCTTTCAGTGGAAGGGTCATGACAGATAGGCGCAGGAAGCTGATGGATAGGGGTCTTTTAAAACCTACCTTTCAAGAGGGTCTGGATGCATCAGACCAGGCATCCAAATCCTCGAAGGAATCGAAGACGTCGGAGCCCAGGTCATCGGCTCCGAGCTCTTCAGTTAAAGTTTGATCACCGGTTCCACAGACTTCGGGGCCGAGTGTTGAACTATTGTCAGTTGCCGAGCCTCGAGTCTTGGAACCGGTGACGGAGCTCCCTCCCCCGACACTGTTGAGGTCGGCTCCGTCTTCGATTCCTTCGACGCGCTCTTCCAGACCCCTCTCCGACACCGATGTAGACCGCGTGGTGCAGAAATTAATGGAAAATACGGCCTTATCCAAGCTCATCTCTGTCTCCTCCCAGTTGGTGTCGAGACTCGAAGGCCTTCCTTTATCTCCATCTGTTCCTCCTCCGAAACCTATCCAGTCTTCGGAGCCGGAAGAGGCTGATCTACTGATTGTGGAGCCCTCGGTGCCAGAACCGTCTTTCTCTCGGTCGGCTCCGTTCACCTCGACTCCGTTGGATCCTGTACCGGAGTCTCGGAGCCGAAGATCCATCCTTGGTTCCGGGACTGAGAGTCGGACCGATGTTTCGGTTCCGACGCTCCCTCTCGGGGCCTCGGCTCGGATCGACTCTGCTCCGTCCTCGGGGTCGATACCTTCGGGGCCTGTCTCGGGGATTCTTCCCATTTCCTTGGAACCGGGAGATACCTCGACTCGGGACCCGGGGGCCTTCGACCTCATGAGGAAGGTGTTGTCTACTCAGACAACCACATCAGCAGAAACAGCTTCTCCTCCCCATAAAGGACCGTTATCTTCCTCTGCACCCACGGCTACATCTAAGCGTCGAGCACCTGTGTCTCAGCCACCCCTGGAGGGTGCCCCCTCTTCCTCGGAGGCTTCTTCGGATGCTGCCCGGGAAGAAGTTCCGAGGAAAAGATTGTGTAAGAGGAGACACTTAGATTCTCCACAAGAATCTTTGACATCGGACACTGACTTAGATGAGTCAGAAGGGTCCCCAAAGTCACCCTCAGAGGATGTCTCCTTTTCTGACATCCTGGAGATCCTAAAGCAGAGAGGTGATTGGCAAGCCCTCCCCCCTTCTGAGGATGAGTCAGTTTTGCTGAAGGCATTCAGTGCTCGCCCTTCCTCCTCCTGGGTCACTCCGCCCTTCGATGAGTTGATGGAGCTGATTGCTCGAAGGGCGTGGGAGACGCCTGACACGGTGGAGCCAGTCCCTAGAAAGCCTAACAAATACATTACTGCTCCTCAGGATAAGGCTTATTTGACAAAGGGAGTGCCAGTGGACGCTATGGTGGTGGCAGCGGCCACGAAGAAGGAGATGTCTGAATCTTCCTCATCTGTCCATCCGCCTAACAGAGATTCTAGGACTATGGACAGGTATGGGAAGCGCATTTTTAGTTCAGCGCCTTTTTCTATGCGATCCCTGAACTATTTGACCCACTTCATACGGCTACAGAGGGATCTAATCAAAGAGTTGGGAGATCTCCAGGGTACTACAGATGCTGCTATTTCAGAAAAAGTTACGGCACATCTCAATACCCTTACATCTATTGCAAACTCGTCCATGAGGCTGATCTCATACGCAGCCGAAGGATCGAGTAGGGCAGCAGCTTCAGCGATTGCTCTTCGTAGACAATCCTGGATGCGCTTATGTTTCATTTGCGGAAGCCTTCAAGTCTTCCTTTACTAACGCCCCATTTGATGGTGCCACTCTTTTTGGCCCAAAAGTAAAGGAGACCCTTACCCGGTGTGAGCAGGAGGGAAAGACTCTGTCTGCTGTCGGAGTCCGTTTTTCCACCCCATCCAGACCGTACCCCAAAGGGCAACGTGGTGGAAAAATGTGGTTTCGAAAACCCCAAGGATCTTTCCCAGGCACACAGGGTGATGCCCCCTCTAGAGGCAGAGGAGGGGGCAGAGGTGGAAGACGCCGCCCTGGCGGCAGAGGGGGTCCGCAAAACCAAGGTGACAGGGATACACCCCCTGGAAAACCTTTCCAGCACTCCTGAGAGGAGGCCCGACTGTCCTGCTCTGGAGGCGGTCGGGGGTCGCTTAGCTTTATACCCTCAGGCCTGGCAAAATCTTACATCAGACAACTGGGTAAAAAGCGTTGTTACCAGAGGCTACAGAATACCCTTCATATTTTCCCCAATTCTGAAGAAAAAACTCCCAGATGTGCCGCCCCATCTGCGAGACCCAGCAGCTATAGAAATTTCAAAGCTGCTAGAAAAAAAGAGTCATCCAACCAGTCCCAGCGGACCAAAGAGGATTCGGAACCTACTCAAGGTTCTTTTTAGTTCCAAACAAGACATGGGACTGGAGGCCGATTCTGGACCTAAGCAACCTCAATACCTTCGTCAAGAAAGAAAAGTTCCGAATGGTCACGCTTCAATCGATCCTTCCATTTTTACAGAAGGACGACTGGATGTGCTCAATAGATCTGAGGGACGCATACTACCACATCAAAATGGCCAGGGCGTCCAGGGATCACTTGCGCTTCCGGCTGGGAGCCAGCCACTTTCAGTTTCGAGCCCTGCCCTTTGGTCTGACCTCAGCCCCCAGGGTTTTCACCAAATGCATGGCAGTGGTGGCGTCTCACCTGAGATGCATGGGATTCCAGGTGTTTCCGTATCTGGACGACTGTCTCCTTTCTGCCACCACCCAGCGTCAACTAATTCAGGCCAGGGATTACACACTACAGCTTTGTGTTCATCTCGGAATTTCCGTAAATTTCGAAAAGTCATCACTACAGCCATCACAGCATATCTTATTCATAGGAGCAGAATTGGATACGCGTCATTTGATCCTAAGACTTCCTCCAGAAAGGATAGCCTCACTTCAAAGCCACATATCTCTTCTTCTGTCATCCAGAAAATCCCCAGCAAAACTGGTTCTGAAGGTTTTGGGTCTCATGGCAGCTTCTCTCATTGCGATACCATTGGGAAGACTGCACATGAGAATTCTACAATGGCTACTGTTTGCACAATGGTCGTTCCAACAGCTTCCTTTGACACACGAAATTCTGATCACAAACGCATGCAAATCACACCTAGCCTGGTGGCTCCGGACTTGCAACCTTTCCAAGGGGAGACCATTTGTGCTACCCACGCCGACAGCTACGGTGACCACGGACGCTTCCCTGATAGGGTGGGGGGGCATCTTTCAGGGACAGACAGTCCAAGGCGAATGGACCAATTTAGAGTACAATCTGCACATCAATGTTCTAGAGTTGAGGGCAGTGTTTCTAGCGTTGCAACACTTTGCTCCCCTTCTTCCTCTAAGGACCATGACAGTTCAGACGGGCAACATGTCCGTAGTCTGGTACATAAACAAACAAGGGGGAACCAAGTCTTATCAGCTATGCAGAGAGGCCATGAGAATTTGGCAATGGGCGGAGTCCACGGGTCGCTTTCTGATTGCAACGCACATCCCGGGGTCATCCAACGGCATAGCCGACAGGTTGAGCAGAGAGCAATCCTGTTGCCTCACGAGTGGTCCCTCAAACAGTCAGTTGCGAAGGAGATTTTTCGCAAGTGGGGCCAGCCTTCCTGCGATCTTTTTGCGTCTCCAATGAACGCCAAATGCAGGAGCTACTTTGCCCTATTACCCCCTCCAGGGGAAGTCCCCAGGGACGCGCTGGTTCACGATTGGCCCCCGGGTCTCTTGTACGCTTTTCCTCCTTTTCCCCTGATTGTAAAGTTTCTGCAGAAAGCCAACAACCTGCAAAGGACGATTATCCTCATTGCTCCGTTCTGGTCTCGTCAAATTTGGTTTCCCTTCCTTCTGGCGCACAGCATTCGGGGACCCTGGATCCTGGACCTGGAGCCAGACCTACTGACCCACTCGTCAGGGGCTCCCCACCCCTCGCTTCTGTCACTCCAACTAGCAGCTTGGCTGCTCCGCTTCCCTACTTAGCCAGGTCTGATCTTCTTTCACCTGCAGTTCAGAATATATTAGTGGCTTCTCATAAAGCTTCCACTACAAAGACCTACACTAGTAAATGAAAGCGCTTTGTTTTCTGGGCAAATAGTCACCATTTGGACCCTGTTATAGCTCCTTTAAACAAGATCTTGGAGTTTTTAACCGAATTGTTCCACCAAGGAGCTTCTCCTGCCACTTTAAGAGTGCAATTGGCTGCCATTTCCAACTTTCATGTGGAGGAATGTGGGGCACCTATTATGGCTCACAGACTTTGTAAGGCCTTTTTAAAAGGATCTTTCCATATTAGACCACCAGTTAGAACTCCTACATCTCCTTGGAATCTGAACCTTTTATTATCCAAATTGATGCTACCTCCGTTTGAACCAGCCTCCTATTGTCCATTGAAGTATTTATCGTGGAAGACCCTCTTTTTGGTGGCCATTACATCGGCTAGGCGGGTGTCAGAGCTTCAGGCTCTTTCTATTAAACACCCTTATCTAATCTTTCACTCTGACAGTGTCTCTTCGTACTAATCCGTCCTTTCTCCCCAAAGTTTGCTCTATTAATAACATTAATCAATCCATTGAACTCCCTACCTTTTTCAAAAATCACTCCAATAAGTTGGAGTATATGTTACACAAGTTGGATGTTCATAGAAAACTTAGGTTTTACCTGGATAGAACAAAAGATCACAGGAAATCAGATCAACTTTTTGTAGCCTTTGCAGACAGCAGGAAAGGTGTAGCAGTCACTAAACGAACCCTTTCCAAATGGCTAACTGATTGCATTGTATTTGTTTATGCTACTTCGGAACAAACTTTACCTGTCAAACCTAAAGGGCACTCTACAAGGTCAGTGTCTACATCCCTGGCTCATGCAGCTCGTTTACCATTAGACATTATTTGTGCAGCTGCCACTTGGTCTAAACCACATACATTCATTTCTCATTACAAGGTAGACAGGGTTTCTAGGGACAGGGCAACCTTTGGTTCCACTGTGCTCAAGAACGTTCTCCTGTGAGTTCCTCAGGAACATGGAGCTAGGGACGCTACCCAGGTGTAAGAACAAACGGCGAGATCGAACACTCTCACATTTAGAAGTTATGTCCTTACCATAACGTTCCATGTGGAGTGTTCATCTTGCCTTTGTTCTTACATTCCCACCCTCCCACCCTCAGGAAGAACGTACAGTTTGGTGCCTGGTTTGGTTCATTCTACTTCTGCATTACGCAGTTGTTGTGTATTATCTATATATATGTTTATATATATGTACAGGTATTCTTGTAATTATGTTGTTTAGCATGAATGTGTTCTCTCTCTGACTTCTGGTTTGCTTGCAAACTAGATCTGAGGTAAAGGCAGAGGGGGATTGTGGGAGTTAGGTTGGTCTCTAGCTTCTTCTCGATGCAGAGCTTGCAAGCGGCCGACACGGAGCCGAGGATCGGCTCCGAACCCAGGTGTAAGAACAAAGGCGAGATGAACACTCCACATGGAACGTTATGGTAAGGACATAACTTCTAATTCCTCTCATTCCCTGCCTACAACAAGAGTTTCTTTGGTGGGCAGAGACATGTCACCAAAACAAGGGACTGTCATTCACTCTACCCCCTGCCACCCAAACCCTAACTACAGACGCATCGGACTATGCTTGGGGGGCCCACCTGGCATGGAGATGCATTCGGAGCAAATGGGAGCCCAAACCAAATGCATCTGCATATCAACCAGAAAGAGATGCTAGCTGTTCAGAATGCTCTGACAGCCTTCAAGGACTTACTTCATCCAGGACAACTACTGATAAAGACGGACAACACCACAGTTATGTGGTACATAAGCAGGGGGGTACCCAGTAATACCCCCTTTGCAGACTAGCCATGGCCTTGTGGAACACAGCCTTGACTTACCAAATACATCTTCAAGCGCAATTCCTGCCAGGAAAGTAAAATACTCTGGCAGACGACCTAAGCAGAAAACTTATGGACCCACACGAATGGAAACTGGATCCACAAGTCTTCAGCATGTTAACACAGAAATGGGGGAGCCCAGACATAGATCTATTTGCTTCTCCCCAAAATTATCAGTTGGACAAATTCTGCACAAGAACTCATCACAAGAAAGCATGGAAAGTGGATGCCCTATCCTTCAGCTGGAAAAACCTATCAGTCTATGCCTTTCCCCCTATGCCTCTACTCTCCAAGGTCTTACTAAAAGTCAGACAGGAAAAACCAAAAATGAGCCTAGTTGCTCCGGACTGGCCTCACCACCACTGGTACCCACTTCTAAGGAATATGTCTCAGCTTCCTCCATGGTACTTGCCTCAAATACCTCATCTACTGTCTCAGCAGAACTATCAAATTCTGCACACTCCGCTCCAAACTCTGAATCTTGCAGCATGGTTGATCAACTAATTATTCAAAAAACACTTCTCAGTAAATCTGTGATGGATGTCTTTTTGGAAGCCAGAAGGCCTAGTACTAGAAAATCTTATGCTGATAAATGGAAGAGATCCTGTGCTTGGAACTAAGCACAAGAACAGACACAGCAAAGCCCAATATTCCTCAGATTTTACAATATTTGACTGAGATGTTTGACAAAGGCCTATCTTTTTCTTCAATAAAAATCCATGCCTCTGCCATCTCGGCTCATTACAACACAGAGCCTCCCCTCTTTTCTCATCCTCTGCTTAAACAGCATCTTAGAGGGGCCAAAAATTTAAGGCCTCCCAGAAGATCACCAACTCCTGCATGGGACCTCAATTTTGTGCTGGAAAAACTCACTCTGCCTCCTTATAAACCAGCAGCTACTGCGGATATACATTTTGTATCCTGGAAAACAGCTTTTCTGTTGGCAGTCAATTCAGCAAAAAGGGATTCAGAACTACAGGCTCTCATGGCAGTGGAGCCTTTTATTATATTTTACCCAGACAGGGTGTCCCTCAGGACCAATCTTTCTTTTATGCCTAAGGTGGTATCCAGTGTGGCTTTTAACCAGACCATGCACCTGCTAACTTTTTACCCAAATCCACAGAACAAGGGGGAGTGGATTCTGCATTCATTGGATGTACACAGACAACTGAGATTCTACTTAAAACAGGACCAAATCTCTAAGAAAGACTGAGTAACTACTGGTAGCATTTGCTGCAGGATCAGAGGGGAAGGCTTTCTAAGTGGATAAGCCACTGCATTCATTTCTGCTATTTGCAACATAGTAAACCTGTGCCCAAGGAGATCAGATCACATTCCACCAGGGCTGCCTCTACTTCAGCAGCTTTTCTCAGATGAGTTCCGACCAAAGACATTCTAGAAGCTGCTACTTGGAACTCTGTTCATACCTTCACAAAGCATTATCATTTGCCTCTCTTCTCCAAATCCAGGGCAGGCTTTGCCACTGCAGTTCTGCAGGGCCTTATAGCCGCTCCTGATGCTGTTTAGTTCCATCCTCCCATCCATAGCTTTGGGATTCTACCCAAATGTAATGACTGCAATAGTGAAACACGAAGAACATAGTACAGTTGTGTACGCTTACCATAAATGTAGATGTTCGAGTGTATTCACTGTTGCAGTCCTGGTTACCCACACGCCATCCCCCTTTCTATACCTTTCCTTCACTATACACACAAGCCTTTGTGGTGTATTTGCTTTTAGATGAAGGTAAAGTTTATGTTTCTAAAAGTGCATTTATATATATTTACTGTGTGTGTGTGTGTGTGCGTGTGTGTGTGTGTGTGTGTGTGTGTGTGTATATATATATATATATATATATATATATATATATATATATAAATGCACTTTTAGAAACAAACTTTACCTTCATCTAAAAGCAAATACACCACAAAGGCTTGTGTGTATAGAAAAACTGAATAAAATGGCATCGGTTGCATGTTTTATACCCCTGACAACCTGACGTCATGGAAGAAGAGACAGCAACCGACACAGGACCCAAGACTTTGTTATTCAGGCCGACTGAGGGCAACCTGCCAGCAGATTACCCAAATGTAATGACTGCAACAGTGAATGCACTCAACATCTACATTTATGGTAAGTGTACACAACTGTACTTTCAACATTATTGAGAGTACCCCATCACTACAAGGATTCAATGCCTAGCACACTTTCCAACCCAGACTGCATTAGATGAAGGCAGTAAAGGCAGCAATCTCTCTATAATTGTAAAACACTATTTTACCTCCAGTCTCATTAGAATCCTCCAGCCACAGTTTACCATTTCCAAAACACTTTATCGCATCAGAGTCAACAATAGGTCCTCCTTTAACCCTTACTTCTAACCTTACTTTACTTTGCATTAAAAAAAAAAAAAATTTTTTTCTAAGGGACTGGGAGATCTGTATATCCTCTTATATGTATGCTAAGAGATTTCTGGACTTCAGTACAAACTTGCTGGACCGGTTAAATGACACCCCAACTTGGGGTGACAAAATCATGAACTTGAGTCTTGCCAGTATGGGACAGCTCTGTTCCCTTCCCTTTCCAGTTGCAACTTCCTCCATACTCAAAGCAGACCATAAATCAGTCAGTCATGATGAGATTTTAAGCCAGAAGCATCCTCCAGTAACTCTCTCCACCTCTGAAGTCAGTAAAATTCCAAATTTAATAAAACGCTATGGTGGAACCTGGATATAAACAGGCTTTACAGTAAAAGAAGAAAAAACTTGCATGTAAAAAATTAATGTAACTGTCTAGTTGCAAAAAATGCTGTTGCTAAATATAACCAGGATTTCCGTACCCTTATCAAATCAACTGAAATTAGATACAAGATAAAAATAGCCATTCATGCTAAAGATTATCACAAAGCCTTCTGTAAAGGAAAACTCCAGGCTCAAACACATTTTAACTCAAACTGTAGCTTTCTTTTATCCTTCTAAAATCAGCCTAGCCACCTGCTGTTAAAGGAATGCAGCAAAACTGTTTCAGTTCTCTGTTTCTCCCATTCCTAAGCGTAGGGCAGGCAAAAGCCCATCCCCTGTTCTGTTGTATTGCATCCTTTCAGGTAGAGTTTCTCCACCTTCGTGGCGTACCTTCGACACAGACAAATCAGTAGTTCCTTGTCCATCCACACTGTGACATAGACATTATCAATAGTGGCTGCTATAAATAACTGCACGCATTGTTGTGGAACTTTGCTACAACTACTGTTTCCTTCAGGTATCAAAACATTAATGGATCAAGTGTTTCCTTTCGTGAAACTTCAGCCGAAGTGCTTGAAGATTACCATCACCTGCAATAACAGTTTTGGTAAGTTCCTTACCTAATGTTTTACTGTGTACAAAAGGCATTGTTTATATATAGCTCTTAACAACTTTGTCAGTTGATAGAATTAGCATGTTTTTTTGTGAAGGTTAGGAACTCTAATAGTTAATGGTCTGCCTTTATTTTTCAACTTTTAGGCTTAATTTGCCCCCAAATTGCTAGAAACAGAATTTCTAAAAAAAATGTTAGTGACACATCAGGTCATTCCAGTGTGCATCTGTACAGCTGAGAGGTCTGCCGGGCATGCTCTTGTGTGAGTATGTATGTGTACGAGTGTGTTTCTGATGCTGATTGCATGTGGGTTAGTGAATGCATGCCTGAAAGCAGAAGGTCTGTGTGTGTGTGTGACTGCAGAAGAGACTGTGTATGCTTGTGTATGAGAGAGAGTTAGCTATGCATGAAAGAACACTGCGTGTGTGAAAGCATAATGTCTGCGTGTTTGAATGCAGAAAAGACTGTGTGTGTGTGTGTGTGTGTGTGTGTGTGTGTGTGTGTAAGAGAGATTGTGATGAATCTCTGTGTGTGTGAATACTGAAGATACTGTATCTGCATGTATGAGAGAGGCTGTGTGTGTGTCATGTGTCTGGCCGTCTAGATGGTGTGCCAGAAAACGAAATATTTGTTTACATTCCATTTACCGGAAGAGCCGAGAGATGTAGAGCAACTGTGATAAGCTGATTGTGTAAAATACATCGATCTGCTTATCAGAGTAAAGTTTTTAACTTTTATATTTTATTTTTGGGCTTTTGCTGAGGGGGTGGGATTACCTATCAAAGGATTACCTATCAATGTTTGAGCACAACAGATCTGCGCAAAATACGGACACATGTTACATAGTGCCCTTATAAACTTTGAAAGTTGCTAAAGTACATTCCTGCAAAAATCCTTTACAGGCGAGAGGTATGCTGGGCGTGCTTTGGTGAGTGTACCTATGTGTATGAGTGTGTTTCTGATGCTGATTTTTGGGAATGCATGCGTGAAAGCAGAATGTCTGTGTGTTTGAATGCAGAAGTGACTGTGTATCTGTGTGCATGACAAAGTTAGCGATGAATGTCTGAGTGTGAGAATGCAGAAGAGAATGTGTGTGTTTGCATGACAGAGAGTTAGCAATACGTGAAAGAACAGTGCTTGTGTGTAAGCATAATGTCTGTGTGACTGCAGAAATGACTGTGTATGCGTGTGTATGAGAGAATTAGCGATGAATGTTTGTGTGTGCATTCAGAAGCGACTGTGTGTCTGTTTGCTTGACAGAGAGTTAGGGTTGCATCAGAGAAGAATGCAAGTGTGAAAGCAGAATGTGTGTGTGTGTGAAAGCAGAATGTGTGTGTGTGAGAAAGAAGAATGTCTGAGTGTGTTAAAGCAGAATGCCTGTGTGTGTGTGAAAGCAGAATGCCTGTGTGTGTGTGTGTGTGTGTGTGTGTGTGTGTGTGTGTGTGTGTGTGTGAGAGCAGAATGCCTGTGTGTGTGTGTGAGAGCAGAATGCCTGTGTGTGTGTGAGAGCAGAATGCCTGTGTGTGTGTGAGAGCAGAATGCCTGTGTGTGTGTGAGAGCAGAATGCCTGTGTGTGTGAGAGAGCAGAATGCCTGTGTGTGTGAGAGAGCAGAATGCCTGTGTGTGTGTGAGAGAGCAGAATGCCTGTGTGTGTGAGAGCAGAATGCCTGTGTGTGTGTGTGAGCAGAATGCCTGTGTGTGTGTGTGTGTGGGAGCAAGAATGCCTGTGTGTGTGTGTGGGAGCAAGAATGCCTGTGTGTGTGTGTGGGAGCAAGAATGCCTGTGTGTGTGTGTGTGAGAGCAAGAATGCCTGTGTGTGTGTGTGTGTGTGTGTGTGTGAGAGCAAGAATGCCTGTGTGTGTGTGTGTGTGAGAGCAAGAATGCCTGTGTGTGTGTGTGTGTGAGAGCAAGAATGCCTGTGTGTGTGTGTGTGTGTGAGAGCAAGAATGCCTGTGTGTGTGTGTGTGTGTGAGAGCAAGAATGCCTGTGTGTGTGTGTGTGAGAGAGCAAGAATGCCTGTGTGTGTGTGTGTGAGAGCAAGAATGCCTGTGTGTGTGTGTGTGAGAGCAAGAATGCCTGTGTGTGTGTGTGAGAGCAAGAATGCCTGTGTGTGTGTGTGTGAGAGCAAGAATGCCTGTGTGTGTGTGTGTGAGAGCAAGAATGCCTGTGTGTGTGTGAGAGCAAGAATGCCTGTGTGTGTGTGTGTGAGAGCAAGAATGCCTGTGTGTGTGTGTGTGAGAGCAAGAATGCCTGTGTGTGTGTGTGTGTGTGTGTGTGTGTGTGTGAGAGCAGAATGCCTGTGTGTGTGTGTGTGAGAGCAGAATGCCTGTGTGTGTGTGTGTGAGAGCAGAATGCCTGTGTGTGTGTGTGAGAGCAGAATGCCTGTGTGTGTGAGAGCAGAATGCCTGTGTGTGTGAGAGCAGAATGCCTGTGTGTGTGTGTGAGAGCAGAATGCCTGTGTGTGTGTGAGAGAGCAGAATGCCTGTGTGTGTGTGTGTGAGAGCAGAATGCCTGTGTGTGTGTGTGTGTGTGTGAGAGCAGAATGCCTGTGTGTGTGTGTGTGTGAGAGCAGAATGCCTGTGTGTGTGTGTGAGAGCAGAATGCCTGTGTGTGTGTGAGAGAGCAGAATGCCTGTGTGTGTGTGAGAGAGCAGAATGCCTGTGTGAGTGTGAGAGAGCAGAATGCCTGCGTGTGTGTGTGAAAGCAGAATGTCGGAGTGTGTGTGTGTGAAAGCAGAATGTCTGTCATGCATCTGGCCGTCTGGCTGGTATGCCACAAAAAAAAAAAAAAAAAAAAAAAAAAAAAAAAAACTTTTTTTGTTTTATGTTAATTTTAGTTTATCGGAAGAGCTGGGGGAAGTAGAACTTACTGTAATAAGTTGACCATTTAAAATCTGTCGGTTGGCTTATCACAGTTGTTGTTGTTTGTCTTTCGGCTTTTCCCGGTAAGGGGTCGCCACAGCGGAACTCCGGTCCGCTAATGATTGGCGGTAGATTTTTTTACGAAACGCCGAGGTGCCAGCTCGGTGCCCAACCTTCAACGAAGGCATGCCCGTTTACGCACGCATGTCTTTCGAACGCTACCCAACCGCGGGGAGGACATGCAGACTCCACACAGAAGGCACTCCCAAGCCCAGCTGAGAATCGAACGGGAGAACCTCTTGCTGTGAGGTAACAATGCTACCATCGTAGCATCAAATTTTTTTTTTTTTTTTGGCTCTTGCTGAAGGGGGTGTGATGCTGGCCCATAGCAATGGTTTACCTCTCAACCATTTAGTGCAAGACATCTGGGCATTGCCTAAAATAATGGGGGGATGAGGGATCAAAAATAGGTACACAGTCATACCTCTCTACCTCTGAGTGCAAGAAAGCGTGACCAAGCCTGACAAAACTGGGGGTCGTGGGGTGGGCAAAGTCCCAAAAATAGGGATATAGATTACATATTCTTGTCATCTTCTGAATGATTTAAAGTTTGCAACTCAAATGCTTGTCAAGCTTTACTGACTTCAAGCCTCAGTTCATCGCAGTGATTTGCTAGAAACCACAAATTTTAAGAGGACCAAACCTAAACTATGAATACAAAAATCTGGACATTCTGCGCAACATTTGAAAGGTATGGCACACATTTTGAGTATTGCTCTTCTAAGCTTAGAAAGTTGCTCTAGTATGAGCACACAGGACATTCATATGCAATTTCTGTGTCATCGAGAGGTATGCTTTAGTGTGTGCATGTATGTGTATGAGTCTGTTTCTCGTGCTGACTGCATGTGGGTTAAAGAATGCAAGCGTGCAAGCAAGATTGTCTGAGTGTGTGAAAGCAGAACATAATGTGTCTGTGTGTATGAGAGACAGGGTGTGTGTCATCCATCTGGCCATCAGGTTGGTGTTCCAGAAAAAAGAAACATCCATTACTTATTTTTTCTTTTACTAAAAGAGTTGGGGGAATGTACATCTTACTGTAATAAGCTGATTGCTTATAATGTATCAGTCAGCTTATTAAAGAGTTGGGGGAATGTACATCTAACTGTAATAAGCTGATTGCTTATAATGTATCAGTCAGCTTATTACAGTGAAGTCCTTTTTTTTTTTTTAATTTTGGCCTCTTGCTGAAGGGGGGTATGGTGCTGGTTCATAGTAGTGGCATACCTCTTAACCTTTTAGCGACAGACAATTGGACACTGCCTAAAATAAAGGTGGGGCAAAGAAGCAAAAATAGCGGTTTACATATTGCTCTTATAAACTTACAAGTTGCTGTAATACGAGTCATTAATAAGGACATATATGCAAAAAGTCTGTACCGTCGAGAGGTATGCCGACCATGCTTTGATATGACTATGTTTGTGCACGAATGTGTTTCTCAGGCTGATTGCATGTGGGTTAGTGAATGCATTCATGAAAGCAGAATGTCTGGGTGTGTAAATGCAGAAGAGACTGTGTATGCGTGTGTATGAGAGAGTTACCAATGAATGTTGTAGTGTGTGAATGCAGAAGATACTGTATTTGTGTGTTTGACAGACTGGGTGTGTGTCATCCGTCTGACCATCAGTTGGTTCATAGATTCATAGGTGTGCACTAGGCTAATTGCCCTGGAGCCTTTATAAGCCTACCCCATAGAAGTGCCCTGGCATCGTGCCACCCAAGGTTAATTCCCAGTGCCTCTATCAAGTAGAGCCACTAGAGTCATCCCTGGGCTAAACTTTCTATTACCCATCCACTCATCAAGAATTCTATTCCAGAGGGACAGCAAGTTGCTCTGCTTGACATGCATGGAAGGTCTATTCCAGAGCATGGGTAGTCTCCTGGTTGAGGAACCTGTGCCTCCAGCATGTTCTGTTGATTGTGGTAATGAGGTTAAGGTATCTGGAGTGTGTGGTGCATATGAATTGGGATTTCTTTATATGTAGCATTTCTAACAGAGCTGGGCCAGATGTGGCTTTGTAAGTCAGACAAAGATCGCCTTTAAGTAGGCGATATGAGACAGACAATAGCTAGAGTCTTTTGAGTCTGTCTGTGTAGACATGTGTTTAATGCCTAGGATCCTCTTCATGAGGTACTTCTGTGGCCTCTCCAGCTGTTGCAGGTGTCTGAGGTACATGACAAATGGGGCATTATACTCCTTGATTGGTCTAATGAGGGAAGAGTCAAGAGAACAAATTACCTTTTTCTTCCTGGATGCAATACCCTTGGTAATGAGATGTGCCACATAGAAGGACTTTGTGACCACAGTGTCAGTGTGGTGGTTGAAGGAGAGGTTGCTGTCAACCTGTGTCCCCGGATCTCTTATAACACCTTCAGTGTTCAGCACACTCCCATCACTGTGGTAATTAGTGGGAACTGAGTTTTTACCAAAGGGGATGACTACACATTTTTTGGCATTAAGCTTAAGGCCATGGTTTCGACACCAGTCATCGGGCTCAGTGAGGCCTTTCTGTAGGATGCCTGCATCACTTATGGAGTTAATACTGGCTCCCAACTTGCAGTCGTTTGTGAACTTGGTCAGCCAGAGTCCCTTTGTGTTGGCCTGGAATTCTGAGAAGTATATGCCGAACAGGAGAGGATCCAGGACTGATCCCTGTTGGTTCCACTCGTGGCTGGTCAGTAGGCTGACTTAGTCTACTACTTTCACACTGTGTGTTCTGTCAGCCAATTTGCAACCCACCTAGTGATATAGGGGTTGATGCCTCATTTCATTACTTTATCAATAATTCCCGAGTGAGGAATGGTATCAAAGGCCTTGGCCAGATCAAGCAAGGCTGTATGCACTGCCTTACCTTCATCCACAGCCCTGGTGGGTGACTGACTCAAAGAAGTCCACCAGGTTCAGCAGGCATTATCTCCCTTTCACAAAGCCAAATTGCGTGGGGTCTAGAGTTTAGAGATTTCCTATATCTTTGTTAATCAGGTCCATCATGATGTGCTCCATAACTTTACATATCAGACTCATCCGGCTAATGGGGCTATAATTCCCAGGGTCTGTAGTTGCTCCCCCTTTATGAAGAGGGATGACTGTAGCAGTGCGCTATTTGGTAGGGACAAAGCCTGAGGTGAGACTGTGACTGAACAAGGCACACAGATGTGATGCCAGTTTGCTTTGTAGTTAATGTCAAACACAGCCAGGGATATTATCGGGTCCCATGGAAGCTGTATTCTTGGCCTTGGACAATGCAGCTTTAATCTGTGCTGCAGTAATGATGGGTGCCTGGCATTCTTCCGGTATTGTGGTTGGTCCTTTGGGGTGGGGTGATGGGTAGAGTTGGCACTGGAGCTGTCTGCCAGTATGTTGACAATATTTGTTGGCTCGGTATAGGAGGGACCATTGTGCAGTAACTCAGAGCAAATCTGGGTATTGATGTGGAGGTTCTTTATATAACTATAGAAGGCTTTGTGATTGTTTTCAGTGTGCAGCAATTCTGCCCTCATAGCTGGCTTTAGAGGATTTGAAGAGGATCTCAACTTTTTGTTGAGGCTGATAAGGGGGTTTTCCAGTCTTGGGACTTCACTTTTTTCTGCAACAGTTTCTGCCTTCTGTTGTACAGTTTTTATTAATGACAGGGGACCACCAGATTTACTGCCTTTTTTGGAGGAGAGCATCTTGGTTCTGTTGGGTATGGCTAGTTCCATGCATTTATGTACATGTTCATACAGTGCATTGGTGCATGATTTCGCCAGTCATGCAGCTCTTTTCCATTGGCATGGGTGCCATGAAGTTAGCCACCTCTGTTTTTAGGAGCCTAAATTCAGCTTTCGAGAAGTTTTTCAAGGTAGTTACCTTTTAGGGGGGGTGTGGGTGAGAAGTGGATTTCCATGGTGACTAGTTTATGGTCAGATGTGACCAGGGAGGCATTGACTACTGGTGTAGAGCAATGGTTGCTCATGTTAGTAATAACCAAGTCAAGGATGTTGCTTCCTCTAGTGGGGGTCAGAATGAGCTGATCCAGGGCATTGGAAACGATGAATTCCATGAAGCGTTGGGCCAATGTATTGGTGCTTGAGTAGTTTTCCCAGTTGATGGAGGGGTAGTTTGTCTGCTAGTATGATAGTGTTGGTTTGGACCTTGATAGATTCCCGGGTGCTTAGGAACGTGAAGTGAGAGTCTAGGAACATGGTGGGGACCCATTAGCAGGCTATGACCTGGATCACCATCTTACCTGATGTTAATTGTACCTGAAGTATCTCAGGTGCATTATGCCGGGCTACTAGTATCGAGGTGTGCATATCTTTTATGAATATGGAGACGCCGCCGCCTTTGCAGCTACGGTCCATGTTTTGGGGCCGAAAGGTGTGGAATGAGTTGTAGCCTGGTAGCACAGGGGTGCTACCAGGTGCTTTAAACCAGGCATCCATTACAGCACACATGTCAATGTTATCCATTTTGAGGAGTGCATCCAGCGAGTGCATCTTGGGCTACTGAATTACGCCACAAGTAATTGAACCCGTCAATGGCTAGTTAAGGTTTCCCAACAGCCTGTTGTTTGGATGCATTTTGATACACTCAATACATCCCAATAGTGTGTGTGTCTGGATTCATGTAGGGGGTCCTGTATCTGCCATTGACTTGATTAGGTGTCCTACCAATAGTTAATTGCACCTGAACGATCTTCAGGGAATTCTACTATTGCACTAATCTCAAGGTGTATTTATCTCTAATGAATCATGACACTCTGCCTGCTGAAGTTTTCATGCCTTCACTTTCTGTTCATAATGTGTGGAAGGAGGTGTAGCCCAGTATGGCTGGTGTTCTCTCCACAGCTGCGAACCAGGTCTTTGTGACTGCACAAATGTCCAGTGAGTGCAGTTTCATGTTAAGATTCCTAGCATTTAGCAGCATAACCTTGAGGTTATTTTTAGACAGATTTTTTACGTCAGGAATTCTGCTCCTGAGACGATGCGTAAAAAGGATGTATGGGGTAGCAGTAGCCTTGGACATTAGAGGAAATCACAGAGGTGACAGATCAAGATGATCTCTGGCAAACCATCTGGGTTGGTCAGGCATGTCATCCCAGGCTGACAGATACTGTATCCCCTGACAATGACACCAGAAACTATGCCAATTATTGAAGTCCATTTTTAGTTTGTACTGAGGCATCATTCCTAATTGAAGGTAAAATACTGCTTAAGGCTTGGGACATGTATATGCCTGACCCATGGAGTCTGACACCTCAGTCGTCTCTCTCATTTTATCCAGACAGGTTTGTGCCAAGTCACTGACAACATAAATGGACTCTGACAGAGTCATAACAATGTCTGTTTTTGAGAGACGTGAGTGCATGTGTGATATGATGCATCTGGGCACCAGACAGTTGGCTGACCATGACCTTCTCCTTATCCAGCACTACAGTGCTGCTAAATAAATTTTTCCCACCATTCAGTTCAGCAGTCTGAGCACTTCACATAAGCACTTTGGTGACGCACACGATCCCTTCAGTTGTTTGCACATGTGTGCGCAAGCACTATACTCTCATATAAATGACTCATTTCCCCTAATGATACCATCAGTAGTTTGACCATGTATGCACAAGCACTTCCAGGATACCAACACAAATTATTTTGCCCGACACTCCTGGCAGTAGTTTGACCATGTATTTCTAAGCAGTAACATAAAATCTTGAAGTAAAGTCCGTGTTCTTGCCTCCTATTAAAAAGTATGGCAGTACATGTTCATTCTCTCCCTTCTCGTCAGCTAATCAATCTGCAGCCCAACAGTGGTACTCTGCAAGTAAACTGATGCTTACTGGCATAGCTTAGGGCTCATTCTGTGTCTTGTATACAGATGAGGCCAAGTTATGTGTATCGCTATAAATGTTAGTACGCAGATGTGTCTTACCCCTTAGCCTCATAAAACTGCTGTCCATAATACGTGTGCCTTAAGCACATTATGTTCTTACGTTAGGGAAGTGCATTTACCAAAATGCCGACACATATCCATAGATAGCCAGAATACTGCCCTTGGACTACTGTGAGTTTTTTTTTTTTTTTTTAAAGTTGGATAAGGGTTACCAGTTGCTTGGCTTGAGTTAGGAGGTTCCTGTTGGTTATGTTGGTTTCTCAAACTTAAAGTACTGGGCAGGTAACAGGTTGATAGTTAACTTTGTGCCATGTTGTGTTGCAAGCTGTCTGCCCTAAGCAGTTTTGCTTGTTTTTGATGAAGGCTGTTTGATGTGAGAAATAGCAGCCTCCATCACAAACCATCAGTTGTCTGGCTTGGTAAAGTAGCTATTTACTTTTTTTGGTCACTTTGGTCGTATGTTATTTTTTTTTGTATTCTCGCTAGGCTAATATGTCTTTTTTTATTTTGTGTATATGTATATATATGTATATATATATATATATATGTATATATATATATATATATGTATATATATATATATATATATATATATATATATATATATATCTATCTATATATAAATATAGATATATATATATAAATATATAGATATCTCTATATATATATATATATATTTGTGTATATATATATATGTGTGTGTGTATATATTTGGATCTACTTCATTTGCTCTAACTTCCGATTGACAGACACCCATTTGACCGTCCTTTCATTTGACCGACAAGTATTATTGGCAAGTAAATGGGATATGCCCCTTCCCCACTGTAGTACGAAACTCGAGTTAGAATATAGTTAGGGGGGGTGTGGGGGGCGAAGTTTTGTTTTACTAAGCAATATTAAAGCAAAACTAAACAATATAATATGAAACTAAGTGGGGGGCTTCGCTCCTACACCCCCCCAACTATATATTCTAACTCCAGGGTCACACTACAGTGGGGTAGGGGGCATACCCCATTTACTTGCCAATTATACTTGTCGGTCAAATAAATTGTCAGTCAAATGAAATTTCGGTCATTTGGTGTCGGTCAATCGGAAGTTAGGGCAAATGAAGAAATGAAGAAGACCCATACATATATATATATATATATATATATATATATATATATATATATATATATATAAGATTCGGTGAAAATTTCTTTTGGGGATCAGTACGGATCCTATATATATATATATATATATATATATATATATATATATATATATATATAAAATGTGTGTGTGTGTATATAGATAGATATAGATATATATATATAGATATAGTTGTATGTGTACACATATAAAGAGAGAGTGAGAGAGAAGCATACACAAAAGGATGCAATGATGCTAAAGAGATGGTAAAGAGTACAGGAACGTGGTTGAAAAACAACTAAAAGGAGAAGTGACAGAAGCCAGGGGAGACATAAGGCGACATAATTTTCCAGCTGAAACCAAAGGCAAGTAGGCTTCCAAACCTGGGAATGGTATAGAGATGAGGTATTAGGCAAATGATACCCAAGAACATGGGATTATTCCAGAAATGGTAAGTGAGGCAACAATCAGAAAAAGGAAGGGGGATATGAAGAATGACCACCAGATTAAAAAGAAGGTTACAAAAAATGGACGATGTTCGTGCAGGAATTGTGGTGAGGTCATGACACATGAAAGACCAGTCAGAAATGATACCCAATGGAGATATCACACAAATATAGCTGTCACCCCGTACAAGATGAAGGTAAATCAGATAGGCCAGGCAAGTGTGGCGTAGCAATGAAACAAATGAATGTTAAAATTAGGAATAGGATTCCTGAATAATTGGACGCTATATCTTTTATGAACAGACACACAACATTGAAGAAATAGACCCAAAATGTACAGCAGCTTTAGCTAATCCACTGTAGTCAGTTAAAGGAGGTTCTGGAATTCACAGGGTTATTGCAAGCACCTTCATTGTGCAAGGGAATGAGGGTAGCTCATTTTACATCAGCCCTAGTCCAAACCAGACCTTAGGCAGAGGTTGGCTAGAGTACTTAATGTTGCTGTTGACTCATGGTGTAAACCATTCATAATGGGGACTGGCAGGTTAACCGGCTTCAGTGTAGGCTGTACTTGCCTTTGAAGACATCTGTCTAGACCTGCTGTTGTGCAATACCAGGTGAGGCGGTGGTGGTAGGAATGTTTGAGTATATGTGGTGGGGACAGAGGTGTGGGGAGTTGTCAGTGAACCTGTCTGCAATCAGGCTGTCCAGTTACACTAGTAAAGCACATGTGGCACCATCCACTACTGTGCCTTTTCCCCTCTCTCGAGTTACAAATGATGATGTTGATTTGTTGTTTGCCTCAGATGACTATAGTGGATGTGTTTTTAGTTTGATCCGCCATGGAAAGTTGTCCTTCCAAAGGTGGGTTTATTATTGCCCTTAGCAATTCATTTCTTGGTTGAATTCAGTTGTTTATGTTGATGTTCAACGTCCATGCTTGTTTGATGTTTTTTTTTTTTTTTTTTTTTTTTTTACTGTCTGGATTTGGTCCTGTCATGAATTTATTTACTTAAGACTTTTAGATGTATATGCACTGCCCCTGGTATATATGCCAGTGTACATGTCCTTTGCATCCGTGTGGACAAGACCTAGTAAGCTACTACTTCCATTTGCTTTACAGTCTGTACTTGGCTTTAGAGAAATTTGTTAGCCTATTTCGCATATGGTTGTGGTCTCATGATGTCACTGGAAGACACTGGTTTAGGATCAGATTTCAAGTGGTAGGCGTGCACGAAAGTAGTGGTACAACGTTCTACTACGTTGCTGAGGACACCTTCCATAATGTTTGTGCCCCTTCGGGATGTGCTAACTACTTCACGGACCTTCAAGAACCTGTGTGTGTGTGTGTGTGTGTGTGTGTGTTTCTACATTTAGGGACACAATCTGTGGATGTGTAGTTAGTAAACCATAACCTGGCATTTTGGGTTGTGTTGGGCATTACTGTAGTATATGTGAGTAGAAAGTCTGGATGTCATGGGTCTTGCAGTGGTGTTTGTAGCTGCGATAACTTTTACATGGGTATTTCCCACAGTTAACTGCGCATGGAGTAACTATTGGGAATCCTTCAGTTGAACTAATCCAGATCTGTATTTATCTAGGGAAACAGACAATCCTCCATCCTGTAGTATTTAAGCATTCACTTAACTTTGTGAAGCTGTGGAAGGCATTATATGCAGGTATGGCCTGGGTGGTGTCTTGGGTCTTCAACCCAGGTCTCTATGAATGCAGAATTGTCCACATGTAACAGTGGAGAGTACTGCTTCCAGTGAGTGCAGTGGCAGATTTAGACTCCTTGCTTTGAGCACAATAAGCTCAAATTTCCATGTTAAGTACTTAGCATAGGTAATGGTCGGTACATACCCAGGTAATGGGGCATGTACTCTAAGAACGCAGCCATGTTTCTCTTCATGTATTCCATGTAGGGACATCACACACCCCAGCCTGGAGTATGGCACAGTCATAAAAGGGCCTGTTGTAGAGACACTTAAGTATGTGTGATGCTGAAGACCCTGGCAGTGTGTAGACAGCTGAACATGGCCTTTTTATTCAACCTGGTGAGTGGGACATCCATATCTGTAAACATGCACTTATCTGTGACTACAACATGTTTGTTTTCTTCCCAGGAAACATTTTAGACACTGCATCTGTCCACATTTTCCAAGGAGTGCTAAACTCAGATGCTTCTGGTTGTTCCATAGAGATTGCTTTGTAAGCAGAGACAGCAAGACTCACAATGGAATCACAGATGTCTATAAATTTTATATTACTGTAATTTACCATTGATCATGACTATCGGTTTTAAGGAATTTAAAAACGGGTTTAGTCTGAAGCCTCAGAGCCCAATACTTACTGGGGCACTGTCTGTAGACACAGGCAACATCTTGATTAGCTATCTGATTCTTGCTGTGAAATGGTATTTACAGACCCATTAATCAGCTTTGAAATCATTTGATAAACCAGCTAGGACATGTCAGCATACTGCTCAATGTGGGACAGAAACATTGCAGAGGCATGCTTCATCCAGGATAATGGGCAATGACAATGTGACCCTTGCCAGATGTGATTGGTAAAGTGGTGCCTGTTGAATAAGTATGTGCACAGGAGTTGGAATATGATGGATCAGTGGCATTCATTTAATGTAGTTTATTTTGTGATGGTAGAATTTAAACACTCAACAGTTGTAATGGTCATGGTCTGGGGCCTTGTAGTCGTGGGCTGTGTGACACTCAAGTTATTTAGGATGATGTACTAAGAGAAGAAAAAACAATGTTGGGTGGCTGCACTATGTAAAAGTCTAAAATCACAAGTACTGAGAGGTCAATGCTACTAATTAGTGGACATTTGATGTAGCTGAAATACAATTTCTTATAGGCACTACTAATTCACGTAGTTAATGGCTGTAAAAATCTTGTAACCAAAAACTGACACAGTAGCTGCAGGCCCACCCATAGGATATGTAAAGTGGTGCTTAAGCCCAGCGGAATTATTAATTTTATTGCATCATGGACATTTTCATGGAACTAGTTGTATAGTTCCTTTTATTTAAAAGGCTTTACTATTAAAGATAGTATGTCAGTTGCAATAAGGCACTGACAATTTCATAAGGCCATGGACAGAGGTACAGAAAAGAATTAGACTCTGCAAACCTGGTGCGAAGTAGCTATTGTCACAGCAAAAAAACATAATGAGCATATCTAACAAACAGGAACCACTTTCAGTCTAAAGACATCATTTTACACAATGTCTCATCATCATCTTCTTTCAGCTGTTCCCGTTAGGGGTCGCCACAGCGGATCATCTGTTTCCATTTCTTCCTGTCCTCTGCATCATGCTCTTTCACACCAACCACCTGCATGTCCTCTCACCACATCCATAAACCTTATCTTAGGCCTTCCTCTTTTCCTCTTCCCTGGCGGCTCCATCCTTAGCATCCTTTTCCCAATATACCCAGCATCCCTCCTCAGCACATGTCCAAACCAACGCAATGTCGCCTCTCTTGCTTTGTCTCCAAACTATCCAACCTGAGCTGACCCTCTAATATACTGATTCCTAATCCTGTCCATCCTAGTCACACCCAGTGCAAATCTTAACATCTTTAACTCTGCCACATCCAGCTCTGACTGCTGCCTTTTTGTCAATGCCACCATCTCCAACCCATAAAACATAGCGGGTCTCTCTACCCTCTTGTAGACCTTCCCTTTCACTCTTACTGGTACCCGTCTATCACAAATCACTCCTGATGCTCTTCTCCACCCATTCCACCCTGCCTATACTCTCTTCTTCACCTCTCGTCCACACTCACCATTACTCTGAACTGTTGATCCCAAGTACTTAAACCCATCCACCTTTACTAACTCTATTCCCTGCATCCTCACCATTCCTCTACCCTCCCTCTCATTTACACACATATATTCTGTTTTAGCCCTGCTGACCTTCATTCCTCTCCTCTCTAAAGCATATCTCCACCTCTCCAGGGTCTCCTCAACCTGATCCCTACTCTCACTACATATCACAATGTCATCTGCAAACATCATAGTCCATGGGGCCTCCTATCTAATCTCATCTGTCAACCTGTCCATCACCACTGCAAATAAGAAGGGGCTCAGAGTGTCTGCAAAACCGTTATTAGACATGAGCCTGAATACCAAGCGGGTGGTCACATTCCACAGGCAACACACTGTTCAAATCCTGTGTAGAAGTTATACACTCCTAACAGTGTTTATAGTCCAAGTCATTGTGTAGTGTGCTTGCTTTCACCTGTGAAGATGATGATGGCTGGTACCCTTGACACATTTTAACTTGTGTGATTATGTAGTAATGTCTGATGCACAGTGTGCGAGAGTGTAAGATTATGCAGCTGTCACATAGTTGATGGCAAAGGGGTATGTGTAATGTGATAATTACTTTGATATTCACAAGTAATGTGTAGGGTATACACATTTTAATAAAGAAGGCAGTGCAATGAAGCATATGCATATGGATCTCAGGCTGCATTATGTAGGAAAACTGTGGGCAAGATGTTTAATATTCTGAACAGGCACACACCATGTCCTGGTACATTGACTTGTAGAAAAGGTACACAGGTAAATTATGATGGAAAAATTGACATTCTGTACTCGTGACACTAGAAAGAGAAGTGTAGTCCTGTGCGCTTACTGCCCGATATGACACGTTGTTAGTACAACTGGAATGGGGTACTCCAGTCCTCAATTCTATGCAGCTTGTTACCCAACTAAGTGACTGTTTGTGCAAACTGCACACATTTCTTTCTTAGTTTTGGGAGAGACAGTAACATAAGTTGTAATGCGAATATATGAAGGACTCTGAATGACTATAGTGTCTATTGCGCATGAACAACTCAGTAGTCGATCAGGTTAGCATTATAATAGGTAGTCATAAGTAAATAACATTAAGAATTTATCTTGTATGCCTTCAGTCAGGAACAGCACTTCAGGATGTACAACCAGAAATGCTTATTTTACAGCGGTGGGAGACAATTGTCATAGCCAGTGTAAAGTGTCTCTCTCTGAAGAGAGAAAAATTACTTCTTTTATACACTCTTGTTATCAAACCATTCATGCAAACCTTTGTTTACAATGACTGTACCAATCAAAGACTTTGCAAATGTTGTCATCCCTCCTGAATTTTGCCTCGGACTTCACAAGAACACCTTCCTATACATGACCCACCTGCATTCAAGGGGTCCAATTTTGTGACCTTGGCTACTTGAAATCTTTCCTAGCAGCAAGGCACTACAAGCCTGGAGGAGTCAGGCTATAACAATTCCTTTTACAGTAACAAACATGCCTTTACTCCTATAACACTTACTTTCTCATTGTTGCATATAAAAAGAATGCAGTTGAGACACAGCAGTAACTCCAACTTATGAATCTGTATTTTTCCACAGCCCTGCATAAAATTATATTTGCTGTTTAACAATCATATTAGAGCATCATTAATGCAAGTAAAATTAATATACAGTTTAGATAAGCTGATCTTATTCCATTAACATTTTCCTCCCAGTGACATACCATACATGTAATTATATTGTTAGTTTTCATAACTAGTAAAAAAAAAAAAAAAAAAAAAGCTGTAGCATATTAATCATGGTCGGTGAAAATAGAACTGTTATTGATTAGTATATGCAGGTGAGGTTAAACATCTTGTTATTACAGCCTTCAAAACAGAAAAGACAAAAATAAACAGATATAATCAAAAGAACAATGACAATACCCTGAATTATACTACTTCCCGTGGTTAACAAAGATACTGTCCAACCATCCAAAAAGTGTCCTTTGTTATGATGTCCTGTCCAAATCTTTGGCCCTTTGCTCAATGAAATGTGCCAGTTTTTCCTGTTCATGCTGATGGTCACTAATATATGAATAGCACTGACTCCCTATGTGGGCACATGACCCCCCCTTTTGCAGCAAGCATTATATCAAGTGCCATTCGATTGTATAATAGCACAGTTCGCATTTCAGTTATTTCTCAATTTGCCATCCTGATGTTATGCAAAGATTCATTGGTCACCTCCTGTTAGATTCTGAGCAAGCATGGTGATTTAAAATATTGTCCTTTGCACTCCATACCCAGGATTAAAAATTGAAAATATGTGCTCTGTCCAGTGGATTGCTCTCTAATTTCTCAGTCTACCTGCTGGTTGAGTTTGGAAATGTTGAATAAGAGGAGTAATATAGCCTACAAAGCAGCATCCAGACCAGTCTGTAGGCAACCAGGGGTAGGCACAATCACCACAGATGTAGTAACGGTCACTTATGCCCATGCCATGCCCCCAGTCATAACTTTTTAAATGCAAAGAGTGTACCACACTTGCATGCCTGCTGTCATTACATTTGCTTTTTGACACTGGTACAGTCCCATTGCTGACAATAACATGCGTCTCCATGATGTGTGGTTGTAAGTTGAGGAGACACAACCTTTGAAAAATCAGTTACATTACATCAGGTTAGACTAATGTCATTAAGGTCCTTTTCAAATGACACTTATGATGCAGGGATGGGAATCCTAGTAATCCCTGCCTTAGAACGATTAGGTATATGTGGACATATAAAGCAGTATGTGTTTAAAAGTTTGGCATATTGCCGAAGGACCAGCAAGAAACTGTTCTCTCTCGACCAGTTTTTATAGAAGGAAACTGCAGCAGAAACCAAGCTTGGGTACCTGTTATCACTGGATTCCTCATAGACTGCTACTGACCTAGAGTTTGTCACTGGGCAGATGATTTGTCTGTTGCACCTCGATCTCCCTCTATTGGCTGTAATGAATCATTTGGGGGTCCCCACATGGCATTGCCTTCTTGCAATGAGACGAATGGATCCATGTTAGTAGTCCTGCACAGCTAACAGCAGTCAAGATTTTTAGCAGGACCAGGAAAGGACCTTTCCACCTCGGGCTGCGGCTATTCTTCGGGAAAATTTTTACATAAACCCAATCACCCAGCTGTAGTTGATAACAGGGCTGGTCAGAATGATTTGGTAATGCTGTTCTTACTGTTTGATGATATTGCTGCCAAATACGAATAAAGTTGTTACAATATGAAATCATGGCATCATCTGACAAGGTTAAATTGGCATTTCCCACTAGAAGTGTAGTTGGAAGGGCCATGGGCCTCCCCAGTAATATTTCATATGAACTCTACTTCCTGATGGCATTTAGTGAGGCTCTCATATTCATTAATGCTAAGGGTAGGTCCTGTGGGCCACTTTGTGTGTTTCAGCACAAATCTTTGAAATTTTATTCCTAATGGATGTGTTTACCCTTTGCACTAATCCAGATGACTGTGGATGGTTGATGCAGTGCAGACTCAAGTTAATATTAATAAGTATGCACAATCCCTTAAGTAAAGAATTATTAAAATATGTTCCCTGGTCAGTATTGATATTACATAGTATACCTAATCTCAGTATGAAAGTATACAGAAGTTTTTTTTTAGCTACTGAGATTGCACCATGTTTGTGACAGGGGTAAGCTTCCACCTTGCTTAGAACATACACACCACCATCAAAATAAATTGTAAATTATTAGTCCTAGGCATCTGAATGAAGTCCAGCTTCATGTTAACAAAAGATCCCAGGGATGGAGGTAAACATGCAGCCTTAATGTTGACATTTTTACTTCCATTATACTCTTGACATATTCCACAATCCTGAACAATACTGAAGTAGCAAAGAGGAGACATGAGGGGCATACCAACTTTGGGTAATTTGATTAAATAAAGCTGCCTTACATGTAAGGGCATTTAGTTGATATGCACTTACCAGGTAAGGTAGCAAAGAGGCAGCCACCACCAGTCAGCCAACCGGATGTCGCCATATGCCGTCAGAGGATTTTCTACTTCCATCGGTGAACCACCACAGAACTTTTCCCTGTGATATTTCAGCTTGAAAGCATGACAACTTTTCAAAATCAAACACTTGCTATTGTAGTTTATCATTAGCATAAACAGATTTTTGATACAATCTACTACTCCTTGTTTAGAACCTTGGTGTGCTAAATTGCTACCCTTTTTTTACAACATACTGGCCTTTCTGATGTGGACAACATATGAGTACAGACAGCCTCTTAGATTGCAGAAGTACATTTAACAATGATTTTATGTACCCTGAATTTTTCATTTGTTTTTCTGAAGAGGTCAAAAACCCTCTTTCTTTCCAAAGTTACCCAAGATCATGTACCATCCCAAAAGCTTAACGGCTGTCTGTACAAATATTTGCCACCTTGTCTTTGGGTAACTCATCGATGTTTTGCAAAGCTAATAATGCAGCTGTTTGAGCAGAGTGAACACCCTCGAATCTTTGTTGCAACAATATTGTTTCTTTGGTGCAGACGGCTATTCCTGCAGTCAGTTGGCGTCTTTGATTTCTTCCACGAGCCACCCACGAACAACTTCAGATCAGCATTTAGTATACGAGTATCCTTTAAGTCCTTCCTATGAGAAAACAAAGAATTAGTTACACACACACAATCATGCCCTTCGCCATCATCAGCAGTCGGCAACAAAGATGCAGGATTTAGAACAGGACAGCGGATCAGAGAACTAGATGGATCAGAAGGAAGTGTAAGTTCAAATTGAGTTAGATGTGCAGTCAATAGTGGTTGAGTTTTCATTTTAAGCAGAAGTGATGATACAGAATGAAGGGCAGCTACTGGGAGATCATGCCCGAGCACCAGCAATTGTGCTAGTTTAACTAGAGTAAGAGCAGCAGCAGCTTCCCCTTAAACTGGGTGAAAAAACCTTTTGCAACAGAATTAAGTTCTGTGCATTAATAAGCTAATGAATAATAGCTGGCCCCATGTTTTTGTGCAAATACTCGTTGAGCAAATCCATTTATTTCAAGACATGATAAAATCACAGTCTTATCATAGTCTGGTAACACTCAAGAGGGGGCAGTAGCTAAAGCTTGTTTAAAATTATGAAATTAATTTTCCCGACTATTGCAAGGGAGAGTCTCTGGCGTATGCTGCTTTAAAAGAATTGTCAAAGGTTTTGAAATTTCTGCATAGTTAGAGATTCACTGTCTGCAGTATCCTGTCATACATAGGAAAGACCTAAGCTGTCGCTGAGTAGTCAGATGTGGGTCCTTAGATATTGTATGAATATGAGATGGCAACACTAGCCTGCTACCCTGTGATATTACATGACCAAGATAATGTACCTGAGGTGACCACAAATGTAGTTTTCTGTAGACACTTTGTGTCCCTTTTCTGCAGGGATACTCGGATAATGCAAGGTATCCTGCCGACATTGCTGAAAGAAATGTGATGCTATTAGTAAGTCATCTATGTATTGTACTAATACAATCCCACCAGGAAACATTGCATTCTCCAAATCTTTTTTCCGACTATAAGAAAATAAAGGATATGCAGTATATCCTTGTGGCAACTATGTCGAGATATGTTCCTGTCCCTGATAAGGTAAAGCAAACAGAAGGTGACTGTCCGGTTGAATTGATATAGAAAAGAATGCAGAGCATAACTGTATGACAGAAAAGTAACTAGCTGTAGGTGGTATGCAACGTGGTATTGGCGCTGGATTTGGAACAACAGGAAAAGTAGGCAATACTCTTTTATTTACAGGTGTGAAGTCTTGTACATATGTGTAAGTATCCTTTCCTGCCTTTTTAACTGGAAAAAAAATAGGAGTGTTAGAAAGGCTTTTAGCTGATATTATTATTCCTTGCTGTATCAGAGACTGAATTACATGTTCAATTCCCTGCTCTGCTTCGGGCTTTAGTGGGTATTGTGGTAGTATAAGAAGAGGTTTTGATGGGTCTAATTTTATTTTTACTGGTTTTGCTGATTTCAATATACCTGCTTCTTTTGCATTCTTTACCTACAAGTTGGCAGGTATCGCTGTAGTAACTCTCCATTTGTGTATGCTTCCAACAGGCTGTTCCTCACCTTCTGCTAAAACTGCCAAAACTTCCCTGTCTGATTCTGTGAGAACATTTAGAAACTTACTAGTAAAAAGTAGAACCCAGCTTGAATAGCAAATCTCTTCCTAGCAGATGTACTGGTGCAGTTGTACTCAAAAGAAAATGTTTTTCTTCAATCAGACCAAATGAAATGGGGATGGGTTCTGAAACAGGATACGTAACTGTAGTATTTATGACTTAGACTGCCTTTACTTTATGCTCTGATACTTGTATCTGACTATCTGAAATAATTTTGAACACTGACCTTGTGACTCCAGTGCACCAGAAAAGGTGGTTTTCTTTTAATTTATTTTGATCTTAACGTAGGGTCCATTTTGATCTATCGGCAGTGGAGGGTTACAATTTGCTTCTGTGTTATTTGCTTGACCTAGTCAGTATGGAGCTTCTTGACTGCTTGCAGTCTGAGGAGGTGGTGTTGGAAAAACTGCATTATTTTAATGCGATTGCCATTCATTCCAGGTATCTTGGACTCTCTGCATTTGCTTCTGTGGGGATTCCCCTATCCAATGTGCTGTTTCTCCACAATTGAAGCAAGATGTGTTAGATGAAGCCAGAGAGTCACTGCCATCTCGTTGTTGGCAACCAAACTGCAACTTGTTCCCCTCTGCTAGCACTTTTGCTAAATCCTCTAGCAATTCCTCTGCCCCTCCCCCTGCTTCTACCTCGACCGCTTGGGTTTTCCATCTGTCTGATTTGTAAAGTTAACCGCTTATCCTCAGTATCCTTTCAATATTTTTCCTGAAACTGTGTACAGTGATTTGCAGCACTTAATAAAGACTCCAGGTCTTAAAGCTTGCCAGTGTATGAGCACTTGCTGTATTTGATTTGATATGTCCCAATCATGCTGTGGGCACATTAACTTGTAGTGTACTTCCCAATCATGGTGTGGGGTTATGAATTTGTTTTTACACTTTACAGTGTACGTCCCAACCATGTGATGCGCTCATGAACTTGTTTTAACTTTATCTATAACAGATGGACAATACAGTTACGACTGCTGAATCCTACACAAATACACTCTATAAGTGCTTACACGAGTGCATGGATCATGCTATCCCGAACAGAACCAAGACACTATCCTCCAAAAAAAGGAAGCCAATCTGGTGGTCCCTGCCATAAATGAACTCTACAACAGAAGGAAGAAATTGTTGCAAAAGAGAGTTAAATCCCATGAGTGGAGGAGCTCCTGGTCAGCCTACGTAAGAAGCTGAGATCCCTTATAAGATCCTCCAAAGCTAGCTACGAAAACAAGATCGCCACTGATTCTAAGGACAACCACAAAGCATTCTATAGCTATGTCAAGAATCTCCATCGCATCACCCAGATCTGCTCTGAATTACAGCACAATGGCACAAAAATTACAGAACCAACTGATATTGCCAACATCCTGGCAGATAGGTTCAGTGTTAACTTTACCTCCCTCTCACCCCCAAAAGGGCTCGTATCTCTACAGGAAGACTGCAGAGTCCCTGTAATCGCAACTACACAGGTAAAAGCAGCACTCTAAAGCCAAAAAACACAGCATCTATGGGACCGGACAACATCCCAGGCTGCGTTTTACACGTACTTCAGAACGAACTGGCTCCCCACCTAAGCACCATGTTCAATCATAGCCTCACGTCAGGCTTTGTGCCCAGTGAATGGCAAACGGCAACAGTTATCCCACTCCACAAAGGGGGAGCCACCACTGATCCTGGGAACTATCCTATTAGCCTGACGAGCCTGGTCTGCAAGGCCATGGAACGTATCCTCATGGAATTCATAAACAGACCTCTAAGCTCTGGACCCCACCCAGTTCAGGTTTGTAAAAGGCAGATCATGCCTCCTGAACCCGATCGACTTCTTTGAGGCAGTCACCAAAGCCGTAGATGAGGGTAAGGTGGTTCACACAGCCTATCTTGACCTCGCCAAGGCTTTCGACACCATCCTCCATTCTGGAATTATAGCTAAACTCACTAAACTAGGTATAAATCTCTGTCATAAGATGGGCTGCCAACTGGCTCACTGACAGAACCCACACTATAAAAGTTGCAGACTCCAAATCTGACTTCAAACCAGTGACAAGTGGAGTACCAGTGAGTTCAGTCCTGGGACCTTTCCTGTTAGCCTGTACTTCAGAGAAGTAGATACCAAACACAGAAGGCCTCTGGCTAACAAAGTTCGCAGATGACTGCAAACTAGGAGCAGTAGTAGAGTCCCCAAATGATGTGGACATCATACAGAAGGTCCTCACTAAGATAGATGCCTGGTGTCAGAGCCATGGCCTCAAGCTCAATGCTAAAAAGTGCATTGTTATCCCCTTTGGTAAAAACTCTGTACCCATGAACTACCACATAGGTGACAGTCTTCTTAACGCCAAATGTGTGATGAGACCTTGGGACCCAGGTGGACAGTAGTCTCTCCTTTGATAATCACATTGCCACATTAGTCAGGAAATCCTTCGACGTGGCACACCTCATCACAAAAGGGTTCTCATCCAGGAAAAGAGGTCATTGTTCCCCTCTACTCGACACTCATTAGACCCATTATGGAGTACAACTCCCCTTTTGGAATGTACCTCACAAGACATCTGCAGCAGCTGGAAAGGCCACAGAAGTACCTCACAAAGAGGATTACTGGCCTCAAACAGATGCCCTACACTGACCGTCTCAAAAAACTCCAGCTTTACTCTGTAGCATATCGCCTACTCCGAGGTGATCTCTGCCTAACATATAAAGCTATGTCAAACCCAGAGCTGTTGGACATGCTACACCTAAAGAAATCCCAATCCCTCCAAGCTACACGCTCTAGGGACCTAAACCTTGTCACCACAATAAGCAGGATATGCTGGAGGGATAGATTCCTGTCCCAGAGACTTGCCATACTCTGGAACAGGCTACCCATCTATGTCAAGCAAAGTTCCTCATTAACACTCTTCAAGAAAAATCTTGATGAGTGGATGGAAAATAGAATATACACCCCGGGGATCACTTCTCTGGCTCTTCTCGACAGGGGCACAGGAAATTAACTTTATTGGGTTGGCGTAAGCCAGGGAACTTTGTTGGCTTTGCTTACTTAAGCCCTTGGGCCGATAGCCTAGTACACCTACCTGTGATCCTATGAACTTTTTAACTTATTTTTCCTCCTTTGCTTTCTCTCATACATTCATACCTTGACAGAATAAGATCTCGTTCATACCTCTTACCTTTCAATCATGAGGGTACCGGGATCGAGACAAGGCACCTCCTTGTGTTAATTTTTCCTTTACTGTATGTGCACATACATTTACTATTCTAATTTGTTGTGGGGTCCTCCCACTATTTGCATACCTCACAGACAACTCAGTCAAGCAAAAACAGTCCTGCACTGATTCTACATTTTTCTAAAATTTTTAAAACGGAAAAAACAAGCCAACCCCTTTCTCCTTTACAAAACATTTTCCCTGCCAAAGCTAGTAGGTTGCACATCCTGAATAGCTGCACATCTGAGTCTCTGACTATTCCATGCAAAGCAGTGTGGAGTATGCGTATTGCAAGTAATACTTTATTCCCTAAAATATTCAGTAAGGAACCACCCACCTGCCAAAAAAATATTTCACTATATGGACACTGGACTACAGTGAGATTTCAGTACATTCTTTTACTGTGCCAGTATCATGAAGTCATGTTTGCAAATTAATGTTTTGCTGTAATTTACAAATGTGGAGACAAATAGAATTATCAGGAAATTACCAAAGCAGCATGTCACAAGACAGCTGTACCTCGGAAAGAAGTGGTCACACAAAAATAAGTTACCATAATAATGGCTTGTATACAGAAATAGGGTAAAATCAAAAGTTACTAGTAATAAAACACCATCTGAAATGATCCAGAATGTACTGAAACTTGCTTGCAAAATTAAATTGAAGGTGTTTATATAAATATTTCGTTCTACTGCTGGCAAAATGATTAAATTAATTCATAATTCTTATTGCAGACAGAGGGGAAGAAATTTAGATTGGATGTCCCTTCCTTTCAATTCTGAGCTGACTGTTGCAGTGACAGTTTTAACGCCTTTGCAGTAGTGTTGGGGAGGGGACTGTCAATTCATGTTGGACTACAAAATAATAGCTAGACCAAAGGCCTCCAATTTAGCTACTTCTGTTACTGCAGCTGGATAACTTCAAAGTATAGTGTAAAAGAAGCTCTGAGCAAAACATAAATGAGGGTGATTAGCAAAAGAAAAGAAGCAGTCCCCTCTTACAGAAGGAATACAAAATGACAGTGAGTTACCCACTTCCCACTATATGTCAGTGGCATGGGAATTCACAGTGACTTCATGTCTGGCATGAGTCATAGAAAGAAGACTTGAAATGCTTTATGGGAAAGAGAAAGGCTTGAAGCAGAAGATCACATTGCCCCATCAGTAGCCATGTTGTGGTAATCGGGCTAAAAATACACATAAAGCACGTAAAGTAATTTTGAGGTGTTTAAAATAGGTCTGGAAACAGACTGAAAAAAATCTTTTTTTTAGTTATAGGGTGGAGTTTACCTTTAACTGTGTTAGAAATCTTGAATAATGCTTAGCACTGTGCAGAGCTAATAGTAAATGATATCACGTACAAAGACCCATAAGATATAGCTGATCTGTTAGCAGATGTATTTAGTTCTAATTACACCCCCCCCCCCTTCCCAGTTTACATACTGGCATTCCCCCAAAAAAGTCTCCCCAGAACAAGTCCTCAAAGTACTGTCCAATGTCAATTGCTTCTTTGGGGCCAGATAACATGCAAGACTGCCTACCCCCTACAGAGGCTATTCTGTATCAGCCTCCAAACAAGACAATTCACCTTGAGCCTCATCTTTTGTAAAGGGAAATGGGTAGGAGGACATATTTTGCAAACTTTGGAGTCAAATGCTGACACCTTTCCCTGCATGCCTCCAGGGTGGAAATGCTGTAACTCTGAGTAGAAGAAACAGATTTTATTGTCTGAACTCACAAAGAGATTATAGCACAGTAAGAGATGACTGCAAAGACAAGTTTGTAGTTTACAGGGCCAGCTGCACTTTCATATAGAGCATTCTACATGTGCACTTGGTGCCATAAAGGTAAGGGTTATTAAACACTTTTATCAGACATCTGACTAAAAAATATTCAAAATCTGCTGACCAGACATACTCTGCACTGCAGAAACTGAGAAATTTGTGTTCTACATGGTGGAGAAAATAACAACTGGCCCACTTGAAGGCAACACAGGAGCTAAACTTGAGAAAAAGGAACTAGAGTGGCAAATTCACCAAAAACTTACTGGCACCCAAGACAAAACACTAACTGCTCCATCAAATCTGTACTTTAACTTAGTAAAGGCTATCATGGTCCAGTTTTCTAACATTTAGATACTATTTTTTTATATATATTTCTTCACTGTATTTTTAGTTAGCACTATATTCACGATTACTACAGGACCACATAGGGAAAAATTAGTTAAGGTTAGCATGAGCTTAGAAGCACTTTCAGATTTATATGTAACACTGTCTTCTGTAATGGGGTTCACTCATTTCAATTTCCAGTGCATTTGTCAGGAATAGTATTTTTTAAAACTTAAAAAGTTTTAAAACTTTCCTACATGAAGTCATGCAAGATTTTAATACTGGTTTGCACACACACTTTGCTTAATGTTGCTAAATCGGATAATTTTTTGTCTTGAAACCAAGTCTGTAATGTACACATTTATTGTTTAGTGGAGTTAACCATAAGAATGCATTTAATGTCATTGTGATATTCTATGCTGATCTGATGAAGCATCATCTACTTAATGATAGTTAGTCAAAAGAACTTTAGACTTCTGGGTTTATTTTGTTCTTTTTCCTTACTTGCATCAGTTTCAAAAGTCAAAATGTTACCATCTGATGTTGTCCATTTTATTATGCATCACCACTGAGTCCACGGATCCGACCTCCGATCTGACTCTGCCATTTCTTCCAGACATACGATACGAGCCTCAAACTCCTCCCTCTTCCATAATGCTCCACTCCTTCTCCAGCCCCTCAGATCTCATTTCCTGCCTTCCAGCACAGATGCGATTCCATAGCATCTGCTCAGATAAGTGGTTTTCATTTTCTTCTGCCTATAGTGAGTTCTTTACTTTCTCTTAGTACTCTTAGTTATATCCTTGTCAGTTTCTTTTTACCTCCCCTCCCTTCTTCAGTAGTTCCTTTTAGTTATCCTGGCATTAGTGTTGTTTCCTGCTTTCCGTCTTTCTCTATAACTGCTCTCTCCTTTCCTTCTTTCCTTTATATATTATAGGGGGGGGGGACTTTCCCAGTATTTTTGCTTTTTCATAGACTAGTGTTAGTGTGCGTGTGTGTGTGTGCATGCTTGTGTCTCCTCTCAATATGTTGGACAAACCTGCTGGTTCTGATAAGCACACCAGTTTCAAAAGGTGCACCACTTGTGGGCGTAAGATTTCTTAGTTGGATGTGTACAAGAGGTGCGTGTATTGTCTTGGGCCAGGGCAC
This sequence comes from Protopterus annectens, assembly GCF_019279795.1. Classification (NCBI taxonomy): domain Eukaryota; kingdom Metazoa; phylum Chordata; order Ceratodontiformes; family Protopteridae; genus Protopterus; species Protopterus annectens. The sequence continues at coordinate 1,083,324,223 of NC_056744.1, read as the reverse complement.
TTAGAGGTCCAGTGTGATACCTGCTTGGCCTTCAATCCCCGAGCCCTGCTGATCGGCATAATAAGTAATCTTAAGAGGCCTTCCACCATCCTCTAGAGCTCAAAAGCCCATCTCAAAGAAGCATGCCCCCTTAGCTGGCCCAGGGTACATGGCTTTGTTACCTGAGAAGCTACAACAATTATTACTTATGATCCCTCCTGCTCTCGCGTCTCTTCAGATCCCAGAAGTTCTTTGGATCCGGCAGAGCCGGCACCAGTCAAGACTTCAATGTTGGATCCCCAGTCCTGGGGTCTGAGCAGTCTGTCCGATCCCATGGAAGTAGTGCGGATCCAAAGTTCCTAGTCTCCGGAGCAAGCTTCTTTGGGTCAGAAAAGCCCAGATGGAAGATTGTGGAGTCATACTCCACATTGGAGTAAATCTCCCTCCTCTGGCTCGACTGTCCGGACCAGTCTGTCTCTGATCAGGTCCAAACATTCTTTGGGCCACCTCTAGATCCTCTCAGCTGTCCCATTGTGACATGGACAGGATAATGGAGTTTTCTTAAAGCCAATATTCAGCTGGGGATCTTGCCTTCTCTGACCCATGCAGGATCTGTGAGAACAACCCTGATGCAGCAAGCTCCTCTGATCCGTCCCTCACTTTTGGAGTTTAAGGACCTGGCTTTCCTGAGTGGGCCATCAGAGCGTGGAATGTGCCTTTATTTGACTGTGGAAGTGTCCCAGACTAGCACTGCCCTGATACCTTCAGAGTGGGTCCTGGACCTGAGACACAACAAATCTTCTGAGTTGGTGTCGGCTCTGACCTTTTCGGAGCCTCATCCCTCCTTCCCCTGGGGGCCTCTGCCCTTGTTAGTTTGGGCCCAGTGTCTTTTGGAGGCATCCGATCTGGGGTGACTTCATCCTTCTCTCCTTTGGCAGTTCCAACGCCTAGGGTGGGAGGCCAGACCTTTCCAGCTTTATCTGCCTTCCAGGTGGCAGAGAGGGCTTTCTTCAAACCGTGCGATGCGATGTGGTTCCTCTTCCCCTATGTCCTATCCAATCCATTCTGGATCAGAGCTTTGTTCCCTTCCATCTTGTCTATAGTCAGCCCCTCTGGGAGCCCTCCGGACTGGCTCTCAACTAGAGGTCCCCCTATTTCAAGAGTCCTCTCTCGAGTGTCCTTTGGAGGAGGCTCCTCAGAACTGACAGTGCAAGAAGAAGCACCTAGACTCCCCTTTAGAGTCCTTGACAGAGGACACTAATTTTGATGAAGGGAAGGGTCCCCCAGGTCTCCACCCAACAATATCTCCTTTGAGGATATCTTGAAAATACTGAAGCAAAAGGGTGGCTGGTCGTCCCAGTCCCCTTTTTCCAAGGAGTCAATGTTCCTGGAGACCTTTGAGATGTGCCCATCTACGTCGTGGGTAACCCTGCAGGTGGGCGAGCTCATTGACCTTATCGCCCACTGAGTTTGGAAGGAGCTAGACATCTTGGAGCCCATCCCCAAACGTGTCGATAAATATTTTAATCCTCCTAGTGACTGTCCTTACTGGAGTAAAGGTGTCCCAGTTGATGCCACTGCGGTGTTGGCAGCCTCTAAGAAAAGGCTAGCCGAACAGAGCTCCTCTGTTCATCCTCCGAACAAAGAGTCTCGGGCTTTGGACAGGCATGGGAATTGCGTAATATGTCTCAGCCACCGTTACACTGAGATCATTAAATTATTTGGCACACTTTACGCACCTCCAGAGAGACCTGATTAAGGAAATCACAACCTCTCTGATGCAGTCTTTCTTGGAAGTGGACCTCAAGAAGGTATCTGCTCAACTGATCACAATGTCCTCCATCACTACTTCCTCGATGAGGTTAATTTCTCATGCTGCAGAGGGAACCTCTCGGGCAGCCAGTCCAACGTTTTGGCAGACAGAGCATATTGATCTTAAGTCCACGAGTGGTCCCTGACTCAATCAGCAGTGAATCAAATATTCAGCCATTTGGGCCAGGCTTGCTGCGACCGCTTTGCCTCTCCCCTGAGCAAGTACAGTAACTAGTTTGCTTTGATCCCCCCCCCCCTTTGGGGGAGTCACCCACGAATGGTCTAGTCCAAAATTACACCTCCCACCCCCCGGGTCTCCAGTTTACATATCCTCCAATTCTGCTAATACCCAATCTAATCCTCATTGCCCCTTACTGGCCTCATCAGATATGGATGCTCTTCGTGTTTCACTGTTGCAGTCATCACATTTGGGTTATCTGCCAGCAGGTAGCCCTCAGCCGGCCTGAATACCAGAGTCTTGGTATTTCTGCATCAGATGCTGTCGCTTCTTCCATGACTTCAGGTCGTTAGGGGTATAAAACATGCAGCCGACGCCATTGCATCAGTCTTTCTTTTTGTGTGGTGCCCGAAACAGAAACAGTTTGCAAGTGCTGGTCAGCCACCTCCTGAAATCGTTTTTCGAGTTTCAGACCTGAAGTCTTCTAAAAGATAAGTACCCCATTGGGGATCCTTTTTTCTTGCTCTAACCGATGTCAGAAAAAATTTATAATTGTCTTGCCTGTGGAAAGTAAATAACTCGCAGAGATTTTCATTTTTAATGCATCACCTGTTTAGGCCCAGACCACAATGTCCCTTGCTGTCAGTTTTGTGCCTTGTTCAATGCCTGAACTATTCGTCGTCAGGCTATTTTTGTTGCTAAATTCTTTTGCTCTTGATCTCCGTATTCTGAAATTGCTTTGATAAGCCATCCGACTACCGATCTTCCGAAAAAAACGTAAGGATAAAGACAGAGTCAGACCGCATAGGTCCAAAACTACTGATGACTCTACTGTTAAGCTAGTCGCCAGTCTGCCAGTACTCAGTGAGGTGCTTCCGCAGCCCCTGATGCCTGCTTCTACAGATTCGCAGGCCTCTACTGAGACCCATTCTGAGTCCGGTATGCTGCGAGATGCTTCTTTGACTATGGAACCTGTGGATGTCTCTACCTTGGATGGGTCCGTAGCCGCTGTGCAGGCACTGGCTTCTGAGGGTGTATTCAGGCCTTCCGATTTTCATATTAAACCGACGACTTAATTTCAAACCAAAAATACTGAATTTCTCAGGCCTAGAGTTCACACTACGCCTAGGAAACAGACGACCAAAGTGCATTCTCAGGCCCACATGCCACAAAAACAAATGCTTAGAATGGCTGAAGACCTTATTACTTCAATTAGGGGGAGTCAGCCTTCCCCCTCAAAAAGACCTAGAACGGATTTTCCTTCTGATTCTTCTGACCAGGAGTCTGATCACTCTGGCCCTTCTGATTACCAGGGCATACCCTTATCTACCTATGAGGATTCTGATGCAGGGGATTCCATTCCCTGTGCTTCTCAACCAGAAGATTTTTCTTTTAGTGAAACCCTGCATAACCTTAGAAAGCATTTCCGCTGGGAGAGCCAGGACTACTCTGTCCAAAAAGAGACTCGGGGAATTTTTAAACTTGCCTCAGCACAGGCCTCTAGCTATCCCTCCTGTTCTGGAAATTGTCGATGATGTTTTCTTGGAATCCAGCCTTACCCCTGATACTTTGTCTCCAGCTCCCAGGAAACCTGACAGGCACTGTGGAGTACCTGACTCCCACAAATTCCTCTCTCAAAATCCTGCTGCTGATCCAGAGTCCATTTCCCAGGGACCTAAAGGCATTAAGGCTACTACGGCCAAAAATCCTACCCCTTTGGACAGGGATTCTAGGCCTTTAGACAGATTGGGTAAGAAGGTTTACACCTCTGCTTCTCTTGCCATCAGGGCTTTAAATTGCCACTTTCATATGTTAAAGTATCAGCAACATATTATGGAAATAAACAGAAAATGATGTTGATTCCCAATTGTGCAGAACATAAAGATTTACAAGAGTTGATGCATTCTGCTAACTAAGTTGGTAAACATACTTTGCAATGTGGTTTTGATGCCTTAGAAGCATTTTGCAGGGCTGCTGTCACTGGGTCTGTTCTTAGAAGGCATGCTTGGCTTGAGGAACAAACTTTGCCAGACCATGTCAAAGCAGAATTATTAGATGCACCATTAAACCAAGAGCTTCTATTTGGCAATAAAGCAGACGTCCTCAAAAGGATGGAGGAAAAAGCTAAATTTATGCAGACTGTTAAAGATTTCTTACAAGTACAGCAACCTAGATTCAGTAGGCATTGGCCTTCTAAAAACTGTTTTTTCCAGTCCCTCCCAGACCTTCTCAGTCCAAACCCAGGGGCAGCAGACCACCAAGACTACAGTCTCAGGGTATGCACAGATCTAAGCAATGAAGTGCTCCCACGTCCAAAACAGGGAGTAGTAAGACTCCATCCTATGGTAAAATCTCTCACAATGACTTATCCTTAACTCTTCCAAGCCTTGCCCAAGTACTTGAACCTTTAGGAGGAAAACCTGCCCTGCATGCCAAAAACTGGGAGTACATTACCCAGGCAGATGGGTCTTAAACATTGTTTCTCAGGGATACAGATTCCACTTCCACTCATTTCCAACCCCAAGCGGATGGCCAGACCTCCCCCCAAACCAGTGGGCAGAGGCCCAAAAGCAAGTACCTTCTCTTCTCAGTATCAAGGCTGTTCAACCTGTCCCAGCAGACCAAAGGGGACAAGGCTTTTATTCCAGATTGTTTCTGGTACCCAGAAAAGAAAACTCTTGGCATCCTATCCTGGATCTGTCCATTCTAAACACCTTTCTGGTGATTCCAAGATTCAAAATGCTTACTCTCCAACAGCTGCTTCCTATGCTAGCCATAGACTCCTGGCTAGCAACCCTAGACTTAAAAGAAGCTTATCTACACATCCCCATAAGGGAAACTTGTAGGAAATACCTGTGTTTCAGATCAGCCTGTATTCACTGAGTTCTCTGCACTTCCTTTTGGCTTATCTACTGCGCCCAGGGTATTAAATAAATGCCTAGCTCCAGCCATTGCATATTGCAGGCAGAGAAGAATTCAAATTTACCCATACTTGAACGATTGCCTGATTCAGGTGGACAGTCAGGAATTGCTACTACAGCACCTGGCATTTGTAAAGAGACTTCTAACTTCACTAGGGTACACCATCAATGAAAATAAATCACATCTGGTACCCAGCCAACAGATTGTATTCCTGGGAGCAAGCTTGAACACAACTTCCCAGATGGCATTCCTCACTCTAGAAAAACAAATTTATTTGATAAACTACTTCAATCAACTGGCCACCAATACCCAGCTATCTGCAAGAAAAATACTGCAAGCCCTAGGGTTCATGGCCTCTTGCTTTCTACTAATTCCATATGCAAAAGTCTATGGTGTCAGCATTCTGAGGACCTGGATACAATGATTCCCATAATTCCTTGCCTAAGGACAGTGTTCCTTTGTGGGCAGAGGCCTGCTACCACAACAAGAGACTCCCTTTCACTCAACCCGCTGCCGCCCATACCCGAACAATAGACTCATCAGACTATGCATGGGGGTGCTCACATGTCAGGACAATGCATTCAAGGCAAATGGAGCCGAAAGCAAATGCACCTGCATATCAATCAAAAAGAAATGTTAGCTGTACAGAATGCTCTGACAGCCTTCAAATGCCTTTTTCTTCCAGGACAAATATTGGTAAAGACAGACAACACCACAGTTATGTGGTACATAAACAAGCAGGGAGGAACCCATTCCTACCCACTCTGCAGATTAGCCATGGCTCTGTGGAACACAGCCTTTAGCAACCAAGTGCACCTGCAAGCTGAATTCCTGCCAGGCAAACTAAATTCACTGGCAGATGACTTAAGCAGAAATCTCATGGACCCACATGAGTGGAAACTGGAACCCAAAATATTTAAACTTTTGAGGAACAGGTGGGGGGTAGGGGGCACCAATGGTGGACCTCTTTGCTTCCTCTCAGAACTATCAATTGAGCAAATATTGCACCAGAACTCCCCACAGCCAAGCTTGGAAAGTGGATGGGCCCTGTCCTTTACCTGGGAAAGCCTCTCAATTTATGCCTTTCCCCCTCTCCTCCTCCTCTCGAAGGTTCTAGTAAAGATCAAACAGGACAAGCTACGAACAACCCTGATTACACCAGACTGACCACGCCAGCACTGGTACCCTCTTTCATGCAGTCTGACAGTAGTGCCACCATGGCACCTGCCTCAGACCCTTTCCCTGCTGTCCCAGCAGGAGGGCCAGATTTTGCACCCTCCACTACAGACCCTGAACCTAGCAGCCTGGCTCATCCCGTAAACTCATCACCAGCAATCCTCAGTAAACGGGTGCTAGATGTCATTCTTGAAGCAAGGAGGCCTAGTACTAGAAAATCCTATTCGGAAAAGTGGAAAAGATACTGTTCCTGGAGCCAGTCTAAGGGAATGGACACAACTGTGCCCAGCTTACCTCACATACTGGATTACTTAACACAAACGTTCCACAAATGCCTATCCTTTTCTTCAATTAAGATTCATGCCTCTGCCATCTCAGCTCATTATAATACTGAGCCACCCCTCTTCTCTCATCCTCTGGTCAAACAGTTCCTGAGAGGAGTCAAAAATTTAAGACCCCCCCCCCCCAGGAGAGCTCCCACTCCAGCCTGGGACCTTAACTTTGTATTGGAAAAGCTCACGCTTCCGCCCTTTGAACTTGCTGCTACAGCAGAGTTAAAATTCCTCTCATGGAAAATAGCTTTACTTCTAGCAATCTCTTCAGCAAGAAGAGTGTCTGAATTGCAGGCCCTTATGGCCTTGGAGCCCTTCATTATCTTCTTTGCGGACAGGGTTTCCCTCAGGACTAACCCATCATTTATGCCCAAGGTGGTATCTAGTGTGACTTTAAACCAATCCATTCATTTGCCAACTTTTTTCCCCCTAATCCCTGGAATAAAGGGGAAAGGCTCCTGCACTCCATGGATGTGCACAGGCAGCTTAGGTTCTATCTGGACAGGATGAAGCGTCTCAAAAAATCTGACGAGCTGCTATTGAGCTTTGCTGCTGGGGCAGAGGGCAAGGCCATTTCAAAGCAAACCATTTCTAAATGGATAGCACACTACATCCATTTCTGCTACAAACACCATGGGAAACCTACCCCACAGGGTATCAGAACACATTCCACTAGGGCTACATCAACCTCTACAGCATTTGTCAGGGGAGTCCCTACCGGGGACATTTGGAAGCTGCAACCTGGAGCGCTCTACACACTTGCACCAAGCATTACCGCTTGCCTATCTTTTCTAAATCCAGAGCTGGGATTTGCCACAGCAGTCTTACAGGGCCTGATTGCCAGCCCTAATGCTTCTTAACCTCCACCCATCCTCCGCTTTGGAAATTAACCCAAATGTGATGACTGCAACAGTGAAACACGAAGAACATAGTACAGTTGTGCACACTTACCATAAATGTAGATGTTTGAGTGTATTCACTGTTGCAGTCCTGGTTACCCTCCCTCCAGTCGCCTGACTTCTCTTTACTTTTACTTATCTTTTTTTGTTTGGAATATTTTATGTAATTGGTATTTGCTTTTTGCTGGGTGTTCCATACCATGTAATGACTTCCTATTTTGGGGGCTGCTGACATCTGGGGCAAGAAAAACTGATGTAATGGTGTCAGCTGCATGTTTTGTACCCCCTGACGACCTGATATAATGGAAGAAGCGACAGCATCCGACGCAGAAATCCTAAGACTCTGGTATTCAGGCAGGCTGACTGCTACCTGCAGGCAGATAACCCAAATGTGATGACTGCAACAGTGAATACACTCTATCATCTACGTTTATGGTGAGTGTACACAACTGTACTTTACCTTTCCTGCGTCTCACAGCAAATATCCTCCATGGATACAGGGTCCCAGGCAAGATCTGATTTCCCATCTGTCGTAATGTCAGATTCCCAATTTTCAATCCCTGAGACTAACTGCTTGGTTTCTACGCTTCCAGTGATTGTACGAAAGTCCAGGCTGGCCTCCCCAGCTTGAGAAATTATTCTTGCCTCTCAGAAGTCTTCAACCAAGAAAGTATGTCGTAGTAAATGGAAGAGATTTTCCATTTGGGGGATGGAGTGCAATATTGATGTCTTTTTCTGCTTCTGTTTCGGATATTCTTATGTTTCTTAGTTCGCTTTTATGGCATAGAGATAGTTTTTCCACTATAAAGTTACAACTAGCGGCTATCACGAATTTTCACACAGGGAAGGGCAACAATCTTTTGTCATCCCTCTCCACTTGTAGACTATGCAGAGCTTTCATGAAAGGAGTCTCATCTCAGATCTTCAATAAAAGATCCATCCCCTCCTTGGGATCTCACTCTGGTACTTAAGGGCTTTACTTGGAGACAATTTGAAACTGCTAGCTCATGTGATTTAAAATTCTTTTCCTAAAAGACTGTTTTCAAGCGGCCATCACTTCAGCAAGAAGAGAGTCGGAATTGCAAGCTCCATCTTCCCAGCCACCTTACATTACTTTCTTCAGGGATAGTCTCTCTCAGAACTAATCATTCATTCATACCAAAGGTTGCCACAGAGACAAATGTTAACCAGACCACCATTTGCCTGTTTCTTTCCTAATTATTCCAGTAAGGATGAATATATGATGCATTCGCTGGATATACGGACAGTTGCGTTTCTATTTACACAAAACTAAACTTCAAAGGAAATCTGAACAATTCATCTCCATTTCACCGAATAGATTAGGCATGGCAGTATCCAAGATTACTCTATCCAAGCAGATTACTGATTGTATTTCTACGATTTAGGGCATGCAACCTCCCCATCCTGGAAGAGCTCATTGTACCAGATCCATGTCTACTGTGTCTTTTACCGCAAGAACTGCTATTGATGGCATTTGTGCAGCAGCAACCTGGTCCAACTCTTTTATACTTTTGTTTCTTGCTGTAAGATGGATATTATTTCCAGTAACAGAGCTTCCTTTGGTTTTGTGGTGCTCAGGCATCTCCTTGAGGGCCACCCAGGGTTTATGTAGCTGAGGACTCTGACCCAGTGGTGATGCACAATAAAATGGACATCAGATTAAAAGTTATGCACTTGCCATAACTTAGCATCTGTGTTGTCCAATTTCATTATGCTTCACATCCCACCCTTCTTTCCCCATCCTAATTCAGTTGAGTGATATAGAGGATATGGGAACCCATAGTTTCCTAGTTTGAGTTCCAGTATCATCCCTTTCCAGTATCACCCCTTTCTGTCCACCTTTCCAATATTATAAATCTAAATTGTGTTTTGAACAGGCAGCAAACTCAATCTGAGGAGTTGGAGAAGGCAAATGACAGAGAACTGCAGGGTTCACCCAGAAAGTTAGTCCGCCTTGTTCACTTCACTTTATTAACTTAAGCGCTTTTTGTCCCACCAAATTGCGGGATTCTTCAGATAAAAAAACATTTAAAATTCAGTCCTAAAATAGTGACAACCACTAGTCACCTGTTTGCATCCACCAATACGAAGTACAAACCAATTAACCAGTTAATTAGTAGAACTTCTTAAAGATAAAAACATAGACATATGCTCAACCTTTACTATAAAAGTATATACGTGAAAGAATGTATAAATGTGTCTTTAAACATATATGTGAAAACTAGTCACACATGAAAGTACATTTATGTATATGTACCTAAATGCTACATCAATCAGGCACACACAATAAAATGACACACACACAAAATATATGCCCGTTTTTTTTATAACTGTTTGAATTTCTATTTTGAAATTAAAAACGCATACTAGAACTTCTCCTGTGGCATAAACTTAACTAACCTTAAAGAACAAATACAAAATACACCTCAAATAATTCATTCACTCTCTATGATGATACAGTCAATTATATATAAAAAAGGCACAAAGAAAAATACAACTGCCAGCACATACAATAATAATTACTATCTCATTACACTTTTTAATTTTAAGACACAGGCAATAGAATAAATTTCATTTAAGCCTGGAAACTGGCAAGCATTAGTATGTTATTGCCAAAGCAATTCTAATCTTTCTAATAACAATGAATCAGGACCCCCTCTCCCATCAAGTATTGGAGTCAATTGCTCTAAATTTAAAATTATGGTTCATTAAATCCGTAATGTCTGGCCAAAGCATTCTCTTGTTTAAATTTCCTTATCTGGTATAGATGTTCATAAACCCGTTCCCTCAGTCTCCTATTGGTTTTACTGATATAAAATGCTGTACACGGTTGGCATTGAGCAACATACACAACAAACTTTGATTGACAATCAAGTTTGTATTTAGTACTAAACTCACACCCCCTGATGGTAAAGTGCTGATCTGTCTCCATATAAGGGCAATACCGACACATACATTTGTGCATACTCTTCCTGGTTTTAAGAATCCTATTTACAGTCTTCTGTTCAAAGAGGTTTTCATGTTTTGACCTTGTAACTTCCTTGTAACTGAAAATAATGCTTGCAAAGTTTTCAATACAGAAAGAGACTTCAAGATTTTTAATTTTTCAAATTTGCATGTTGATTCAGTATTAGTGGACTTATTAGCAAAAGTGCACTAAACACAACACTGGGTGGACCTTGGAGTTTGCATGTAACTACTGAGTCATTCTTGATAAGCTCCAAATTTTTATTGGTAATACCCAAACTTTCATAGCTATCCATACAGAATGGTGTTATCAAACTCGACCAAACGATGGTATTCCTTTCTTGGTCCTCATTGTTCTGCCTACTCCTCCAAGACTCGGGACCATCTTTACCACCCAAAATTGGTTTGTAAAAACCCCTTGATCTTTTATCCTGAACTTCAGTTAACAGGCTAGCAAGTAAAGAACTTGTGTAACCCCTCTTAGAAAACATCTCCCTTAATCGATTGCATTCAGTGATGAAGTCATTGTCCTTGGATACCATACGAGCTGCCCTAACCAATTGTCCCTTCACCACGGATCTTTTATGGTGAAGGGGATGGCAGCTATTAAAATGTAAAAACAGTATTAGAGTAGGTCTTATTCCTGAATATATAACATCCATTAACATAATCTTTACTTAGATCAACATCCAAATATGCAATTATATCCTTATTGAAAATAAAGGTCAAAAATTGTTGCAGTGTTGAAGTACAAAACCAGTTCACCTGCCTTTACCTCGTCACCTTCAATCAACATAAAAATATCGTTCGGGAAGAGTGTATAGAAATGGAACTGACAAGAAATTTGTGGATTTTTTTGTAACAAATTTTTGCTCCCAATATGCAATCACAAGGTTTTGTGAAGCTTGCTCCACAGGGGGAGCCCATCGCTGCACCAGTTTGTTTGAGGTAGAACTTCTCATTGAAGGTGATAAAAAATTATACAGCAGAATTATAACTAACAATTCCTCTATTAGGGAAATTTCTGACAAAGATGCACCCTTGTTTTCAGAACATAAAACTGCTGACCCATTCTATACATTCCAAGTGGGGAATTGAAGAATAAAGGTCCTAAACATCCACAGTCAAGAAGTTAAGGTTTTTATTGAACTCTAACCTGCTTATATTGGCCAGAAATGACCAAGTGTCCTTACAAATTTGACTCTCCTGAGAGACATATTTCTTTAAAATGTGATCAATGAACTTAGCACAAGAGTAAGTGATGCTATTCCTGGCATCCACGAGGGGTCTCGTAGGTGGATCATTGACACTCTCTGTGTATCTTATTGATGCCAAAAAGAATTGGGATCCTAGGTGCTGACATACTCAAAAAAATTAAAAAGTTCAATGTCTACTTTGCCCCTGAATGAACATATCGTTCAAAAAGGACTGAATTCTCCCATATGCCATATTGAGCTCATTCCTTGAAACCTCTGTATACACATTACTGTCCAAGACTTTGCTCATTCTAGTCACATAATCATCAATATTCATGAGCATAAGCCCACCTCCGTTGTCCGGTTGCATCACTCTCAAAAGTGCTTGCTTAAGAGAAACTAATGCCTGTCTCTCAACCTTGGTAATATTGTGTACATAGTTCCCATTCCATGCATTTGAGCATAAATTATTTTTAATGTCCAGTTCACATATTTGTTCAGACAATGCTAACGTGGGATGTAAAGGAGGGTAAAATGTACTAGCAACATAAAAAGCATTAACATCATGGTTACCTTGGCCTAATAACACAGTTAAATTCAATTTTCTAACAAAAAAATTTAAATCCACAAGTGTTTTTGCCATGTCTGCCCTACATGTTGGAACAAAAGTGTGCACTTTTGCTAATAAGTCCACTAATACTGAATCAACATGCAAATTTGAAAAATTAAAAATCTTGAAGTCTCTTTCTGTATTGAAAACTTTGCAAGCATTATTTTCAGTTACAAGGAAGTTGTTTACCTTCCCAGTTTGTTCTGTTTGTTCCTGTTTCTCGTGAGTTGTAAGTCGAGGCCTGGTTCTGAAAATTTACAGAACCGGAAGAAAAGTGGGAAGCACTGGTAGTCTGGTTATTATTTACATAATTAACCCAATTTAATTGCGAAGACTTACTCTTTGCAATACGTTCACTCCTCCTTACAGTAACTGCCATCTGTTCACCATTGTTTAAACAGCCTGTCGTCATTTCTTCCGGGGGTTGATTTTCATCTGGGCCTCCCACAAACTCATTGTAACCATTCAGAGAACCCACCTGTGATAATGGTGGTTTAGGAAAGGCTGAACCAGTTCTGTAGGTATGACTATCTCTATTCAGTTTCTTCAATTTAATGTTTTTTAATTTAGCAATATATTGGTCACTAGTAGGGAAAAGTCCTTTCGTAATCGAAGCGATACCTAGGAAAGTCAATGTTTACTTTAATAGAGTTGTCCAAAACAGGGGCTTCCTTTATTAGGAAGTCCGCAAATATTTCCTAGTACTTAAACTTCAAATCCAGAAGTTCAAGTCCATGCTATCAAAAAGTTTGACAAGGTCCTTGTGGAAAGCTGATCCCTCCATTAACCCTGTAGGGTATTGCCAAACTCCTAAGACCTTTCGGGGCAATGCCTTCACTAATGTACTCCCGAAAGTAAGCTATTTCCAACTGTAATATTGTGTATTTGATTAAATTTTGATCCACTTATTTAAGTTGGGATGAAATATCCACTGACCCTCCAGCTTGTTGCTCTAGTTCATTGCTGAAAGTTGGTACCTGTAACGCAAGTAGTTCATTAAGCAAGGAATTCAGATTAGGAGCCCCGTAAGTCCTGAGGGTTATTCTCCATTAAGCGACCCACTGCCATTATTCCTTTGAAGGTTAAACTGCTCCGCTTGCCCGGGACTGTCAGCCTGTGGTAAATTGGTCATAGTGCCAGAGGGAAATTCCATAATCGAAGCTGTATTAAGTGTTCTAACTTTATCCTCTTGCAATACAGCAGAAGTTTGAGATTGTAAGCTCAAGCACCAAAGAATCTAGTCTCATAGTAAGATTCTCCATGCGTTGGGACAACGCCTCTATAAGCAAGGTTAAATTCCCAATGTCTCCATTCTGAGAAGTGGATAATAGGGTACCCAAAGCACACACAGCAGCCATGGAAAGCAAACGAACGTAAAAAACTAAAAAAAATTACACTATTGCAAACACAAACGACAAACTTGAGAACTGCAGGGTTCACACAGAAAGAAGTTAGTCCGCCTTGTTCACTTCACTTAATTTAAATGCTTTTCGTCCCACCAAATTGCAGGACGACTTCAGATAAAAAAAAAATTTTAAATTCAGTCATAAAATAGTGACAACCACTAGTCACCTGCTCGCATCCACCAATATTAAGTACAAACCAATTAACCAGTTAATTAGTAGAACTTCTTAAAGATAAAAACCTAGACATATGCTCAACCTTTACTATAAAAGTATATACGTGAAAAAATAAAGTATCTATAAATGTGTATAAACATATATGTGAAAGCTACCCACACATGAAAATGCATTTATATATATGTACCTAAATACTGCATCAATCAGGCACACATAATAAATGACACACACAAAAATATATGCCTGTTTTTTTAAAATTGTTGCACTTAGTATTGGTGGATGCGAGCAGGTGACTAGTGGTTGTCACTATTTTATGACTGAATTTTAAAATGTTTATCTGAAGAAGTCCTGCAGTTTGATGGGACAAAAAGTGCTTAAGTTAATAAAGTGAAGTGAACAAGGCGGACTTGACTTCTTTCTGTGTGAACCCTGCAGTTCTCTGTTTGTAGTTTGTGTTTGCAGTAGTGTGATTTTTTTTCTGGGATGGAGAAGGCAGCAAACTCAATTTGAGTGGTTGGAGAAGGAGTGGAGCATTATGGGAGAGGGATGAGTTTTGAGGCTCAGCTCATATGTCTGAAAGGAATAACGGAGTTGGATCTGTGGATCCAGTGGTAATGCATAATGAAATTGGACAACACAGGTGCCAAGTTATGGTAGTACATAACGTTTTATTTTCCTTTGTGTCTATACTCACCAAACCGTAATCTTATTTATTGACATTTGATTACCAGGAATACCTGACCAAGTAGGAAGTCATTTTCAGAGGATGCCTGGGGAGAAAAACTCCATAGTATTTCAAAACATTTTAAGAACAATTTTACAATCTTTAAAAATAAACGAACAAGTGAAAAAACAAAAAAGCACCTATCCTACAATCGTGCATGAGCAGCTGTAAACAGAAATACACACCAGAGTTCTCCTTGTCGATATCTTTGAGATACTCTAACTTAAATTTAAATTTGAGATTTGAAGCTTTCTTTTGGCCTCCTAATTTCTATATCCAATCAGTTTGAGCTGTGCCACAGACATACAGGAACAAATGAAAGCCAACACCGTCTTACAATAAGACAGTCTTCGGATAATGCACGTTTTTTTTCCCCCCATCACCAAACATGGTTTAAAGCACCAATGGGATTCTTGGTTTGATTATGCTAACCAATGGGGATTCACACAACTTAAGTGTTTTAAATAAACGAAAACCACCAACTTCAAAAGATGAAACTACGTGAAAAATGTGAAATAGGAACAAATAAATGACTGTCCACACAAAATTGATAGTTAAGTGCTTTCATTCGATTTAATGCAACAAACGTTTTCAGAACTGAAAAACAATCCCAAGTGCGCCATCTTAAATACGCATTCATTAATCAATATTCCAATCAAATCTACTTAAATGAGTTAATTAAAAAAATTTTAAAGGTACATTCCCAGCATTACAACAAGTTAAAATAATCTCTTAAAAAATATTGATTAATAATAATACCGGTCATTTAAAAGACATTTGACATTTAAAATGCCATTTAGCCAAGGAGCTTTTTCAGCATTTAAAAATACTTGCCATCTCAACTCTTTAATTTCTAGGGCATTGTTAAACTCCGACAGATATGGTAACAAATCTATAAGAGTCTAACACACAGAAAACAAATCTGACAGATATGGTAACAAATCTATAAGAGTCTAACACAAAGAAAACAAATTTCTTAAAGTTTGTACATTCTATAGCATGCTTAGCTAAAGCATTATTCAGATCTTTATTTTTAATAGCTAAGCAGTGCTCGTAAATCCTTTTATATAATACCCTAATAGTTTTTCCCACATAAAAATTGTGACATGTTGTACAGGAAGCTAAATAAACTTCCCTACAACTTTTACAGCTGATTCTACTTTTACTATTCACCATTTTTTGAATGTGGGCAAAAAATATACTTTTGGAAGAGTCAGTGTATCTACATTGTCTGCAGTTGTGACAAGGATATGTGCCTACTGGGCCACTTACTGTCTTATGTGACCTATTTTTTAGAGGTTATTTTAACTTTGTTATAAATGCTGGGAAAGTTATATCTGAAGCATGAATTCAATTTTATTTTTCCTATTTTGGTGTTATTTTCATGAAGACCTCTAGAGGGTGCTGTTGTACAGCTGCTTGAAAAAAGTTGCTGTTTATTTTTGTTTTTTTAGTTTTCAAGAGATTACATAGGAATTAATCTATTTATTTAAATATACATTAGTTGATTAAGAATTATGTACATTCCTTAAATATGTATTATGAAATATTATTAATAGATATTTACTGTTTTCTTTCAGAGAAATGGTGTTTTAATGCCAAAAAGTGGTTTTAATATTCATGAGCAAGTTTCCCCATTGGGTGGTTTGAATTAATTGCCTCATCCTATTTCATATAAATTACGAGTTTGAATTGTGATCAATTGTCTGATGAAGTCTGAATTTATGATGAAAAACATGTCTGTTATACTCGTTACGTTTTATGTCAGTAAACCTTGAATTTGTTCCTGAGCTGTCCGGTGTACCGCTTTTCTCATACAGTGCTTTCTGTGGTTATTTTAACTTTGTTATAAATGCTGGGAATGTACCTTTAAACATTTTTTTAATTAACTCATTTAAACAGATTTGATTGGAATATTGATTAATGAATGTGTATTTAAAGTGGTGCATTTGTGATTGTTTTCAGTTCTGAAGAAGTTAGTTGCATTAAATCAAATGAAAGTGCTTAACTATTAATTTTGTGTTGACGGTCATTTATTTGTTCCTGTTTCACATTTTTTTTCTTTTTAACTTAATATATATATATATATATATAAATAAATGATTTTACAGAATGTATTCATTATTCACCGCTCACCTACTGTAAAGGGATTGTTTAGACATTTTTATACATTTTTTTGGCAAAGGAGAACCATTACTTCCAATAAAACATTTTTTACGGATAATTTTAAGTGGTTTATCAAAGTTCTTTTCTGCAAAGAGAGGTTTTAAAAAATGTTATGTTTTTGTTTTCGAATCCCATCAAGTAGTGGTATTAACTGAATTTTAACTTTAACTTGGTGCTGTTACTTATTACTTTGATCAATTCTCAAATTTAAAATTTTGATCTTTAAAAATACAAAAAGCTCCATAGTATTACAAAACTTTGTAAGAATAATTTCATGATCTTTAAAAATGCAAAAAAAAGAGAAATATGGTTTAAGTATACCAAATTAGACATAATATGAAAATATTGGTTAAGAACAGATACAAGTTATATGGCAGTGATTTAATAGTTGGGGGAATTTTAGCCAATTTATAGAGAAATTAAAGGTAAGTTAGTATAATAAACCGGAATTGCAATATGAAGTGAGGGAAATGCAGGTTTATTGTATAGTTAGAGAAAGAGAAATCTAGGGGAGAGAAATTGATAGAAGTAAGGAAGCGAGTGAAGAAGAGAGTAAGGAGTTGTAAGGTATAAATGGGTATTTTGGACACATTTAGGGATATAATTTATCCTGGTGTTGAGCAAAAATTGAGACAGCTTTTGGCTGGGAAGCCTTTCAGAATGGTTTTGAAGGATAGGAGGGGGAGGGTATTGATGGAGAGACAGGAGGAGTTCCAGGCCTTAGCAGCATAGTACCAGTACAGACTATGCCCAGCAGATCTGATGGGTTTGTGTACATATGGGAGTTTTTGGTCACTGGTTCATAATGACTGACTAGGAACATAGAATGTTTAGTGCTGGGCAAACAGATGTATTCTGGATAGTTTTATAGGTGGTAAGAATTACGACTTTTCTCTAGGTTAAGATAGTAGTTTTGTAATAATAGACTTGATAATAGTTTAGGTAAACAACTTGCCTGTGAGCCTAAGTTTTACATAAACTTAGTTTATGTGCCCTAAGGCAATGCTGCCTTCCTGTTCTGATTTAGATTTACTACTTTCTATTATTTAGCCCTACCTTCACATTTAGTTTGTCTCTTCTCAGCAAAGATTGACACGTTTGTGATTACCTTTCCTTCATAGCCACAGCTTTTGTTAGTTTGCAACATGTAACAGCTGCACTGTTTTAATATGTAAGATTATTAAAAGTGGATCTATCTTTATATTATACCTAATGTTTCTTAGTACTTTGTTAATCTGTGTATTATTTTCCACTTGTTTCAATTACAGATAGATTAGTATCTTGCTTGTAAATTCAGTATACTGCCAAGGACTAAATCTGTACAGTTGTGTGTTTTTCCACTCTGCTTAGACATCTCTGCAAAGGGTTTTTGCTACAGGTACTGGTACAAGACACGTTTACTGGAAGCTCACCAATTCCCATGATGGGAACTGCACTTTGATATTTGATAGGGATTGCAACTGTGATTTGAGACGTATATTACTGAAAACATAATGTACCTGTTTTGTCAGTATTCAGGTATTACAAATGGAAATAAGATTCAGTTCTTCCTTTCCTCATTTAACTCTGTTTGGGGTTCACTGTCCTAGAATGCTGCAGTTCATCTTAGACCTAGCACATAGAGAACCCTTTCTGGTCTCTCTGATCACAATTTTAATTGATATAGCACTAGAAAGTTGAATCCTTTCTGTCATGGAGATTGTGGTATGCTACCTGACATAAAAGATACAAGGTAGATGCTCCCAGTAACAGGTTCAAAGAGATTATCCTGATTAACTGCAGTTATGATTACTGCAGTCTATTACTTGAGGGTTTTAATTTGACAGGTTGTCACATATTGTAGTACTTGTTGCCCCATCTAAACATGGCAAATAGCATCTACTTATTCCATCACTGATACAATGATGTACTAATAGTTATACATAGCCAGGGACAAAATGTTTGTATTAATTAGGGACTAGCCAGGTAGGATAGGAGTACTGCACATAAGCTATAATCTATTGGACACCAGCTGGAGTAGATATGCAAAATGGGTATGAAAGATGAGACTCAGCCTATGACATACATTTAAGACTACAGTGAATTGACAGTGATTCATGTGTTAAAGAATATAAACACTGCATGTCATCTAAACTGTAGTTAGATCTGGCGGAGCTCTTAAGAGTGGAAGCATTCATTTATTTGTTTATTATTTATTTTATTTTACATTTGTTTACCGGGATAGTCCGACTGGATACATGTCCATTTTCAGCGGAGGCCTGGTAAGAAAAGCTCCACATAGACAAACTTACATAGATTACACAGAACTTGGCAAACAATTATAAAAACAAAGTGATTATATACAATGGGTTAGTAGTGTTCCATATTAGGGACTCACAGTTCTCATGGACAGACAATTAAAAGTAAGAGACATCAGATTGGAAGCAGAGCTTAGTGATGTAGTTACAAGTTATGATGATTGCAGAATATGCTTTTAGTTTGTAACTTAATTAGGGTTGGTACATGGGCATAGCCAATTCACTTTGAGATGCTGTTTGAGGTTTTTTTTTGAAGAGACTTTTGGAGGATTGTAGGGTTATATAGTTTGGCAACGAATTCCAGGTTTTGCCAGTGAAGTTGGTAAATGGGGATTCACCAGCAGAGTTATTGGTTTTGTGGGTTTGGACCAGTAGTTTATCGGCTGACCGTAGGGATCTTAGGTTGCTATATGGCTTAATATTTTTAAGTGAGGGGTTATCCTCAGGGTGGTACAAAATTTTGTGTGCTATTAAGAGTTGATTTAATTGAATTAAGCTGGGCAGTTCTAGCCACTCTAGTTGTTTAAGGTTCTGGCAGTGGTGGGTTCTATAGGTGGAGCCAGTGGCGAATCTGACAATATGAATGTAGCTATGGGACAACTTACCTATTTCGGATTTGTTGAGTTTTGAGAGTACAGGCGAGGCATATAAAAGAGTAGAGAGTAGGTGTAATTGGGCAATTGCAGTCCTAGCCAGTGGGGTTAAAAATGTGTTGTTTCTATACAGTGATCCAAGCTTCTTATTGATGGTCTGTATGGTTTTGTTGACCTATAGGTCAAATTTGAGATGGTCTGTGATAACCCCTAGCAGTTTGGTGTGATTATCTGGGGAAACGGTGGTACCATTGTTAGATGTGACAGAGAATGAAAGTGTGGTGGTTCTACTAGTGGGAGAGAAGAGTAGAAGTTTAGTTTTATTGGGTTTCAGAAGTAGGCATTGGTTGGTGAGCCAGTTCTCGATAGTGTTAAATGTATTTTGGGTTAAGATTTGCAAGTCGGGTGGGGAGGTGGCTGAGCAGATGAGTGGAATCATCTGTGTATTGAATGCAGGTGGCTTTAGAGATAGCAGTGTGGAGGTTGTTGATAAAAATAGAGAAGAGTAGTGGGCCTAGTATAGACTCTTGAGAGACACCAAGTGTGAGAGGTAACTGGCTGGAGAGTTTGCCCTGCCATAATACCGCCTGCTGTCTACCAGCCAGGTAGGACTGTAACCACTGGATAGCAGGCTTGTTGAGGGAAATAGATTTTAGTGAAAGAATGAGAGAAGTTCATGGTTGACCATGTCAAAGGCTTTTGATAGGTCAAGAAAGAGGGCAGAGGTTAGCCTATTGTCATTCCTGTTTTGGTTTATGGCAGCAGTAAAGGAAAGGAGGGCTGAGGTGGTGCTGTGATATGGCCTGAAACCATGTTGGGAGTCTGATAGTAAGTTATTCTGTGAAAGGTATTGCATTAGTTGCTTGTATATACATATTTCCATTATTTTGGCTAGTGGGGAAAGAATGGCAATGGGTCGATAGTTGGATATGTCTGAGGAGCTACCACCATTATGGAATGGGATGACGTGAGATATTTTCCAGAGGGAGAGGATAGCATTTTCGGATAAGGTTCTGCTGATGAGGATAAATATGGGATATGCAATGGCTTCTACAACTATTTGTAGGTACTCTGCAGGGAAGGAGGTCAGCAGCAAGGGTAGCAGGTTTTAGTTGTTTTTAGAAGTTTTTTGATAAAACTAGTGGATATTGGTTGGAAGCTACATTCTGGGTGATTATTAGGTAGATTAGGCATGTGGTTTAAGTTAGAGGGGGTTAGTTGATTTGCTAGGGATTGGATTGATCTGAAGTAGTTACTTCATTTGCTCTGCAACCTGTGGGTATCGGATCCGACTTCGGATCCGAGCCGGCAGCTTTCCAAGATCCGAGCTTCTAGCTCCTCCCCCTACCCATAATCCCCTGCTACCAACCATATTACCCCAGATCGTTTTTTGCCGCGGCTGAAGAAGCTTTCCCTTTGAAGAGCTCCTGGCTGGGTGAGTTCGTTTCTGATTAAAACTTCATCCTAGAGTTTAAAAATAGTGTGTGTGGTAGTAAACCTTTTTCTACCCCTTTTTAGTGCTAGTTTTATTTTTTTCCTTGGTACAGTTAATTAGTTTTTCTTTTGTCACCCCCCCCCTAGCGTTTGGGTGTGTGTGAGTGTTTAACATGGCGGAAGGGCCTAAGGCCATTTTTTCTAAATGTACTGAGTGTGGCCACAAGCTTTCCCTAGCTGATGGCCACATTCAGTGTGTTTTGTGCCTGGGGGCAGCCCATCTTTCAGAGGCCTGCCAGATCTGTGCGGCCTTTAACCCCCGGGCACTTCGGGATAGGAAAAACAAGCTGATCCTGGCGGGAAAGCTCCCCCAGGATTCAGCTTCTTCTTCCTCTCCCATTCGGGCTCCGGCTGCCTCGGCGCCCTCTGTTCCCTTAGCTCAACCCGGGACTCAACCTCCCTCTTCGGGTTTGAGCTCTGGGGAAACTAGTGTCTCCTCAACTAAGGAGAAGAGGCACAAGGATAAGGAGGGACATAGATCCCATAAAAAGCGGGCCGAATCTCACCCCTCGGCTCCGCCAGCTAAAGTAGCTAAGTCTCCTTCGGGGGTCTCCGGATCCTTCTCCTCTCGGCTCCGTTCGCCTAGCTTCTCGCCGGAGGAGGAAGATCGGTCTCCCTCGACTAGCTCTTCCAGGTCAACCAAAAGCATCTCCAAAGCAGATATGGATCGGATGATGCGTCGGTTCTTACAGACCCAAATGCAGATGGGGGTGCTCTTGCCTCCCCCCCCCCCTCCGGGGGGGGTGTGCTGCCCCCATGTTTGCCCCGATCACTCCTTCTCCGACTTGTTTTCGGATCTCGGAGTCATCGGATCCGGGCCCATTCGGACCCAGGGATTTGTCGGCGCCGATAGCGCTGGTCTCTTCGCCGACTATGCCCTCGAGCTTGTCTGATCCGAGCTCTCGGGGCCGAGGGCTGAGCGTCGGATCCGAGGGAGTTGTATCTTCGGAGCTGTTGGCTTCGGAGCGCACCTCTCTCTCGGCACCGACTGCTTCGGCTCCGACCCCGATCCCTTCCTCTGAGCCGAGGAGATTGCTCTCAGAGGCTGGCGAGGGTGATTTCTCCTTCGGTTTTTGGGGTAGAGTGGAGAGGGTACTGTCGAGATCCTCGGTTCGGGCTTCGGATCCACCCGTACCCCCACTGTATGAGGGTCTGTCTTCCATCATCCGACCATCAGGATAGCCTGCCCAAGCCCTCCAGCTAGTTCCCGTGGAGGAACAACAACCCGTGGACGAGCCCTCTTCGGATAGCCCCACCGAGGAGGTTCCTCGGAAACGTTGGTGTAAAAGGAGGCACCTGGACTCCCCCGAGTCCGTTACCACTGACACGGACTTAGATGATAGGGAGGGTTCCCCATGGTCACCCCCTGAAGATGTCTCCTTTGGAGACATCATGGAAATGTTGCGTATTAGAGGGAGGTGGTCTGCCCAAAAACCTTCCGTTGATGAATCCGTGTTCTTGGAGGCATTTGAGGCAGGCCCATCTACCTCCTGGTGTCCCCTCCAGCCGACCCCCTGGTGGACTTAATTACCACCAGGGCGTGGAAGGAGCCCGACACCGTGGAGCCAATTCCTAGGCGTCCCGATAAAATACTAAGTCCCCCCACAGATAGACAATCATGGGCCAAAGGAACCCCTGTTGATGCCATGTTGGTGGCGGCGGCCACCAAGAAAGAACTCGCTCAGGAGAGTTCTTTGGTCCACCGGCCAGATAAAGAATCTCGAGCGTTGGACCGGATTGGGAAGTGGATGTTTGCTTCAGCGACCTTTTCCATAAGGGCGCTGAACTATATGGCACATACCATCAGGCTACAGCGAGACTTGATCAAGGAATACGCTGCAGCCCCCCCGGAGTCCATGTCGGTCGGAGACAGGAATGTGTTTACGACACGAATGGCCACTCTGAAATCCATCTCTAATATGTCTATGCGGCTCCTCTCTCATGCTTCGGAAGGAGCCGCTAGAGCCAGCGGAGCAGGGGTCGTCTTACGACGTCACGCCTGGCTCCGTCTTTGCGACTTCGCAGATCCCTTCAAGGCGTCCTTCGCGAACGCCCCCTTTGACGGTTCTGCTCTTTTCGGCAAGACCGTTCGCGATACGCTGGTCCAAAGCGAAAAGGACGGGAAGACGCTGTCTGCCGTCGGAGTCCGCTTCTCTAGTCCCCAAAGATCCATCTCCAGGAATCAGAGGGGACAAAAGAAGCTGTGGTTCTGCAAGTCTCAGCAATCCCATCCAGCTGCGGACCACTCGTCCTCTAGAGGCAGAGGAGGACAAGGTGGACGCCGGCCCAGAGGCAGAGGGGGGCCACGTAATTTCGGGTCTAGAGAACCTTTCTCTGACAGACCCGCGCAACAGCCCTGAGGGCTTGCCCGACTGTCCCTCTCTGGAGGCAGTCGGGAGGGCGGTTGACGGAGCACCTGTCAAACTGGGAGTCCCTTACAACGGATCGATGGGTGCTCCGTATCATTTCCAGAGGTTATTTCATTCCTTTCCCAAATCTTCCCCCCAAAACCAGATGCCTCCCCGATGTCCCACCCGATCAGAGGGAGACAGCGGCTTCAGAGATTTTGAAGCTGCTAAGAAAAAGAGCCATCCAGCACGTCCCCCCAGATCAGTCCGGATTGGGTTATTACTCAAGGTTCTTTTTGCTGCCAAAGAAAACCAGGGACCTCAGACCCATCTTAGACCTTTCCGCTTAGAACCTGTTCATACCCAAGGAAATTTTCAGGATGGTCACTCTTCAATCTATTCTCCCCCTTCTGCGGGAGAATGACTGGATGTGCTCCATAGACCTCAAGGATGCGTACTACCACATCTTGATGGATAGACGATCCAGGAGGTTTCTCCGCTTCCGGCTCAGAGCCAGTCATTATCAATTCATGGTTCTTCCATTCGACCTCACCTCAGCCCCCAGAGTGTTCACCAAGGTCATGGCGGTGGTTGCAGCCCACCTGAAACTTCAGGGCATTCAGGTCTTCCCATACCTAGACGACTGGCTCCTTACCACGACCAACAGGCATCAGCTCTCTGTGGCGAGAGATTACGCACTGACTCTAGCCCACAACCTAGGCATTTCAGTAAACTGGCAGAAGTCCTGCCTGTGCCCCGCTCAAGCCCTGGAATTCATAGGGGCCAGATTGGATACTCGAATCTCCCGAGCTACTCTAACTTCAGTCAGACTGAACAGCTTGTCTTATCAGGTGTTAGCCCTTCTCCGGTGTCCTACTCCTCCAGCGGAGTTAGTCCTGAGGGCACTAGGGTCTATGGCAGCAGCGATTGGTCTTTCCCTCCATGCCCGTCTGCAAATGCGAATATTACAATGGACCCTTCAAGTCCAATGGTCCCTCTTGTTCCACCCGTTGAACACGCCGATACCGCTGAGCAGAGTTTGCAGGGACTCCCTTCTTTGGTGGTTACATGCGCGGGAACTCAGAGAAGGGAGGCCTTTTGTGATCCCTCCGGTCGAAGCCACGTTGACCACGGACGCTTCTCGCCTCGGGTGGGGTGGGGGCATTGTTCAGGCAGATCCGTTCAAGGCACGTGGACTTCCCTAGAGACATATTGCTAATCAATGTCCTAGAGATGAGGGCGGTGCTTTTGGCGCTGCAAGCTCTCCACGACCTTCTTCCCCTGGGGACTATTGCGATCCAGACAGACAACATGTCTGTAGTCTGGTATATAAACAAACAGGGAGGAACCAGATCCTATCCCCTGTGTTGAGAGGCCATGAGAGTTTGGGAATGGGCGATCTCCACCAACCGTTTTCTGGTAGCAATGCACATCCCGGGACGATCCAACACATTAGCAGACAAGCTAAGTCGGGTGCTCCTCACTCCATACGAGTGGTCTCTGAATTCATCCGTCGCGAAGCAGATCTTCCACAAATGGGGTCAGCCTCGCTGCGATCTTTTTGCTTCGCCTTTAAAACACAAAATGCAGCGAGTACTTCGCAATAATTCCCCCCAGAGGGGAGACCCCCAGAGACGCTCTAGTCCATGCTTGGCCTCCCGGGCTCCTTTATGCTTATCCTCCCCTTCCACTCATGATGAAATTCATTCAGAAAGCCTGTCGGTTGGGGAGCAGAGTTATCCTCATAGCCCCATTCTGGCCTCGGCAGATCTGGATCCCCTTTCTGCGGTCTCACAGTGTGGCTCCTCCGTGGATTCTGGATCCCAGTCCAGAACTGATCTCTCATCCCGCGGGTTGCCCAACCCCGAACCTGGTCAACCTCAAGCTTGCGGCCTGGCTGATCCAGTTCCATTAATGGCTAGGACTCCCGGTATCTCATCTCCCGTTAAGGCCATTCTGGTTGCTGCTCATAAGCCGTCTACCAGAAAACTTTACAACAGTAAATGGAAACATTTTTCCATTTGGGCCAAAGATCAGGGCTTGGACCCATTTACTGTCCCTATTCCGACCATTCTGGACTTCCTCTCGTTGATCTTTTGGCAGGGAGCAAGCGCTTCTACAGTTAAGGTGCAATTGGCGGCCATCTCCCATTTTCATGTGGGTGATGGCATAGGTTCCTTAGCATCTACAAAGTTGTGCAAAACCTTCTTATGAGGCATCTTCCTTTTAAATCCACCGATAAAGTCTGTGGTTCCCCCATGGGATCTCACTCTAGTCTTGCAAGCCTTGACGAGTCCACCTTTCGAACCTGCGGCCTCAATTCTGTTGAAGTTTGTGTCATGGAAAACAGCCTTCTTAGTGGCTATTACTTTGGCCAAAAGGGTTTCAGAATTACAAGCCTTGTGTATGAAACCTCCTTACCATATCTTTCACAAAGATAGAGTGTCCCTCAGGACTAACCCGTCTTTCTTGCCTAAGGTTGCTTCAGAAGCAAATATAAATCAATCGATAAATCTACCAGTGTTTTTTCCAACATTTCAGAACAAGGGAGAATACACATTACACAAATTGGATGTACACAGACAGCTGCGTTTCTACTTGCATAGGACTAGAGAGTTTCGCAATTCGGACCAGTTGTTTGTCTCGTATGCAAAATCAGCCATGGGTAAAGCCATTTCCAAAGTCACTGTAGCAAATTGGATCCGTCAGTGTATTATTCAGGGATATATATATATCGTCTGGCAAACCAGCCCCAGTTAGTATCCGTGCTCATTCTACAAGATCTGTAGCCACATCAACAGCCTTTGGGTCTAGGGTTCCAGTGGACGACATATGTTCAGCAGCTACTTGGTCCTCTCCTCATACGTTCATTTCTCATTATAAATTAGATATGATTTCGAGAAGTAGGGCTTCTTTTGGCTCCTCGGTGCTTCGGAATATCCTTCCGTAAGGACCACCCAGGTTCTTATAAGGTAGCTGGGGACTCTGTCCCACAGGTTGCAGAGCAAATGAAGTAAATACTTCAGATAAAGAAGTTATGTACTCACCATAACGTTCCATCTGAGTAGGTACTTCATTTGTCTGCATCTGACCCCCCCTGCCATCCCCCGAACCTTTTGGGATTTTCTGATCACCTTTGCAGTTGATTTTTCATGTTACCAGGTTGGTGAGGCAAAAAAAAAAAACGATCTGAGGTAATATGGTTGGTAGCAGGGGATTATGGGTAGGGGGAGGAGCTAGGAGCTCGGATCTTGGAAAGCTGCCGGCTCGGATCCGAAGTCGGATCCGATACCCACAGGTTGCAGACAAATGAAGTACCTACTCAGATGGAACGTTATGGTGAGTACATAACTTCTTTTTTCAGTGAAAAAGTTATTAAATGCGCTAACTATGGTTTCTGGGGAACTATAGGTGTAGTTAGCCAGGGTTGGGGTGGTGGAGTGACCTGGACAAAGTAGTTGATTTAAGCCTGCCCAGAACTTTTGATGGTTGTTGTGGTGTTTTTGTAGGAGATTTTGGTAGAAGCTTTTTTTATCCAGTAAAATAGATTTTCTTTTATCATTCCTGAGTTGACGATATCTTAGATAGTCAAGTGGGGCTTTGGTTGTTCTCCAGCTGGCCCAGGCTCTGTTTTTAGTTTTGATTTTAGCTTTGGTATCTTTTGTGAGCCATGGTGTTGTATTTGATCTAGTTTTTATTGTACGTGCTGGAGAATGGGAATCAAGGATACTTTGGAATTTAGTGTTAAAGTGATCTATGGCCTCCTCTAATGTTAGATTTTTTTAGTTTTATCCAGTCAACTGCTTTTAATTCATTTTGGAATATAGCAGCATCAACGTTTTTCCTGTTTCTAAATGTTTTATATTTGGGCTGGTGAGGGTTTCCTGCCTTATGTTTTATGATATAGGTTAGACAGTGGTCGCTGTGGTCATCAGGGAGAGTACCAGCTGTGTACAGTTAGGGTTGGTTATTAACTAGGATCCAGTCTAGGATACTTTCCTTATTGGTTGGTTTGTTTTTCCTAGTGGGAGAGGTTATGGTCTGTTTAAATCCAGGTAAGTTTATATGAGTGGGGGGAGGGGACTCGGGGGAGCAGGGGTGCCAGTCTGTGTTAAAATCACCAAGAACTATGGTTTCTTGGGGATAGATGGTGGATAAACCAGTAAAGGAGATGATCTTGGGTATTTAGGTTGCCTGGTGGAATATATGCACAGATGATGTTCTAAGTGTTTGTTTTGGTTAATCTGTAGCTTGGTTATGAGGAGTTCCACATTATTGAATTGGGGAGGTTGAATGTTGTCTCTTAACGGTTAGAGTATTTTTGTAAAGGACTGCTATCCCACCTCCTTTCCTTGTAGCACGGTCTAACCAGTGAATATTGTATCCTGGAGGTAGTATCTCATTGTAAGTAGTACTGGGTTTTAACCAGGTTTCCTTAAGACACATAATGTCCAGGGAGTGGGTTGTTAGGAGGGCATGTAGGTTGGGAATCTTATTTTTAATACTTCTAATATTTAGTTGAAATACTAGGAGGGAATTAGTGGGAGTATTCATGGGTAGCTTGACTGTGGGGGTTGTGGTAGGGGAGTGGAGGTTATTGGGTGTGGGTAGGCCAGGGTTGGGATGAATGTCTCCATGTGTTATAAGGTTATAGTGACAGGATATTCTGAGCTTTAGGAGTTTGTTTATAAGCTTTATATAGTCTTTGTCTTTAGGATTATGTTTTGTGGCTGTACAGGGGTGGTATTTCATAGAGGGTGGTATATTCAGTGTGCTGGGGAAGGTAAAGTGTTTGGTGTTGTGTCAAGTTGTGGGCGTCTGTTTGACCATTTGGGTAGTGAATACCATGGTCAAGTGTTTGCTCATAGGCAGTGAGATGGTAAAATAGAAACAGTATAGGCATTTGCGTAATTAGTGTTTTTTTGCTTGTTTGCATTTTTATAGGGGGGGGGTTCAAATTTGATGGCTGACTGTGCTAACAGGGTGTGGAAGAATGAGAGAGAAGGAAATGGGTTAAGGGGGGCAAGGTTGCTCAATGATGTGTGAGGTGCTGATTGGTACTTAGCAGGAGGGGAGTGGCAAAGTCTGGTTTAAATTTAGCACTAGTGGGGGCGGATGGGATTTGGGGGCAGGGAGAGAAGCGGAGCAGGGCTAATACTGACTCTGAGAGTTACTTTGGGCTTTTGATTTGGTTTGTATGATTGTATGTAGGCAATGTTTTTGGCCGTACTTTAATTTGTTTTATTCTTTTTTAATTTTACACCAGTTTTCAGGCTAATTTTAATTGGATCCTAGGGGTAAACTAGCAAATGTAGTAAATAAAGAGGGAGCGAAATTACTTTATCAAATTAAAATGTAAATGCTTGGGACTGGAACACTGTGCGTGTGTAAGGCTGATTCAAAGTAGTATAGCCCAATCTAATGGCAATTGGCTAGATCCCTTCTCTGTTGTTGTGCATACACCATTAAGCCTCAACAGTTTACAAAAACTAAATTGTAGTTAATCTATTACAATTGAAAAGCTGGAGGGAGTCAGGTTCTTGCTTCCCAGAGGTCTTACTTAGTTAAGATAGCCAGCTTCAGTGGAGAAGGTAGAAATTGCTTTATACAGTGAATCCCAGGTTGGGGGGGGGAGGGGGGGGCGTCACTCAGGAAAGAAACCCGTGCAAATTGCTGTGCAGGCGCAATGAACAGAGGGGTAGGGAAGGTACAACAGCTACAGGATGAAATTAATCTATTCGATTTAAAGAAGATGTTCTTCATCTCACATTGCTGCAGTCCTTACATATGGGTAGTCCGCTGTCCTCGGTCGGCCCGAATACCAACGTATTAGGCTGACGTCGGTCAAGGCGCTTAAAACTGACATCAGGACGTCAGGGTACAAAAGCGCATGACCGACGTCATTTCCTCAGTCTTTTTTGCCGCATGGTCCGATGCAGAAGCAGCGTTGCAAGTGCCGTTCGGCGTTCTGAAATTTTTCGAATTCGGAGTTTCAGACCGAATCCAAGTTGGCTAAGTACCCCGTTGGGGATTATTTTGGTTTTTTCTTGCCTCAGTGTTTTACCGGATGTCAGAAAAAGTGAATAACTGTATTTCTTGTGGGAAACAGATACCGCATAGGGATTATCATTCTTTGTGTATTCCTTGTTTGGGGCCTAAGCACGACGTTGTTGGGTGTCGCTTTGTGCTAGGTTCAATAAACGCACTATTGCCGAAGGTTGGATTGTGCTAGGCTGGTCTTTGGGAAGCGGTGCAATTATAATATGCCGCCGGATTCTCCGCCCGCTTCGCGAAGAAGCGCAAAGACAAAACAGTTAAACCCAGGCAAGATGAGTCGCCCGCCCGGACGCCGGTTCTTTAGAGGTTTCAGTGGAACCGTGGTTCCGACGGAGACTTCTCTGGAGTCTCAGGGGGAGACTTTGATTTTGCAGGAGGTGGTCTCTCAGGAGGCAGGTCAGGCTGAAGGGGCTTCCCAAGTTACTGTACTCCCCTCCCTTCCTAGGGTGGTTAGGCCTTCTCCTTCTGTTTCCAAGGCTTCTCCCAGAGGTAGGCCAGTTTCAGCTTCTGTTGGTGTCACTCCTAGTTCAGCAGGGTCTGTGCCTAAGAAGCACATGCTTAAAATGGCAGAAGATTTAATTACTCTGATTAGAGGTTCTATGCCCCCTCCTGATAAGAGGCCTAGGGTGGAGCCAGAGTTGGGAAGTTTTGAGCAGGCTTCGATATTTCAGAGTCTTCAGCTGAAGACTTGCAGGAGTATTCTCCTTATTCTGATTCTGATGCAGATGATTCCACTCCTTCTGCTTCTCCTCCAGAGGATTTTTCTTTTTCAGAGACACTTCATTCGATGAGGGAACATTTTAAGTGGGAAGGTCAGGACTTCTCTGATTCTAGGAAAAGGCTTAGGGAGTTTTTGCTGTTACCCCAGCATAGGCCCTTGGCTATACCCCCTGTTCTGGATGTTGTGGAAGATGTGTTTGCAGAGGCTTCACTTAATCCTGATTCTCTGCCTCCTGCGCCTGTTAAACCGGATAGGTATTACAGGGTGCCTGAGGCTCATAAATATCTTTATAAGAGTCCTAGGGCGGACCCAGAAACTATTAGTCAGGGACCTAAGGGTGTCAAGGCCTCTGTTGTAAAAAATCCGGTTCCTCTAGATAAGGAAGCCAGAGCTTTGGATAGATGGGGAAAGAAGGTCTATACATCTTCTACCTTAGCTATGAGGGCTTTGAATTGCCAGTTTCATATGTTGAAATATCAAAACTTTCTTCTTTCTCAATTGAAGTCTAAGGTGGATGCTCTGGCGGAAGGCATTGAGTGTAAAGAGTTGCAAGATTTGGTGCATGTCTCTGAACAAGTGGGTAAGCATTCATTACAGTGTGGTTTTGATGCTGTGCAGGCCTCGCCTAGGGTGGCTGCCACTGGCTCAGTTCTTCGCAGGCACGCCTGGTTAAAGGATCAGAATTTATCTGACCATGTTAAGACAAGGATTTTGGATGCTCCTTTGCAGTCTGATGTGTTGTTTGGTTCACCTGTGGAATCAGTCTTGAAGAAAATGGAAGACAAGGCTAAGTCTATGCAGGCTGTTAAGGATTTTTTGCAAGTTCAGCCTCCAAGTTTAGTAGGAATTGGCCTGCTAAGGGGTGGACGATCCTTCTTATGATTCTCAGTCTAGGGGTAGATCTAGACGTGGTAGGGGCAGAGCTCAGAGTTCTTTCAGGCCTAGAACAGGGAGTTCACCTGCACAATCTTCGGGTGAGGGCAGGGGCCAGTCCTTTTGTAAACAGGCCCAATGACCTACTTTTTCAGCTGCCAGATCCTTCTTGCCTGGCAGCACCTTTGGGAGGAAGGTTAGCACTCTTCAAGGAAAATTGGATGTTGATTACCCAAGACAAATGGGTATTGGATATCATACACCAGGGTTACAAGTTTTATTTCCATACCTTGCCTCCTTTCAAAGGCATGCCGGACGTTCCTCCTCAGCAAAGACTAGAGGCTCACAAGCAAATTTCTTTACTACTTCAAATAGGGGCCATACAAACGGTTCCTCTGCCAGAAGTGGGCCTAGGATTTTATTCTCGCCTGTTTCTAGTACCAAAGAAAGGAAACACGTGGAGACCAATTTTGGATTTGTCCATCCTCAACACATATCTGGACATTCCCAAGTTCAAAATGTTAACGTTACAACAGCTTTTACCTCTGCTGTGCAAAGATCACTGGATGGTGACTCTGGATCTCAAAGAGGCTTACCTTCATGTTCCTATCAGGCCCAGTTGCAGGAAGTATCTGCGTTTTCGGGCTGGGACTTCACATTATCAGTTCTCTGCATTGCCCTTTGGCTTATCTACTGCGCCCAGAGTGTTCACGAAGGTTCTGGCTCCAGTAGTAGCTTTCTTCAGGCTAAAAGGAATACAGATCTATCCTTATTTGGACGATTGCCTGATACTGGCCCAAGAAAAGGACGAACTTCTTCATCATCTACAGTATGTGATGGCAGTGTTAAGATGCCTGGGGTATTCTGTGAACGAAATAAAGTCCAGTCTAGTACCCTCTCAGGACATGTGCTTTCTGGGTGTGAGACTGAATACAGCATCCCAGATGGCCTTTTTGACCCCGGACAAACAAAAGAATCTTTCTCTTTACTTCCACCAGTTGTCTCATCAGTCCAGGCTGACTGCAAGGACAGTCCTTCAAGCCTTGGGGTTCATGGCATCTTGTATTCTGGTACTTCCCAATGCCAAACTGCATATGAGGAAGCTACAATGGTATCTCAAGAATGTATGGACACAGCACTGCCAAGATTTGGACACTGTCATTCAAATAATACCTTGCATTCAAAAGGAATTTTTGTGGTGGGCTCAGGAATGTCACCTAAACAAGGGACTCTCTGTGACCCGGCCAGGGGCGAGTCAGATTTTAACGACAGATGCCTCAGACAAAGCTTGGGGAGCTCATCTAAATGGAAAATGGATACAAGACACGTGGCCTGCCAGACTTCAACATCTACATATCAACTTGAAGGAGATGTTAGAAGTCCAATTTGCATTGATAGCTTTCAAGGATTTACTTCTTCCAGGGCAGGTGTTGATTCAAACAGACAACACAACTGTCATGTGGTACATCAACAAGCAAGGGGGAACGCATTCTTATCCTCTATGCAGACAAGCAATGATTTTGTGGGAGACTGCTCTCAGTTTACAACTAAATCTTCAGGCAAGGTTTCTGCCAGGAGCACAGAACTCCTTAGCAGATGTGTTGAGCAGACAGATTATGGATCCCCACGAGTGGAAATTGGATCCTCATGTATTCCAGAGGTTGACAGTGTTATGGGGAACTCCAGACATAGATCTGTTCGCTTCTCCACTAAATTACCAGCTGCCAAAGTTTTGCACAAAAAGGTTTCATCCCTCAGCTTGGAAAGTGGATGCTCTCTCATTCAGTTGGAGCAATCTTCACGTGTATGCCTTTCCACCTCTGCCTCTCCTCCCAAGGGTACTGCTGAAGGTCAGACAGGACAAGCCAAACATGATTTTAATAGCTCCAGATTGGCCTCGACAGCACTGGTACCCATTACTGAGAAGTCTGGTACAGGAGCCTCCATGGCCTTTGCCTTCGATTCCTCACCTGCTGTCTCAGGAGAACGGTCATTTACTCAATGTCAAACTTCATTCTCTACATCTGACAGCCTGGCATATTCTGGTTTAAACTCTGGAGGGCCTCAGCTACCACAACAAGTTTTGAATGTTATTTTGGAGGCCAGAAGGCCTAGTACAAGGAAAGTTTACGCAGATAAATGGAGGAGATTTTCATTTTGGAGTACAGCAAAGGACTTTGATGTTTCTAAACCTAATTTAAGTGTGGCGCTTCAATACCTTGCTGAGTTATTGGACAAAGGTTTGTCCTTCTCCTCTATAAAGGTTCATGCTGCAGCAATCTCTGCTCACTATGACTGTGATCCACCATTATTTTCTCAGCCTTTGTTTAAGCAATTCCTTAGAGGGGCAAAGAATATAAGACCCCCACGTAGAGCTCCTACTCCTGCTTGGGATCTCAATTTTGTGTTGGAGAAACTCACTCTACAACCTTTTGAGCCTGCAGCATCGGCAGAGTTGAAATATTTATCTTGGAAGACTGCTTTTTTGTTGGCCATTACCTCTGCGAGAAGGGTTTCTGAATTACAGGCCCTTATGGCAGTTGAGCCTTTCTTAATTTTCCACAAGGATAGGGTGTCTTTGCGCACTAACCCTTCTTTTATGCCTAAAGTGGTTTCTAGTGTGGCTTTAAACCAAACTATTCATTTGCCTACTTTTTATGCAAACCCCCAAAATAAAGGGGAACAGATTTTGCACACTTTGGATATTCACAGACAGCTGCGATATTATTTGAGCAGAACTAAAGGGTTCAGGCAGTCTCAGCAGTTGTTTGTTTCTTTTGCTTTGGGTTCTCAGGGCAAACCCGTTTCAAAACAAACTATTTCTAAGTGGATTGGTTTTTGTATTGCTTTCTGTTATTCCCATCATGGTAAGGAGATTCCAGCTGGGATTAGGCCTCATTCCACTAGGGCTACTGCCACTTCTACAGCTTTTTAAGGGGTGGCTACTAAAGATATTTTGGAAGCAGCTACTTGGAGTTCAGTGCATACTTTCTCTAAGCATTACCACCTTCCACTTTACTCTAAATCTAGGGCTGGATTTGCAACTGCAATTTTACAAGGCATGTTGGCAGCTCCTAATGCTTTATAGTTTTGCCATCCTCCCTTACCTCTGCTTTGGTATTCTACCCATATGTAAGGACTGCAGCAATGTGAGATGAAGAACATAGTACAGTTTTGTACCTACCATAAATGTAGATGTTCGAAGATCCACATTGCTGCAGTCCAATTTACCCTCCCTCCTTCCCTTTGTTGTTGAAGGTGGTGGTGTGGTTTGTGTTGTACATATTGTAAATATGGTTAGTGCACGGGTGGTTGGTTGGGTTTTGCTGGTTTTTGGCTTTGGCCTGTCTTGTTAGGGCCTTCTGACATCTGGGGCAAGAAAAGACTGAGGAAATGACGTCGGTCATGCGCTTTTGTACCCTGACGTCCTGATGTCAGTTTTAAGCGCCTTGACCGACGTCAGCCTAATACTTTGGTATTCGGGCCGACCGAGGACAGCGGACTACCCATATGTAAGGACTGCAGCAATGTGGATCTTCGAACATCTACATTTATGATAGGTACAAAACTGTACTTTTTGATTACTAAAGTTATAAATGCTTGATTACTCTGAAGTGTCAATCTGAGCTTGTCTACAGTGTGTGGTTTTTAGGATTCTCTGACAGCAGCTTTGCTGCTCGCAAGTAGTAGGTTTTCCTGTGGTCTAGTCTTACTCTATTCAAGCATAATCTGGACAAAATGGATGAGAATCTGCAGTTTCACCCCTGGTTTAGCACCGTTGTCCCTTATGGATGGGGATAACATATAGATGTCTGTGCTCTGTGCTTTTGAACTTAAAATGCAAGGACTCTGGGTTATTTGTACTTGCTATAGGCTGCTTGGGAATGCATAACCAGAGTTCAAAAGATCCTTGTGGATCAGTAGCCTAGTACGTACTGATAGGGTCAAAAGTGATAACCAGATTCCCCCCTTTCTGGATTAACTCAAGACTGGGGTTGTTTGGTAAACCCCCAACCTATATGTACTTCAGTTTACAGCTTGGAGTATAAATTTTAAGATCTTTTATTAACCTTTTCTTCTTTTTTTTTTTTTTTTTTTCTGAGCACTTGTAGCTGGTATTAAAGGAGGGCAAAATACCTGTCACGTAGAAAATCGGATATTTGGTAAATGGAGAAGATTTTTTAGTTTGTGCCATATTAAGAAACATGACCTTTTAAAGCCTGGCAGCCTCTGATTCTAGATTATTTGTGTGATTATTATCTGGCTCATCTTAATCTATCAAGTTTCATCTTTTGGCCATTTGTACTTGTCTACCCTCAGATCCACCCCCACATTACACCTGTTCTTAACGGGTCTATATCATATGAGTGAATCGCACAAATGCGAACGCTCATATCGAATGTACCGGACCTCAAAGTACTTTTTTTGAGATCGCTGTACAGTGAAGAATGGGATAATTTGCCCTTTCCTGACTGTAGTGCGATCTCTGAGTTGGAATATATATTTAGCGGGGGGGGGTGTGTGGAGGGAGCAGCCCTGGTACGTTCGATATTATGAGCATTCACAATTTTCCTCCTGTGAGAGGGAACTTGGGGAGGCTTCCCTGTTTTAGTCAGAATGTTGTGACCATCCTTGAGAAAGCTGCTGCTGCCATTAATAACATTGCTGTCCCAGTTTTTCCTGCCAAAAAAGCCCAGAACTAAATATATTTACTCCTCCTCAAATTCCCTTTGAATGGCAGTAGTTTACCTGGTCTGGCTCGGGGTTTAATTTAGGCTATTGATCCCTCTCATAAGTTTCTTTCTGATAAAAGAACAAGAGCTCTTCCTGAAGAGAGGAGAGTTTCTGAATCAGGATAGGAAGTTGAAGGGGCAGATAGAGGTTTTCCTCATCATTTTTTTTCTGATTCAGTCTCTAAGGAGAGCTTAGTTTCTGATTATGTCTGTTGGGGTTTATCTTTCTCGGCGAATATTTCCAAAAAAAATTTGCCAGTGTTTTCAGTGGAGAACACCGAGGTTTCTTAGTCCCTCAGAAAATGCTATGAGCTGTTAAAGAAGGAATTTATAGAACCCTCACCCATTCTCCCATTTCTGTCAACTCTAGAGGATGTGCATCACTGCCTGCAACCCTGTTGCTGCTAAAAAGGCAGATGGAATGCATAAATGTCCTCAGTTTTTCAGTTGTACTCTCTCTCTTTCCAAACCTGATGCAGCTATAGCTTTAGTTAATCCTACCACTGCTATACATTTGGTTAATTTCAGTTCTGTAATTTCTGACTTGGGTGGAAGATTATTGGAAATTACAGGGGGAATAGTGCATGTGTTTGCAGCTTTTGATTTTGTTAGATTCCTATGTTAGTTTATTCTGACTAATTGTGAAAGTTTGAGGAATGGTCTGTCTGCAGTTTCTTCTTTTGCAGAAAAATCTGTTTTAAATTCAGATGTTCTGTAGTCCTGTCTCGCCTTCATTCTTACGTATGGGTTTGGAGCCGATCCTTGGCTCCGACTCTGCCGATTACAAAGCTCGAAGTTTCTCAGTTGGTTCGTGGCAAGGTAGGTATCCTATAGTGCACTAGTAAGTATCCCCAGATATCGTTTGCTGCGTCTACGAGTTCAGAAGTGCTCTCTTTCTTGGCCATAGCTAAGTTGGATTTTTATTCATTATTATTGGTCTTTAGTGATATTTTTTTTATAATAGTATTAGCTTATCTCATATAGCTTAGTTGTTACTATAGATAGATAATAGTAGTGTTATTTTCAAATTTTGCAAGTTGTTATTGAAGTCTTGTTGGCCGTTGCATCCACAGGTCCGTTTTTACCTGTGAGTGGTATCCCTTTCTTAGTGTGCTAGTTTTTTACTATTTTCATATCGTAGCACAAGTCCTTTTTTGGAAAGGACCATTTTTTTAATATTGTTTTTTCTCACTAGGATAGTGTTATATAATTGTTAGTTGTGTGCAGTGGTTTTTCTTACTAATTCTTATTAGCTAGTAGTTAGCGTGTTGTATTTTGCGAAATTTGCAGCAAATTTTTGGTCGTAGCTTTTTGTTTACAGCTAGGTCCATTTAAGTTAGAGGACCTAGCTCTTTATTAACCTTCTCTAGTGTTGTTTCCTCAGCAGGGCTAGGCCCATTTAAGTTAGAGGACCTTGTTCTCTTCACTTTTCTTCCCTCGTGTTGTGTTATTGAAAACATGTTTAAGGAGTCTAAGGATCATAAACCTTCGGGTTTTAAGAAGTGTCTCAAATGCTCTCAAAAAATATCAATAACTGATGGACATAGTAATTGTGTTTACTGTCTCTGTGCCATACATCTTCAGGAAACATGTTCCTTCTGTCACTCCTTCAGTTCATGAGTCCTCCAGGAAAGGAAGAACAAATTGATCCTGAAAGGTCTCCTTAAGCCTTCTTTTGAGGAGGATTTAGCCAGCTCATCATCCTCACATTCTAGATCTCCTTTCTCTAAAAAAAGAGGTCAAGTCAGCCAAGAGACCTTCTTCCACACCGACTGTTTTATCTGGGCCTCCTCAAAAAATATCAGAATTGGACAAATTTCTACCTCTTCGGCTCCACTGCCCTCAGATACGGTTGAGGTTATCGATATCGACACTCCAGTGTCAGCCCCCAGTTTTTCGGAGCCAACTACTGAACATTTACCTCGGAGGCAGTCTAGAGAATTGCTGCCGGTCTCCCCAACTCTCAGATCTCCCATTTTGCAGAGATCTAGGTCACCTACCTTATCTTCCAGATCCACAGAGTCTTTCCGAAGAGGATGTAGAGCGAGTAGTCCTTAGACTCTTGAAGTCGTTGCGTTATCCCATTTGTTGGCTCCGACCCAATCGGATCCGGAGCCATCTAAGACCATACTTCCTGTTCTGTTACTCCTTCAAGCAACATTGGTCCTCCGGAGCCAGAGCTATCGGTGCCACTTGTTGTGGAACCTTCAGTTCCAGCACCTCTCGTATCTGTCTCGGAGCCGAGTTCCACTCCGACACCTTCGGCACAGTCCTTGGTGTTTAGGAGCTGAAGCTCACCAGTCGTCCCCGACAGGGACGCTTGGACCCGGACCTTTTCATTTCCGAGCCTGCCTCTCTGCATGTCGGCTAGGTTGAGGTCTGATCCTACATCTATCTCGCAACTGATCGCTTTGGAACTTAGGGCTACTTCAGCTTTCTTGGAGCCAGGAGTGTGCTTGGAACCAGAGAAATCTGCTTTCGAGATGATGAGCGTGCTTTCTAGGTCTTCAGCTCCGCACAAGGGTACCGATGCTTTCTTGGCAGCAGAGACCCGCAGCCTCAGGAGCCCGCACTGGGTGGCCCCCAGTCTGCAGAGACCTCCCCAGAATACCCTTATGAGGAGCCTCCTCGGAAGAGAACTTGCAAGAGGAAGCAGGTAGACTCCCCTGATGAGTCCATCACCTCTGACACTGGCCTTGAGGAGTCAGAAGAGTCCCCTAGGTCATCCTCTGATGATATCTCCTTTGTAGATATCCTAGAGATCGTGAAACAGAGAGGCGGCTGGCCCACTGTCACCCCTTCTGATGAGGAGTCCGTGTACTTGAAGGCTTTCGGGTCTCAACCTTCAGCCTCTTGGGTGTCTCTACCTTTCGATGAGCTCTTGGACCTAGTTAGTCGAAAGGTGTGGTAAACTCCTGATGCCGTAGAAACAGTCTCCAGATGACCCAACAAATTTCTTTCAGCCCCCAAAGAGAGAGAGTTTTTGACTAAAGGTGTGCCTGTAGATGCCATGGTGGTGGCAGCAGCCACAAAGAAAGAACTAGCGGAGACTTCATCTGTCCATCCACCAAACAAGGAGTCTCAAACGATGGAGAGATGCGGGAAGCATATCTTCTCTTCAGTGGTGTTTACATTCAGATCGCTGAGTTACTTCACCCATTTTACTAGGCTTCAAAGAGATCTCCTAAAGGAGCTAGGAGATACTCTCCAAGGTGCATTAGCTGACGGAGTCCCTGAGAAGGTTACTGCTCAGCTGTCCACATTAAACTCCATTGTTAACTCCTCCAGGAGGCTGATATCTTATCTTATGCAGCAGATTAAGCGAGTAGGGCAGCGGTTTGAGGAGTTTCCTTTAGGGGACACTCCTGGATGCATTTATGCAACTTTGCGGAGCCCTTCAAATCGACTTTTACCAATGCCCCCTTTGATGGTTCCTCTCTGTTTGGGCCAAGGGTAAAAAAAATACACTCACCAGTTGCGAGCAGTAAGGGAAAACTCTCTGCTGTGGGAGTGCGTTTTTCCGTCCCTTCTAGACCATACCCTAAGGGTCAGAGAGGCGGGAAAATGTGGTTCAAGAAATCTCAGAGATTTTTCCCAGACGCACAGGGTGATTCCTCCTTCAGAGGAGGAGGTAGTAATGGTAGTCGTCACCCTAGAGGCAGGGGGGTCCCCGCAAAACCAGGGTGGCCGCGATTCTTTTCGTGGACATCCCTATCAGCGCTACAGAAGGGGGGCCTGACTGCGCTTCTCTGGAGCCAGTCGGGGGTCGCTTATCTTTGTATCCAGAAGCCTGGCATGACATCACCCAAGGCAAGTGGGTACAAAGAATAATTACCAGAGGATACTCCATACCCTTCTCTTTTCCACCCCATACCACCAAAAAAATCCCAAATGCTCCACCCAATCA
Source organism: Protopterus annectens (assembly GCF_019279795.1). Lineage (NCBI taxonomy): Eukaryota > Metazoa > Chordata > Ceratodontiformes > Protopteridae > Protopterus > Protopterus annectens. The sequence continues at coordinate 1,083,284,638 of NC_056744.1, read as the reverse complement.
CAGGGATCAAGCAACCATAAAAGTTCAAATGTTGCTTCAAAAGAGTCATCCAAACCATCCTTGCAGACCAGATAGGATTCGGAACTTACTCCAAATTCTTTAGTGCCAAAATGAACAGGGGACTGGAGGCCCATTTTGGACCTCAGCAAATTAAACGAATCAGTGAAGTCCAAGTTCCGAATGGTAACACTGCAGTTTATACTCCATCTTTTAGGGAAAGACAATTGGGATGTGCTCCATAGACCTCCAAGGTGCGTACTACCACATAAAAATGGACAGAGCATTGAGGAGTCGTGTATGCTTCCAGCTGGGAGCCAGTCTTTACCAATTGCGTGCTCTGCCCTCTGGTCTCACTACAGCCCCCAGGGTGTTCAAATGCATGGTGGTTAGTGACAGCTCACTTGAGACGTCTTGGATTCAAAGTGTTTCCGTACCTGGATGACTGGTTCCTGACTGCCACCACCAGGCACCTACTTCTACAAGCCAGGGATTCAACCATCCAGCTCTGCACTCAGTTAAGAATTACGATAAACTGGGAAAAGTCTGCCTTGTCACCCTCTCAATATGTGACTTTTATAGGCACAGAAATATACACAGTCGCCATAATAGCTCATCTTCCTGCAGACAATACAAAATCTAAGACAACAGATATACAGTCTTCTTCCTCAACAAAGAGTCAAAGCCAAGACAGTGCTGAAGCTTCTAGGGACCATGGCCTCTACTATAACTCTAGTTTCACTAGTCAGACTACATATGAGAATCCTTCAGTGGCTACTTTTTTCCCAGTGGTCCCTTCAACTGCCTCTGTCACATCCTATTCTGATAATGGAATCTTGCAAAAAGGACCTTCGTTGGTGGATTCAGCCCGACCAACTAACGATAGGAACACCCTTCATTCCTTGCCAACCCGTTGCTACTGTGACTACGGATGCCACCCAGATAGGGTGGGAGGGGCATTATCTAGGCAGGACTGTCCAAGGCACATGGCAAGATCATGAGGCTGACTTGCGTATCAGTACCTTAGAGATGAGAGTGGTGCTACTAGCGTTGCAAGCACTTCACGACTTTTTTTCCTCTAGGGACGATAGCAATCCAATCAGACAATGTGTCAGTGGTATGGTATATAAACAAACAAGGAGGAACCAGATCCTACCCCCTATGCCGAAAGGCTCTTCGTGTTTGGCAGTGGGCGATATCTTCCCAACGCTTTCTAGTTGCAACGCATATCCCGGGGACAACCAATGTGATAGCTGACAAGCTCAGCAGGGCAATCTTGATGCCTCACGAGTCGTATCTGAATCAGAAAGTTGCGGAACAGATTTTCCGCAAATGGGGACAGCCTTGCTGCAATCTGTTTGCCAGTCCACTCAACGCCAAATGCAGCAGCTACTTCTCCCTTACCCCCCCCCCCCCGGGGGGAGACACAGAGAGAGACGCACTTGTTCACAATTGGCCCTTGGGACTTCTTTATGCATTCCCTCCCTTTCCACTGATATTGAAGGTGATCCAGAGAGCAAAGACCTTGGGAAGCAGAATGATTCTTATCACTCCTTACTGACCTCATCAGATTTGGTTCCCTTTTCTCGGGCCTCACCTTCTGGACAATCCATGGACTCTGGTCCCATACCAGACCTTCTGACAGTCGTCAGGCACCTTCCACCCTTGCCTCCACACCCTCAACTTGACACTCCACTTCCATCCCTAGTCAGGTTTCATGATTTCTCACCTGCAGTTACTCATATCCTCACGTCTTCCCGCAAACCTTTTACGAGAAAATTATACGCTAGCAAATGGAAAAGATTTTCTATCTGGGCAAAAGAAAAAAACGTAGATCCTTACACAGCCTCCATTCCCTTGGTGTTAGAATTCCTAACCAAACTTTTTCATCAGGGATCAGCTGCTGCTACAATCAAAGTTCAATTGGCAGCCATCTCCAATTTTCATTTGGGACAACATGAGCCTAATCTTATGGCCCACAGATTGTGTTAACTCTTTCCTAAAAGGCACTACCTTGCTAAGACCTCCTTATCAGGAACCTGTATCTCCTTGGGATTTAAATTTCGTTCTGTCCAAACTTACTTTCCCGCCTTTTGAACCCGCACATTCTTGTGAATTGCAGTTCCTTTCATGGAAGATCATTTTTCTAGTAGCTCTCTCATCCGCCAGAAGTGTGTCAGAGTTACAAGCACGGTCAGTCAAGCCTCCCTACTTGATTTTTCATAGAGACTTCATACCAATCCTCCTTCATCCCCAAGGTTTGCTCTGTCTAATTTGAATCAAACTATCGAACTGCCAGTCTTCTTTATCAGTGCAGAGTACAAGTTTCATCAACTGGATGTTCGCAGACAGTTAAGGTTCTATCTACATAGAACCAAGGAGCTTAGAAGATCAGACCAATTGTTCGTATCTTTTTCTGAGACAAGAAAAGGTATGCCAGTCTCTAAGATAACCTTATCAAATTGGATTTCAAACTGTATTTCGTTTATTTACTCTTCCAATGGCAAGGAACTCCTGTTTAAAATTAAGGCTCATTCTACCAGATCCGTATCCACATCTGCTGCTTTTCAATCCAGAGTCCCAATTGACAGTATATGTGCAGCAGCAACTTGGGCTACCCCTCATACCTTTATTACTCATTACAGATTGGATTTGGCATCAAGGGGTAGAGCCTCCTTTGGTTCCATGGTTCTTGGGAGTATATTCCCGTGAGCCACCCGAGAAAAGGGTGCTAGGGATGCTGTCCCATATATAAGAATGAAGGCGAGATAGGACTACAGAACATAAAGAAGTTAAGTACTCACCATAACGTTCCATGTTTGTAGTCCATCTTGCCCTTCATTCTTACAAACCCACCTACCCCCGTACATGTATCCTTTGGAGGATCTGGAGACAAGATAGTATTTATCTTCTGTAGAGTGGAGACCTTTCATCTTTGATTTTCCTTGTGGAAATACCTTTTATCACTTTTTTAGACAGCAGCAAAAAGTATCTGGGGATTCTTACTAGTGCACTATGGGATACCTACCTTGCCCAAGAGCCAACTGGGAGACTTTGAGGTTTGTAATTGTCCGAGTCGGAGCAGAGGATCTGCTCCGAACCCATATGTAAAAATGAAGGGCGAGATGGACTACAAACATGGAACGTTATTGTGAGTACATAACTTCTTTTTTCTTCCATTGTACAAGTCACTAGTCATTGTTTACAGTGTTTATATGACTCAGTTGATGCTTCCTCAAGGAGGTTTGCGAGGCTATGTTCTAAGACCCTCCCAGACAATGTGAAAAAATGAGATTTTAAATTCCTTGGATAGAGATGGTTTCTGCTTCCACTGTTGTAGAGGTTATCAAAATGTGCGAAAGGGGTAAGCTGATACAGAAGCCCTTAGTCTCCAAATTTTCTAAGGTATTCTCTAACCCCTCATCCAATTTTTGGTAAAAACAAAATGAACAGTCTCAACACAATGCTGCTAAACATGTTTAAGAAGAAATGCAAGAGGATTCTAAAAATAATAAAATAAATCTCTAAAACCAAAGACAATCCAGCAAGTCAGAATGACTGTTTAAAGGGACCTTGACCCGACCCCCCCCCCCCACACACACACACACACACACACATCACCCTGACGGCACATTTTCCTGTCCATAAAGTCTGAATCTCAATTTTCCCTTTAGCAGTCGATAGTCTGACAAATCTGCTCTCAAGATCATTTATCAGGGATACAGATGAGAGTGGGAAGAAATCCACCATTTCAGGGGGTAATTCCTCATCTGTAAGACCATATGCTTTTTTTCCTGTCTAATTCAACACAAGCAGTCACAAGGAGTGATATAACCAGTTCTTCCTTACAGTTTAGAAAAGGTTTTTATTCAAGCATGTAAAATGCTTGGAGACCCACTCTGGATCTTTATTTCCTAAACCTGTTTGACAGTACCCAAACCCAAAATATCAGTTCACAACCTGTTACTACTACTTCCTCATTCAAGTTTCTGGTAGTAGTAGATTTACAAGATGCTTATCCCATTCTTTCTCATACAGACTTCAGGTGTTTCTTTAAGGTTTTGTGTGTCTGGATCACATTAGCAATTCTCTGACTTACCTTTTGTAAACACTCATGGTGCAATGGATTGTCCAAAGTGTGTAGCTCCAGTTATAGGTCATTGCAGGCTACAGGATATCCACATTTTTCCATATTTAGATGACTTGCTTAGTTTTGCAGAGACTTTTTCAGTGTCAGGAATCTCACTTGGGTGAGAGATCTCTTAAACAAGCTGGGAATCCAAGTGAACATTCAAAAATTTTTCTCAACTCCTCCTTCACACAGGATTGTTTTGCTGGGGTGTCACTTGGACATTTCAGAGTTTTCCAGTCGTACACCAGTCACTGTGAGGGAATACCTCAGGAGTTTGGGTCTCATGGCATCTGTGATTCTAATGATGCCTCTGGCAAGACTACATGTAAAATACATACAATGGTATCTGAAGTCTCTGGTCCCAGAACCAGCATCCTTTCTTTTCAAATCCCATTGCTGGGGTTTGTCAAAGCTCTGACTCACCTTCTCCCTCCCTGTTGCAAAGCAGTCAGCCTCGACAGATGCTTTGGACTTTGCTTGGTGAGCAATTTCAGGAGAAATAATAGTGCAAGGTGTGTGGGACATTGACAAATGCAAACACATAAATATGAGATGCTTGCCCTGATAAAGCCACTGCGCACTCCCTGAATTATCTTTGGGCCCAGGGACCTCTTCAAGTTGTTACAGACAATACCTCAGTCATGTGGTACATTAAGCAAGGGTCAACCAGGTCGCACCCCCCTTTGCAGATTAGCCATGTTAATTTGGGATTTATCTTCACAGTACAGTCTCACTCTGCTGGCATCCTACATCCCAGCAGAGAAAAACCTTGTGGCAGACAAGCTGAACAGTACAAGGGCAGACCCTGGCAACTGGTTACTAGAACAGGGGGGCCTTCCAAGATTTGATCCATCTGGAGGGAGTTCATCAACTAGATCTTTTTGCCTCCTATGTGAACAATTAGCTGGCAAGATTCTGCTCCAGGATTCCTTGCAAGACGGCCTGGGAGACTTGTTGCCTTTTCCTCATACTGGAATGTTCCTGTATGCTTTTCTGCCCTTTCCACTGATGTCCAGGGTAATTCTGAAGATTCAGAAGAAATCCCCCAAGATCATTGTTGTGGCTTCCTTCTGGTCCAGGCAACAGTGGCTCTGCCTTTTTTTGGAAATGACCTGGGGCAATTACCACAAGCCTCATAGAATGGATCTTCTGACAGATCTTTTGATCCATTGGCAGCAACAATGGGTCTCATGGGGGGATCCCCAACATTTTTGTGAACCTTGGGGATCCCAAGTATGGCAGGTATTCTGGGCTTCTCCATACTAAGGTATTTGTGGGGTTTAATAGAAGATGTTATGGCTGAGGTGAGAGCTGGTAGAAATTCTAAATTCGCCTCCATTTTGGGAAGTGACACTTTGGAACGTGATAAGTTGGAAGGGCACATGGGGCAGATTAGTTTGATAGCCAACAAGGATAATGCTAACAATGAAAATCCAAGCCGTTTAGATTTAGATAAGAAAGGAACCTTTGGGGGTAATTATGTTATGTTTTACAATCAGAACACACCAAGGGTTAGAACATCATTGCACAACAATGGGACAGGTTTGGTTGTTATTTTGAACTGGAGGTACTATTTAAGAACCCATTAAAATTTACCTACAAAAAAGGAAAAAACCTTGAGGAGTTATTGGAGAAAGGCCACAAGTTGTATGGAAGAAAACCAGGAACATACAAGTGTGGACGTTGTGCCCAATGCTCTTACATCCTGAAGCAGGATTCAGTATACATAATGGAGAGGGACTATCTGGTCAAAAGTAGTAATGTTTCCAATTGTAATAGTGAAGGTTTGATTTATTCAGCCCTATGCAAAGAATGTGGTGCGTTCTACATTGGAAAAACTACACGTAAATTGAAAAGAAGAATTTACGAACATCTGAATGCCATCAGAACACGACGGCAATAATGCCATCTATAAATATACACTTGCATGTCCAAAGGCCAAATGGGGCTTTTTTGTAATAGAGATGGTACACCAAGATGTTGGGGTGGGTCCCTGGGAGACCAGAATAGAGGTTAGAGAAGTATTTTGGCAGTTACTACTGGAAGCAAATAGGCCTCTTGGTTTGAACGAGCACATCTCTATTGCCCCCATCTTGAAAATGAGGGCAGCTAAATTATAAGGAGTCCCATTATATTTTGGGAACACTTATCTGTTTACATGATACACTGCACACTTTATACATACTATTTTACATTTCTGCTACATACATTTTTCAGGTCCCTTGAATATACTTTCTTTATATATGCTCACAAATACCTTTGTACTTAAACATTTAATGCATACATATAAGTGTATGTATGTATGTGTATGTATATATATATATATATATATATATATATATATATATATATATGTGTGTGTGTGTGTATGTGTGTGTTATGTTGAGGTAGGGCTCATTTATCTTTTATTTAACACTGAGATTTTAAGCTGGTCACCACAATAATTATGTGTTTTACATTTTTTCAGGCTTCTTTCATTTTACTTTTTTCAATCTACTTTTAAACTTTTATTCATTTAATTTTACCTAATGTTGTACACAAGTATACATGTTTTTTAAAATGTTTTTAAAACAGATTTGTTAGTTGTGAATTTGCTCATTTGTTTATTTGCATTTCTATTGACATGCTTGCAAAGAGACCTGTAAAGGTTAGAGAAAGTGGAGTATTTGCATAAATCTGCGTGTTTCCAATTGTCAATTTATCATACTATTAAACAATTAAAGTGACTTGTGGGGGATATAAAGGATGCTACAGCTAGCTTTTTCTTTTCTTTGTTCCATCTGAAGAAGTCTTGTGGACGAAAACGCCTTGTGAATATTTGCGTTTATGTACTAAATAAACTGGTGGTGCTTCCACTTCGGATTGTGATTCGTGCTTTGGGTTTGACTATCTGTACTTGGTACCTTTGTGTGCTGCATTCCTTTTAGAAAATGCTACCACATAAACTTTTTTTCATTGTAACAGGTCTTCTTGAGAACCCCTTATTTCAAGCCATGCTTTGCCTTTTCATTCTGAGTTTTAAAAATCTACATTTCCTGTGCTGTTACTGTTACTCTTGGGGCGGTCTTGTCCTCCTTGTTTAGTTACTATTGCAGCCCTTTCACATGGGTTCAGCTATAAATCTATGAAAGATGGAATATATTGTCCTCCTCCATTTCTCTTAAGGTTACCTTGTCTGCATTGTTTTTGGTAGTACTGTTGTTCTTCGTGTTTCACTGTTGCAGACATTACATTAGGGCTGTCTGCTTGCAGGTAGCCGTCAGTCGGCCTGATTAACAAAGTCTTGGTTCTGATTCGGTTGCTGTCCCTTCTTCCATGATGTCAGGTCTTCAGGGGTATAAAACATGCAGCCAACTCCATTGCATCAGTCTTTCTTGCCGTGCGGTGCCCGAAGCAGAAGCAGTTCGCAAGTGCCGGTCGGCCGACTCCTGAAATTTTCATTTTCGAGTTTCAGAACCGATGTTTTCAACTAAAACGAAGTACCCCATTGGCGAAACTTTTTCTTGCTCCTTACCGATTTCAGTAAAAGTTAATAATTGCATTACTTGTGGAAAGCAAATACTTCATAAAGATTTTCATTCATACTGTATTCCTTGCCTAGGCCCTGACCACGACGTACCTTGCTGTCGGTTTTGTGCTTTATTTAATCAGCGCACTATCCTTCATCATTATATTTTCACCTCTAAATATTTCGGTTCTCTGTTTAATTGTCCAGGTACCGTTGGTGATATAGTGGTTAGCATAGCTGCCTTCCAAGCAGTTGACCCAGGTTCATTTCCTGCCAATGCAGAAAGTCTGTACATTTAAGCACTATTCTGCCTTGTTAGCACAGTAGGTAGTGCGTCAGTCTCATAATCTAAAGGTCTTGAGTTCAGTCCTCACACAGGCCAGCCTGGGACCTTAACTTTGTCTTGGAGAAACTCACTCTACCTCCTTTCAAGCCAGCTGCTACATCAGGCTTAAAATTTCTTTCTTGGAAAACAGCTTTCCTTTTAGCAATCACTTCAGCTAGAAGGGTATCTGAATTACAGGCCCTTATGGCAGTGGAGCCTTTCATGATCTTTCATGCGGACAGGGTGTCCCTCAGAACCTATCCATCCTTCATGCCCAAGGTGGTATCCAGTGTGGCTCCTTAATCAGTCCATTCATTTGCCAGCCTTCTTTCCCAATCCACAGAATAAAGGGGAACGGATACTGCATTCCTTAGATGCGCACAGACAACTTAAATTCTACTTGGACAGGACTAAACCTCAAAGGCAATCTGAACAACTGCTGGCGGCATTTGCTGCAGGGGCAGAGGGGAAGTCTATTTCAAAGCAAACTATTTCTAAATGGATAAGCCATTGCATTCATTTCTGCTATAAGCACCATGGAAAACCTATCCCCCAGGGGATCAGACCTCACTCCACCAGGGCTGCATCTATCTATACAGCCTTTCTTAGAGGCGTCACTACCAGGGACATCCTAGAAGTTGTGCTACCTGGAGTTCTGTACATACTTTCACCAAGCATTATCATTTGCCAATTTTCTCTAAATCCAGAGCTGGCTTTGCCACTGCAGTCTTGTAGGGCCTTATAGCTGGCCCTAATGCTATCTAAATTCCTCCTCCCAACCATAGCTTTGGGAATCTACCCAAATGTAATGACTGCAACAGTGAAACACGAACATAGTACAGTTGTGTACACTTACCATAAATATAGATGTTCGAGTGTATTCACTGTTGCAGTCCTGGTTACCCTCCCTCCAGCCCCCTAAGTTCTTTTGGCTATACCTCTAATTTCCTTTACTATGCTTAAAAGCCTTTTTGGTGCATTTGCTTTTTTGTTGGAGGTATATCTTTGTGCTTTTGTTTAATTGCTTCCCATTAGGGGGCCACCTGACATCTGGGGCAAGAAAAACTGATGTAATGGCCTCAGCTGCATGTTTTATACCCCTGACGACCTGACGTCATGGAAGAAGGGACAGCAACCAACGCAGGACCCAAGACTTTGTTAATCAAGCCGACTGAGGGCTACCTGCAAGCAGATAACCCAAATGTAATGACTGCAACAGTGAATACACTCTAACATCTACATTTATGGTAAGTGTACACAACTGTACTTTTCTATGTTTGATAAAACTATTATTGGTAGATGATTTAGATATTACTTTAATTTAATCCCTTAAACCTAGTTGCAGCAGTTACAAATAATATTTTTTGAATGGAAAAATGTGCTAAAATAGTGTGGCCCTTAGTTATTTTTTTTTTATTCCACAGATGATGCAGAGTTACTGTTGCAGTAAAGAAGCTGTTGACCCTGCAAGACTTCTCCTTATGAGAGCCCATATCACCTGTACGGAAAACGTGGACAAACTGAATTTTGATTTTCATTGGGCTGCAATTACTGTAGCAACTGCTTTAACTGCCATTCCTTTGAAGCAAATTCCTATCATTCCTACAGCTCTAGCAAGGAATCTGAGCAGTTCTTTAAGCATAACACATGTTCAAGGAGCCTGCAAATTTGGGTATGTTTTAGAATTTGTATGCTGGCATTAAGCCTACTGAGTAATATTCATTTTTTTAACATAAGTTTGCATGTGTATTGATCCTGAGGAATGTTCTTTGTACATTAATGCATTTATTTTGTAATACATTCTTTATCCTGTTTATTGTCATACTGGAGGTAGACTCTTCCAACAAGCATCAGATATAAGGGAGTAATAAACCAGTTGGCCATTTGAAAGACATAGTTAGTTACCCACTTGCACTGTGGTAAGCCATACTTGCGGGCTGTTGTAGAGGATCATCAGTTCAGTTTTTGGTATGCCTTTTAGAAAGTGGGGATGCACCAGGTGCCATCTTAATACTGCTTAAGATACCTGAAGTAAGGGTAATTTTGCCAAAAAGGAGAACTTGTTTTAAGGAGGTAATTGCAAGAGATGAAAACTGCAGGGCTTATATGCCAGTAGTTTCTAGGATTTCTTATCTGAACTCGACTAAATAGACTAATCTAGCTTGTGTTGAAGTGCACTTAACGTGCTTCACATTGTACATTTTTGTTTTAACTTTCCTCTTCCTTAATTTTGCATTTTTTTTTTTTTTTAAAACACATTTACTGAATTAGCACTTAAGACATAGGCAAGCATGCATTTATATAAATCAGATTCAGAATCACATGTATTGGCCAAGTATGCACTCATACAAAGAATGTCACTCTGGTTTCACCGACTCTCCAAGTATGAGTTGTATAAACAATAAAGACAAACAACATGCATACAACTATTAAGAACAAGACAAAAAAGTAAATGTACATATGTATACAAGGTGCAAAGTGCAACTCATTGCAAGAAATACTGAACTAAACTCTGAAAGAAACCAGAATTAACAATATGTAAACAATGCTGCAGAATCCTTAGAGACTTTGGGGAAAAAGAATAGCTCAGCCTAATAAGCAGAGATAACCGTTTATAAACTTGATGGCCTGTGGAAAAAAATGACGTTCTTCGTGTTTCACTGTTGCAATCATCACATTTGAGTTTTCTGCTTGCAGTAGCCCTCAGTCGGCCTGATTATCAATGTCTTGGGTCCTCCTTCATTTGCTGTCTCATCTTCCATGACGTCAGGTAGTCAGGGGTATAAAGCATGCAGCCGATGCCATTACATCATTCTTTCGTGCCGTGCGGTGCCCGAAGCAGAAGCAGTTTGCAAGTGCCGGTCGGCCGACTCCTGAAATTTTCGTTTTAGAGCTTCAGATCTGAAGTCTTCAACTAAGCTAAGTACCCCGTTAGGGATCCTTTTTCTTGCTCTAAACCGATGTCAGTAAAAGTTATCAATTGTAGTTTTTGTGGAAAGCAAATACCTCATAAAGATTTTCATTCCTACTGTATTCCTTGCCTAGACCCTGACCACGACGTACCTTGCTGTCAGTTTTGTGCCTTATTTTAAGCAACAAACTATTCGTCGTCCGTATATTTACGCTTCTAAATATTTTGGTACTCTGTTCAATTACCCATATATGGCTTCGGTAAACCACCCGACCACTGACATTCCATAAAAACGCAAAGATAAAGACAGAGACAGGCCGCCTAGGTACAAAGCTGCCTACGACGCTTCTCCTAAGCTAGTCGCCAGTTCGCCGGTACTCTGGTGCTTTCGCAGCCCCTGATACCCGCTACTTCACATTCGCAGGCCTCTACTGAGCCCCATTCGTAGTCCGGTATGCCGCGAGATGCTTCAACTGAGGAACCTGCGGATGTCTCTACCTTGGTTGGGTCCGGAGTCGCTGTGCAGGCACTGGCTTCTGAAGGTGTATTCAGGCCTACTGACTTGCATATTAAACCGACTCCATCTTCTTCAAGGCCTAAAACTCGATCCATGCCTAGAAAGCCGACGCCCAGACCGCATGGTCAGGCCTCTATGCCTAAAAAACAAATAAGAATGACTGAAGACTTTATTACTTTAATCAGGGGAAGCCAACCTTCCCCCCACTAAGAGACCTAGGACTGAATTTGCTTATGATTCTTCTGATCAGGATTCTGAAATTTCCATTGATGACCAGGATTTACCCTTATCTACCTATGAGGATTCTTCTCTTTTGGTGAAACCTTGCATACTCTTAGGGAGCATTTCCGCTGGGAAAGCCAGGATTACTCCTATTCTAAACAGAGGCTTAGGGATTTCTTACTCCTGCCCCCAACACAGGCCTTTAGCTATCCCCCCTGTACTGAACATTGTTGATGCCTTTTCGGAATCTAGCTTGGCCCCCTGACTCCTTACCTCCTGCTTCCAGAAAAACAGATAGATATTACAGGGTTCCTGACTCTCACAAGCTCCTCTTTAAAAATCCTACTGCGGATCCTGAGACTATTTCACAGGGACCCAAGGGCATTGAGGCCACCACTGCCGAAAATTGTACCCCCTCTGATAGAGATTCCGGGGTGCTGGATAGATGGGGTAAGAAGGTATACAGTTCTGCAACCTTGGCCATTAGGGCCTTAAACTGCCATTTTCATATGTTAAAGTATCAGCAGCATATTACTGGATTGCTTAAACAGAAAATTATGTTGATTCCGGACTGTGCTGAAAATAAGGATTTATAGGATTTAATGCATTCTGCTGAACAAGTTGGAAAACATACTTTTCAATGTGGTTTTGATTCACTAGGGTCTGTACTTAGAAGGCATGCTTGGCTTAAGGAGCAATCTTTGCCAGATCATGTTAAAGGTAAATTACTGGATGCTCCCTTAAATCAAGACAGCCTGTTTGGCAACAAAGCAGTAGTAGTACTTAAAAAGATGGAGGAAAAAGGCTAAATCTATGCAAACTGTTAAAGATTTCCTGTAAGTACAGCCTTCCAGATTTAGTAGGCATTGGCCCTCTAAGAATTGGTCCTTTCCTGCCTCTTCAAGGTCTTCTCAGTCCAAACCCAGAACCAGCAGAACACCCAGGCTTCAGTCCCAAGGTACTCACAGGCCTAAGCAGTGGGGGGCTGCTACTTCCAAAGCATGGAGTAGTAAGAGTCTCCCCCCCCCCCCCCCCATGGTAAACTGTCTCAATGACTTAACTTTAAACCTTCCAAGCCCTGCTCAACTGACTGTTCCTTTAAGGGGAAAGATTGCTCTGCAACCAAAAAACTGGGAACTCATTACCCAGGCCAAATGGGTTTTAAATATAGTTTCCGAAGGATACAGATTCCACTTCCACACTTTACCAACCACAAACGGTTGGCCAGATCTACCCCCAAATCACTGGGCAGTGGCTCAAAAAGCAAGTTCTCTCACTCTTAAGTATAAGGGCTATTCAAACTGTCCCCAGAAGAGGAAAGAGGACAAGGTTTCTACTCAGGACTTTTCCTGGTGCCCATAAAAGACAACTCCTGGATCTCTCTCTATCCTAAACACTTTTTGGTGATCCCAAAATTCACGATGCTAACTCTTCACCAATTGCTTCCTATGCTAGCCAAGAATGCCTCGTTGGCAACACTGGACCTAAAGGAAGCCTACCTGCACATCCCAATCGGGGAATCTTACAGAAGATACCTACACTTTAAAGCAGGCTACATGCACTATCAGTTCTCTGCACTGCCCTTTGGCTTATGTACTGCACCCAGGGTATTCACAAAGGGCCTAGCTCCAGTCATTGCATTTTGCAGGCAAATAAGTTTTCAAATACACTCGTACCTGTGTGATTGTCTAATTCAGGCAGAAAGCCAGGACATACTTTTGAGTCATCTGGCTTTTGTACAAAAGGTGCTAACTTCTCTGGGGTACACCATAAACTAAAATAAATCGCATCTTGTACCCTGCCAACAAATTGTACTCCTGGGAGCAAGCTTGAACACAACTTCCCAGATGGCTTTCCCCACACCAGAGAAAACAAGTTCATTTGACAGCTTACTTCCAACTAATGGCCACAAAGACCCTGCTTATCTGCAAGACAAATACTGCAAGCCTTGGGGTTCATGGCCTCCTGCGTTCTCCTAATTCCATATGCAAGACTGCATATGAGGAAGCTACAATGGTATCTAAAAAGCCTATGTTGTCAACATTCTCAGGATCTAGAAGCAATGATTCCTTTAATACATTTCCTACAATTAGAGTTCCTTTGGTGGCAGAGGCCTGCCACCAAAACAAGGGACTGCTGCTCACTGTACCCCCTACCGCCCAAACCCTAACAGACGCTTCAGACTATGCATGGGGGGGCTCACTTGGCAGGTAAGTGCATTCAGGATAAATGGAACTCAAGTCAAATGCACCTGCATATCAATCAAAAAGAAATGTTAGCTGTACAGAATGCTCTGACAGCCTTCAAGGACCACATTCTTCCAGGACAATTAATGGTAAAGACGGACAACACCACTTTTAAATGGTACATAAACGAGCAAGTGGAAACCCACTCATACCCTCTCTGCAGACTAGCCATGGCTCTGTGGAACACAGCCTTGCGCTGCCAAGTGTACCTATAGGCTCACTTCCTGCCAGGAAAGCTAAATACACTGGCAGACAAACTAAGCAGAAATCTTATGGACCCACACGAGTGGAAACTGGAACCAAAGACATTCAACATACTGATAAACAAATGGGGGAGCCCAGATATAGACTCGTTTGTCTCCCCCAGAACTACCAATTGGACAAATTTTGCCCAAGGACTCCCCACAAACAAGCTTGGAAAGTGGATGTCCTGTCCTTCACCTGGAAAAATCTATCAGTTTATGCCTTTCCTCCTCTGCCTTTCCTCTCCAAGGTACTACTAAAGATCAAACAGGAAAAACCAAGGACGATACTGATTGCACACTGCTGGCACCATGGCACCTGCCTCAGACCCCTACCCTTCTGTCCCAGCAGGAGGGCCAGATTCTGCACCCTTAGCTTCAAACCCTGAACCTGGCAGCCTGGCTAATTACCTGATCTCTCTGTTACCATCCCTCAGTAAACAAGTGTTGGATGTCATTCTGGAGGCAAGGAGGCCTAGTACTAGAAAATCTTATGCTGAAAAATGGAAAAGATTCTGTTCTTGGAACCAAACTCAGGGGATGGACACAGCAGCGACCAATTTACCTCAGATTCTTCAATACTTAACTGAGATGCTTCACAAGGGCCTTTCATTTTCCTCCATCAAAATTAGTGCCTCTGCCATTTCAGCTCATTACAGCACAGAACCACCCCTCTTCTCTCAACCACTGCTCAAGCGGTTCCTCAGAGGGGCCAAAAACTTAAGACCACCCAGGAGAGCCCCAACTCCAGCCTGGGACCTTAACTTTGTATTGGAAAAACTCACTCTACCGCCTTTTGAGCCAGCTGCAAGTGCAGAGTTGAAATTTCTTTCTTGGAAAACAGCCTTCCTTTTAGCCATCACTACAGCAAGAAGGGTGTCTGAATTACAGGCTCTTATGGCAGTGGAGCCTTTCATCATCTTTCATGCGGACATGGTGTCCCTCAGGACCAGTTCCTCTTTCATGCCCAAGGTAGTACCCAGTGTGGCTCTTAATCATTCATTTGCCAACCTTCTTTGCTAATCCACAGAACAAATGGGAACATATACTGCAACTCTTTAGATGTGCACAGACAACTTAGATTTTACTTGGACAGGACTAAACCTCTCAGGAAATCTGAACAGCTGCTGGTGGCATTTGCTGCAGGGGCAGTTGGGAATACCATTTCAAAGCAAACTATTTCTAAATGGATAGGCCATTGCATCCATTTCTGCTATAAGCACCATGGAAAACATATCCCACTGGAGATAAGACCGCATTCAACCATGGCTGCATCTACCTCTACAGCCTTTCTCAGGAGTGTCCCTACCAGGGACATCCTAGAAGCTGCTACCTGGAGTTCTGTACATACTTTCACCAAGCATTACCATTTGCCAATTTTCTCTAAATCCAGAGCTGGCTTTGCCATTGCAGTCTTGCAGGGCCTTATAGCTGGTCCTAATGCTATCTAATTTCCTCATCCCATTCTTAGCTTTGGGAATCTACCCAAATATGATGACTGCAACAGTGAAACACGAAGAACATAGTACAGTTGTGTACACTTACCATAAATGTAGATGTTCGAGTGTATTCACTGTTGTAGTCCTAGTTACCCTCCCTCCAGCCCCCCGACTTCTGTTGGCTATACCTCTATGCTTGCTTACTATGTTTATAGCTTTTTGGTGTATTTGCTTTTTTGTTGGAGGTGTAACCTTGTATATATAATTGCTCCCCATTATGGGGGCACTTGACATCTGGGGCAAGAAAAACTGATGTAATGGCGTCAGCTGCATGCTTTATACTCCTGACTACCTGACGTCATGGAAGATGAGACGGCAACCAACGCAGGACCCAAGACTTTGATAATCAGGCCGACTGAGGGCTGCTGCAAGCAGATAACCCAAATGTGATGACTGCAACAGTGAATACACTTGAACATCTACATTTATGGTAAGTGTACACAATTGTACTATATTCAACATGTTGAGAAACAAATGGGGGTAGCCCAGAGATAGACCTCTTTGCCATCCCCCAGAACTACCAATTGGGCATATTCTGCACAAGGACCCCCACAAACAAGTTTGGAAAGTAAAGTGGATGCCTTGTCTTTCGCCTGGAAAAACCTATCAGTTTATGTCTTTCCCCCTCTGCCTCTCCTCTCCAAGGTACTACTAAAGATCAAACAGGAGAAACCAAGGACAGTACTGATTGCACCAGACTGGCCACGCCAACACTGGCACCCCCTCTTGCACAGTGTGTCACTGATGGCACCATGGCACCTGCCTCAGACCCCTGCCCTGCTATCCCAGCAGGAGGGCCAGATTTTCCCCCCACAACTTCAAACCCTGAACGTGGCAGCCTGGCTAATTACCATCCCTCAGTAAGCAAGTGATGCATGTCATTCTGGAGGCAAGGAGGCCTAGTACTAGAAAATCCTATGCTGAAAAATGGAAAAGATTCTGTTCCTAGAGCCAAACTCAGGGGATGGGCACAGCAGCACCTAATTTACCTCAGATTCTTCAATCCTTAACTGAGATGCTTCATAAGGGCCTTTCCTTTTCCTCCATCAAAATTCGTGCCTAAGCCATTTTTGTTCATTACAATACAGAACCACCCCTCTTCTCATCCATGCTGAAGAAATTCCTCAGAGGGGCCAAAAACTTAAGACCACCCAGGAGAGCCCCTACCTCCCTTTGAGCTAGCTGCAAATGCAGAGTTGAAGTTCCTTTCTTGGAAAACGGCCTTCCTTTTAGCCATCACTTCAGCAAGAAGGGTGTCTGAATTACAGGCCCTCATGGTAGTGGAGCCTTTTATCATCATTCTTGCGGACAGGGTGTCCCTCAGGACCAATCCCTCCTTCATGCCCAAGGTGGTATCCAGTGTGGCCCTTAATCAGTCCATTCATTTGCCAACCTTCTTTTCTAATGCACAGAACTAAGGGGAATGAATACTGCACTCCTTGGACGTGCACAGACAACTTAGATTTTACTTGGACAGGACTAAACCTCTCAGGAAATCTGAACAGCTGCTGGTTGCATTTGCTGCAGTGGCAGAGGGGAAGGTAATTTCAAAGCAAACCATTTCTAAGTGGATAGGCCATTGCCATTCATTTCTGCTATAAGCACCATGGAAAACCTACCTCACAGGGGATAAGACCACATTCAACCAGGGCTGCATCTACCTCTACAGCCTTTCTCAGAGGGGTCCCTACCAACAAGATGCTACCTGGAGCTCTGTACATACCTTCACCAAGCATTACCATTTGCCATTTTTTTCTAAATCCAAAGCTGGCTTTGCCACTGCAGTCTTGCAGGGCCTTATAGCTGGTCCTAATGCTATCTGATTACCTCCTCCCGTCCTTAGTTTTGGGAATCTACCCAAATGCGATGACTGCAACAGTGAAACACGAAGAACATAGTACAGTTGTGTACACTTACCATAATGTAAATGTTTGAGTGTATTCACTGTTGCAGTCCTGGTTACCCTCCCTCCAGCCCCCTGACTTCTATTGACTATATCTCTATTCTTGTTTACTATGCTTAAAGCTTTTTGGTGTATTTGCTTTTTTGTTGGAAGTGTAACCTTGCATATAATTGCTTCCCATTTTGGGGGCACCTGACATCTGGGGCAAGAAAAACTGACGTAATGACATCGGCTGAATGCTTTATACCCCTGACTACCTGACGTCATGGAAGATGACAGCACCCGACGCAGGACCCAAGACTTTGAAAATCAGGCTGACTGAGGGCTACTGCAAGCAGATAATCCAAATGTGATGACTGCAACAGTGAATACACTCGGAACATCGACATTTATGGTAAGTGTACACAACTGCACTTTCTTATATCTGCTTGTTTTGGTGTGTATTAATCAATAATGCTTGCACAGTTACAAACATACTTCACATATTTTTATGCAGTTATCATCAGTCCCACATTGCATAATTTGCTCAGTTCCTATATTCCCTTCAACTTCACTCATTCTCCAAAACATTGCTCTGCATTATTTTTCTCACCATGTCTTCTTTATGTATTTCGCTTCTACCCTTTTTTAAAGATCCCACTTCCACTTCTTTTATCCTGTTCAATATTCACTACTTTAAATACACTAGGTGTAGACTGACTTCCATTTTCTAGTAATTGTTTTTTTTTGGCAATTCCCAGAATTACTTAACAAGGCCTTAGTATGTCTAGGCAGTTCAGATCCTGTATCCTAGATGAAAAAAAAAGAAATCATTCTTCAGTTACACCCATTTGCTTACCCAATATTTCTGACAGAGTACTCTGTAGGGGATTTTTAAAGTTTGCCAAATCCTAAACTCCCAAAACATATGATCTAAAGTTGTTAATCTTCTTCCAGTCTTCACTGGGGTTCGGTTCCGAGCCCTCGGAACCGAGTCGGCCTTATACCAAGCTTGCGTGCACCAAAAACTCTCGAGCTAAGCTGCTACCCACAATGCCCTTCACTCAGTTACCTCAGATATCGTTTGCCGCGCAGCTATTTAGCAGCGTTTCACCGAGCTCTCCAACTAAGTGTTATATTTTTCTAAATTTTACAAGTTTTTGTGGATTTTTTTCCTGTTAGTTTGTTAATCTCTTGTCTTTTTTACACTCTGCTATACCCACAGGTAGTTCCTTTCGTACCATTGTTGGTATTGGCCCTTCTACCATTGGGTATTCCCAATACCATTGATGGTATTTCCCTCTTTCCTTTTTTTCTTCACTTTCTACTATTTTTGTGTGTGTGTGTTTCCTATTATGTCTGAGAAGAAAGGGACTACGGGGTTTAAACACTGCTCTTCTTACAGTGGTAAACTCCCGAATAGTGACCTGCATGACGAATGTGTGTCTTGTATGGGGGTTCCGCATTTATCGGCAAAACCTCCATGTGATATTTATACCAGCTTCAGTTAGTGGACGCTGAATGAGCGACAAAGTAAATTGATCCTTAATGGCCTGCTTCCTCCGCCTTTTTCATAGGCTATTTCTGCGTCCGAGGTCTCATCCCCTCCTTTTGTGGACAAGAAACGTCCTCGCTCAGATCCCTCTTCACCGGCCGGTGACAGGGGCAAAAGCCATAAGCACAAGGCCCATAAGAGTTCCACTGAGCACCGTACTACCACCTTGATTCTGACCACCTCTGCTCCGAGTTTGGCTCCAGTGATTCCTACCATCTCTGCTCTGAGTTTGGCTCCAGTGATTCCTACCGAGGTTGCCTCGTCAGCGCCTGCCCTGGCTCTGACGACTACAGCACCCACTACAACCTTGGTTCCAACCAGTTTGCCTCCATCTCTGTACTGATGTCCTTCATCTCCGTCCCAAAGTCTGTTCCGACAACAACTTCGGAGCCGTTATTGAGCTCCACCCCAGCTGTGACCTTTGTTGCCGGTTTCCAAATTGGAATCATCTGTGCCGTTCTGTGACACACCACAAACCCAGTACTCTGACTGCGGATCCTTTTGCCGGACAAGCCTTCAGTCCCTTTTTGGACTGGCCTGATTCCCCCTTGGGGGCATCGGTAAGGTACACCAGGAGCCTTTCAGAATTGGATGTTTTGCCACCTTTTTGATCAGCTTCTGACCGCCATCTCACTCTGGGCTTTGGGTCATTTACACCGGCGACCCCTACATACTCTCCTCCCTTGGATCTGAGGCTCATATACCCGACGTCTACGAGAAGACCCCTTTCCTCGGCGCCATTGACAGTATCTGAGGCTACGAGGCCTCTTTGGATGTCTGTTCCCGCGGAACACACCCTTCCTCAATCTCATACTTGGGGAGTGGAATTTGGTTCCGGCCATGGTTCCGGCTGTGTTGCTGATTCCGTCTTCAGGTCCGAGAGTGCTCCCGCCCCGAGTTAGCTTGAGGCTCCATCCCCAAGAGCGGACCGTGTAGAATGGGTGTGACCCCGGTTCCGAAATTTGTCTTCTTCGGTTCCGGGCTCCCATTGCTCTTAAGGCAGCCTGCTTTCCGGGTAATTGAGATGGTGCTTGCTTCCAGCACTCCTCCTACATCGATCATCCCACCCGTTCCTGCTGAGCCGCAGCTGTCAAAGACCCACCCCCCTTGATGTTCATTGTGTTTCACTGTTGCAGTCATTACACTTGGGTTATCCTGCTGGCAGGCTACCCGCAGTCGGCCTGAATTCCAAAGTCTTGGTCTGGCGTCTGTTGCGGTTGCCTCTTCCCTGACGTCAGTGCGCCAGGGGTATAAAAGATGCAGCCGACGCCATTTTCTTCAGTCTTTCTTGCCGTGCGGTGCCCGAAGCAAAAGCAGTTCGCAAGTTCCGGTCAGCCGACTCCTGACATTTTCAAAGATGAATTTCAGATTCAAAGTCTTCATTAAAGCTAAGTTCCCCATTGGGGAAACATTTTTCTTGCTCTAGACCGATGTCAGAAAAAGTTAACAATTGTATTTCTTGTGGGAAGCAAATACCTCATAAGGATTTTCATTCTTATTGTATTCATTGCCTAGGCCCTGATCACAACGTAGCTAGCTGTCTGTTTTGCCTAGATTTAACTAACGCACTATTAAGCGTCGGTATAATTTTGCTTTTCATTACTTTGGCCGAAGATTCAATTATATAATGCCGTCGGAACAGTCGACGACTGGAGTTTACAAAAAGCGCAAGGAAAAAGAAAAGGAACAGGCATCCGAGGTCCAAAACAGACGAGGCTATCGCTAAGCCAGTCGCCGGTTCGCACGTTCTCAGTGAGGCACTTTCGCAGCCCCTGACGCCTGATATCTCAGAGCCACAGGCCGTTGCCGACTCCCATGTGGAGCCAACTAGGCCTCTGGATACTCAAGGTATTGGACACTTGGAAACTATCCCCTTAGATGGGTCTGGAGCCGTTGAGCAGGCATCGGCTTCTGAGGGAGATTTCAGACCTACACAGTTATATGTTAAGCCAACCACAGCTTCAAAGGCAAAGACTAAAGCAGCTCTAAAGACAAAGAAACAAGTACAGCATTCTCCTGGACAGACTTTCATGCCTAAAAAACAGATGCTCAAAATGGCCGAAGACCTAATTACCTTGATCAGGGGTTCTCATCCCCCTCCTGTTAAGAGGCCTAGGCAAGAGACAGAATATGAATCTTCAGATCAGTTTTCCATTTCCTCTGACTCCTCCTCTGAGCAGGAATACTCTTTTCCTCCCTATTAGGATTCTGATGCTGAAGAATCTATCCCTTCAGCCTCTCCTCCTGAGGATTACTCTTTTGGGGAAACCCTGCATACCATGAGGGAGCACTTCCAGCTGGAGAGCCAAGACTACTCAGAATCAAAGAAAAGGCTTAGAAATTTCCTTTTACTACCTTGGCACAGGCCTCTTGCTATTCCCCCTGTGTTAGACATTGTGGATGATGTATTTTCAGAGTCTGGCCTTTCTCCTGACTCTCTTCCCCCCTGCCCCTGCTAAACCAGACAGATACTACAGGGTTCCGGATTCACATACATTTCTTTATAAAAGCCCTGCTGGTGACCCAGAAACCATTTCTCAGGGTCCCAAAGGGGTCAAGGCTTCCACTGCAAAAAATCCTATTCCCTCTGATAGAGATTCAAGGGCACTAGACAGATGGGGGGAAAAGGTTTGCACTTCTGCTACTTTGGCTGTGAGGGCATTAAGCTGTCAATTTCATATGCTTAAATATCAGCAATACTTAATGTCACTATTTAAACAGAAAATGTTGACTAATTCTGATTGTGCAGAAAACAAGGAAATGCAGGATTTATTGCATGCAACTGAACAAGTGGGAAAGTATACATTGCAATGTGGTTTTGATTCTCTGGAGGCCTCTTGCAGGGCCACAGTTATGGGTCCTGTTATTAGGAGGCATGCTTGGTTAAAGGAACAGAATCTTCCTGATCATGTTAAAGCAAAATTATTAGATGCTCTATTACAGCATGGTACTTTATTTGGTGTTAAAGCAGAGGAGGTGTTGAAGAAAATGGAGGACAAAGCGAAATCTATGCAAACAGTCAAGGATTTCTTACAGGTACAGCCACCCAGATTTAGCAGGAACTGACCTGCAAATAATTGGTCCTTTCCAGTCTCAGACAGACCACAAAGAGGCAGATACAGACGCCCCAGAGGCAGACCCCAGCCCTAGGGCTCATATCAGCCTAAACAGTGGGGCGCTTCTACCTCCAAAACCGGAGAAGACAAATCACAGCCATACAGGAAACATTCTCAATGACTTTCCTCTGCCAGCACCAAGCACTTATTTTTTGGCAGCCCCCTTGGTGGGGGGGACTAGCACTTTTTGCTCAGAATTGGCACATGATCACCCATGACAAATGGGTCTTGAATATTGTGTCCCAGGGCTACAGGTTCCACTTTCACTCCCTGCCAAGGGCAAAAGGTATGCCAGACCTGCCACACAATCAATGGGCAGAGGCACAAAAACAAGTTTCATCCCTCATGGACATGAGGGCCATTCAGCAGGTACCACAGCGAGAGCAGGGACAAGGATTTTTACTCGAGACTTTTCCTGGTACCCAGAAAGGACAAAGCCTGGAGACGAATACTGGAACTGTCTATTCTAAATACTTTTATGGATGTTCCAAAATTCAAAATGTTGACTCTGCAGCAGCTTCTGCCCATGCTGGGCAAGAAGGCTTAGCTTGTAACTTTGGACCTACAAGAGGCATACCCCACATGTACCAGTCAGACAGTCTTGCAGAAGATACCTCAGATTCATAGCTGGCTCAATGCACTACCAATTCTCTGCACTGCCCTTTGGCTTATCTACTGCGCCCAGGGTCTTCACAAAATGCCTGGCACCAGTAATTGCATTCTGCAGACAAAGAGGAATTCAAATATATCCTTATTTGGACGACTGCCTTATTCAAGCAGAGACCAAGGACATTTTACTAAAACATATGGCGTTTGTAAAAGGATTAATGTTAAGTTGTCAATCTCGCCTTCATTCTTGCTTGATGGGTT
Source organism: Protopterus annectens (assembly GCF_019279795.1). Lineage (NCBI taxonomy): Eukaryota > Metazoa > Chordata > Ceratodontiformes > Protopteridae > Protopterus > Protopterus annectens. The sequence goes on along the minus strand of NC_056744.1, from coordinate 1,083,261,616 downwards.
CGGAGCCGATCCCTCGGCTCCGACTCGGCACTTGCTTTAGCTCGAGAACTCCTTTTACCAGCTCGAGGCAGCCCCATATCCCATGATGCAAGGCAGGAAGTACCTAGATCTCGTTTGCCGCTTCGCTTGGGAGGTCTTCTCTTTACCAGCTCCTGGTAAGTAATTCACATTTGTGACATTTAAGCCCCTTTTTAGTTAAAAACTTTTTGTTTTGATAGTTTAACTTTAAATTTAACTTTTTCTGACAGAAATCCCTGTCTCTTTTAATTTTTTTTAGTCAGTTAATTTCCCTGTCCCATCCCCCCCCCTGTTAGGGTGTGTGTGTTGGTATTTTTTACTAAATACCTTTTTGGTATTAGTTTAATTTAATTGGACTGGTGTGTGTGTGTTTTGTTAGGCACCATGTCTAAAGAGAGGGTTTCAGGTTTTAAGAAGTGTGACTCGTGCTGTCAGAAGATGTCTCTGACAGACGGTCACACTTCTTGCCTGTACTGTTTAGGCCCTCTTCACCTGCAGGACTCCTGTGCTATTTGTCACTCCTTCAGCCAGAGAGTCCTGCAGGAGAGAAGGAATAAGTTGATTCTCAGGGGTCTTCTTAAGCCGGAGGGCTCTCCGCCAAGTCGGCCCCACAAAATCAACTAAATCTGCCAAGACCCAGGCTTCTGTTTCTAAGCCTGTGGCCTCGGCTCCGACTCGTATAGAGTCGAGATCGGCCCGCTGGAGCCGATTCTGATCCACTAAGCTTTCGGCGCCGATGGCTATCGGTGCCGAATCTGCTTTGACCACTGTGGTGTCGGTTCCGACCGGCTCCGACACCCACGTGGAACGGGCATCGGTGTCGGCTCCGATCGGCTCCGACACCCATGTGGCACAGGCATCGGTGTTGGCTCCGATCGGCTCCGACACCGTTACTTTGGTGGCTGTGTCGGCTCTGGCTGGAGCCGATACATCGAGGCGTTCTGCCGGCTCCGAGAAATCGGTGCCGACAGGATCAGTAATATCGGCTCCGATGACCCATTCCAGGAAGAGGTCGAGGTCTCCTTCCTTGGAGCCGATACTTTCGGCTCCGGCCTCGCCTCTTCTATCGGAACAGAGCCATCGGAGCCGATCTTCAAGGTCATCCAGGTTGTCAGACCATGACCTAGAGAGAGTGGTCAGTAGATTGCTCAAGTCACAGGTACTGGCCCAAATGCTACACAGTCCGTCTCAGCAGACGACTGTTGGTCCACACCCGTTACAGTTCCTCCTTCAACTCTACCTCAGATCTTGGAGTTGGAGTCTTCGGGCATGGTTACTCCTACGGCTGGAGGACGGATACCCCTTCTGTTCCTTCAGCCCTACTCTTATCTCCTCTTCCTTAGAGGGATTCGTGGTCGGGCTTCCATGGTCTCCTCCGAGGGTGAGTGGCATCGGACCCTTGTCGAACCCGCTCTTCCCCTTGGAGCCTCGGCCTTGGTGAGCTCGGCTCCGACATCTGCCTCGGAGACTTCCCTTCGGTGGCCCCTGGAGTTCCTAGCTCTTGGAGCGGGCCTCTCGGACCTGCCTGGGAGGGAGCATTCGAGGTGATGAAGAGTGTACTGGCCACTGGTATCAGTCAGCAGTCTCTTCCCGTAGCTCCTCCCTCTATTGTACCTGTTGACATCTCTGCCACTTCTCTTGCTACAGGACCCAGAGATCCTCCGCCTCAGGTTTCCCCATTGGGAATTTCCCCTCTTCCGAGGATTCTCCTGATGTTTCGGGAGATCCTCCTAGGAAGAGGACTTGTAAGAGGAAGCATGTAGACTCCCTGAGTCTGTCACTTGGATACTGACTTTGATGAGTCAGAGGGATCCCCTAGATCCCCCTCTGAGGATGTCTCCTTCTCAGACATCCTAGAACTTCTGAAACAGAGGGGAAACTGGCCCACCAACAATCCCTCTGAGGATGAGTCAGTATACCTAGAGGCGTTTGGATCTCGGCCCTCCACCTCCTGGGTGTCTCCGCCTTTCGACCCCCTTATGCAGGTTATTGCACGAAAGGCGTGGACAGCTCCTGACTCTGTAGAGCCAGTCCCTAGGAGGCCTTCTAAATTTTATAACTGCCCCTAGTGACAAACAATTCCTTACCAAGGGTGTCCCCGCTGATGCCATGGTGGTGGCTGCGGCCACCAAAAAGGAACTTGCAGATCCTTCCGTGCCCGTCCATCCTCCTAATAAGGACTCTAGGACCATGGATAGGTACGGCAAGCGGATGTTTTCCTCAGCGACCTTTGCTATGCGTTCGCTGAATTATCTTTGTCACTTCACCAGACTCCAGAGAGATATCCTGAAGGAGCTGGGAGAAGTAGTTCAGGATCCTACAGCTGCAGGGGCCCAAGAAAAGATTGCTTCGCAGCTAGGAACCCTCAATTCCATTGCTAACTCCTCCATGCGGCTAATATCTTATGCTGCTGATGGAGTGAGTAGAGCCGCAGGCACAGGTGTGGCTCTTAGACGCCAAGCCTGGATGCGGCTATGTGATTTTGCGGATCCCTTTAAGGCGTCCTTCACAAATTCTCCCTTTGATGGGTCAGCTTTGTTTGGCCCTCAGGTGAAGGAAACCTTGACCAGGTGTGAGCAGGACGGCAAGACTCTTTCTGCTGTTGGAGTCCGTTTTCCACCCCTTCTAGGCCTTATCCCAAAGGACAGAAGGGTGGGAAGATGTGGTTCCGTAAATCCCAAGGAGTCACGCCGGATTCACGTGGTCAGTTTACCCCTAGAGGCAGAGGGGTAACAACAACAGACGCGCTCTAGAGGCAGAGGGGTCCAAGAATAAGGGCAACAGGGAGTCTCTTCCTGAGAAGCCCTTTCAGCATCCCTGAGGTGTTGCCCGGCTGTCCCTCCTTGGGGGCAGTCGGGGGAAGGTTATCACTGTACCCAGAAGCCTGGCATTCCCTCACTCAAGACAGATGGGTACAGTCGATCATATCCAAGGGTTACATAATTCCTTTCGAGGAAAGTCCCTTCCCTCATGTTCCCTTCCAGATGTACCACCCGGACTAAGTGACACTGCAGAGTTAGAGATCGCAAACCTACTGCAAGATAGAGCCACTCAGCCAGTCACAATAGACCATTCAGAGCCGGAATCTACTCAAGGTTCTTTTGGTCCCCAAAAGACGGGAGACTGGAGACCAATATTGGATCTCAGCAGACTCAACAAGTCTGTCAGGAAGACAAGATTCGAATGGACACTCTTCAGTCAATTCTGCCCTTCTTACAGAAGGACAACTGGATGTGCTCAATAGATCTTCAGGATGCGTACTATCACATCAAAATTCACAGACGCTCCAGGAGATTTCTCCGCTTCGCTGGGGTCCAGTCATTTCCAGTTCAGAGCCCTGCCCTTTGGTCTCACTACAGCCCCAGAGTGTTTACCAAATGCATGGCAGTGGTCACGGCTCACCTGAGACGTCAAGGATTCCAGGTGTTTCCGATCTCGACGACTGGCTCCTGTCAGCCACCACCAGGCATCAGCTTATACAAGCCAGGGATTACACAATAGACCTTTGTTCTCATTTGGGCATCTCAGTCAACTACTGAAAAGTCATCCTTATCGCCCTGCCAGTCTATTACCTTCATAGGCGCAAACTTAAACACTGTTCGGATGTCAGCTACCCTTACAGAACAAAGAGTTTCAGACATTCAGACTCATGTCAGGATCATTCTGGCCAGCAAGAAGGTACAGGCCAGAATGGTTCTAAAGGTATTAGGTCTTATGGCTGCGGCCATCACTCTTCTTCCCTGGCTCGATTCTACATGCGCCTCCTTCAGTGGATGCTGTTCACACAGTGGTCATACCAGCAACTCCCAATGCGTCACCAGATTCTGGTGACACAAACATGCAAAGAACATCTTGCTTGGTGGATCACATCGTCTCAGGTTCACCAAGGCAGGTGCTTTGTACCTCCGTCCCGATAGCCACTGTCACCACGGATGCCTCCCTGATCGGGTGGGGGTCATTATCAGGGCAGGATGGTTCATGGGGCGTGGCAACCGCTCGAGTACCATCTGCACATAAATGTCCTGGAGATGAGAGCAGTGCTTTTAACGTTGCAAGCCCTCAACGACTTTCTTCCCGTAGGGACAATTGCAGTCCACACAGACAACATGTCTGTAGTTTGGTATATCAACAAACAGGGCGGAACCAAGTCCTACCCCTTGTGTCGAGAAGCGCTCAGACTATGGCAATGGGCGATCTCCTCTCATCGGTTTCTGGTAGCAACGCATATCCCTGGGAAAACCAACATTATAGCGGACAGATTGAGCAGAGCTATTCTCATGCCTCACGAGTGGTCTCTCAAGCAATCCATAGCGGAAGAGATTTTTCTGGAATGGGGTCGTCCATGTTGCGATCTTTTTGCTACTCCCCAAAACAGAAAATGTCCAGACTTCTTCAGCCTCTTCCCTCTATCAGGCCATGCAACCAGAGACGCTCTGACCCAGGATTGGCCCCAGGGACTTCTTTATGCCTTCCCTCCATTTCCTCTGATCCCTCAGGTGATCCAGAAAGCTACCGTTTTGAGAGCCAAATTGATTCTCATTGCCCCTTACTGGCCTCGACAAGTTTGGTTCCGTTCCTCCATCATCACCTTTTGGTGCAGCCGTGGCATCTGGACCCAGTGCCAGATCTACTGATTCACCAATCCGGTCAGCTGCACCGGTCAATCCCTTCTCTCAACCTCACAGCATGGTTGCTCCACTTCCTTCCTTAGCCAGGCTTCCTTTGATCTCTAACCCAGTTAGAGACATCATAGTAGCTTCACTAAAATCCTCTACCAGGAGGATTTACACAAGCAAATGGAACGTTTCTCTTATTGGGCTAAGGCCCAAAATATTGATCCTTTTACTGCCCCTGTTCAGGCAGTTCTGGACTTCTTAGCAGAGATTTTCCATGCAGGCTCCTCTTCTTCCACAGTCAGAGTTCAGTTGGCTGCTATTTCTAATTTTCATGTCGGGATAGCAGATCATAATATTATGTCCCATAGGCTCTGCAGGGCCTTTTGGAAGGAATTTTCCTACTAAAGCCTCCAATCAGGAATCCTCCTCCTCAGTGGGATTTAAATTTAGTGCTGACATCCTTGATTCTTCCCCTTTGAGCCAGCTGTTTCTTGTTCCCTGAAATATCTTTCTTGGAAAACTTTATTCCTAGTGGCTATTACATCTGCCAGGAGGGTGTCTGAACTTCATGCTCTTTCGGTTCGACCCCTATTTGATTTTTCACAAAGACAGAGTATCTTTGAGAACTAATCCATCCTTTTTACCTAAGGTCGCTCGAAAAACAATCTGAATCAATCTATTGATCTCCTGTATTTTTTCCCAACTATTCAGATAGAGCTGAACAAAAGCTACATTATCTTGATGTCCACCGTCAGCTTAGATATTATTTGGACAGAACAAAAATTTAGAAAATCTGATCAACTTTTTGTTTCCTATGCGGATAATAAAAAGGCCTTCCTGTTTCTAAAGTGACTTTGTCCAGATGGCTTTCTTCGGTCATCACTGAAATTTATACGATCAGGGGAAAACAGCTGTGCTCAAAACCTAAAGCACATTCAACTAGGAGTTTAGCTACTTCTACAGCTTTTCAAGCTAGACTGCCTTTAGACACTATTTGTGCAGCGCCACTTGGGCCACTCCTCACACTTTTGTTTCCCATTACAAATTGGACTTGGCCTCCAGGGACAGAGCCAGTTTTGGCTCTACAGTCCTCAAGAGTTTGTTCCATTGAGCCACCCAGGATAGAGGTGCTAGGACCGGTCCCATCAAGCAAGAATGAAGGCGAGATTGACAACTTAACATTAAGAAGTTATGTACCTACCATAACGTTCCATGTTAGTTGTCTTCTCTCGCCTTCTTTCTTCACTCCCTCCCTCCTTCCCCCTGGCCTGGACAGACCTTGTATAAGAAACTATAATGCTAAAGACCATTCAGACCTGGTCCTTTTTCCATTTGTAAGTTTCTTCTTCCTTTGGGAAGTATTGTTTATGCTTGGTGTTATTGCCCTTTTGTCAACAAACGAGATCTGGGTACTTCCTGCCTTGCATCATGGGATATGGGGCTGCCTCGAGCTGGTAAAAGGAGTTCTCGAGCTAAAGCAAGTGCCGAGTCGGAGCCGAGGGATCGGCTCCGAACCCATCAAGCAAGAAAGAAGGCGAGAGAAGACAACTAACATGGAACGTTATGGTAGGTACATAACTTCTTATTAATTTGCCTAGGGTGCACAGTAAACAAAAATAAATCAAAATTAGTACCCTCTCAAGAGATAATATTCCTGGGTGCAAGCTTAAATACACTTGCCCAGATGGCTTATCTCACGCCAGACAAAGGCAACTGACTACTTACTTCAAAATGTTGGCAACAAAGACCCAGTTATCTGCAAGAAAAAGTCTGCAAACTTTGTGCTTCATGGCATCCTGCATTCTACTAATTCCATATGCCAGACTGCATATGAGGAAACTACATTGGTATCTAAAAAGTGTTTGGACTCAACATTGCCACAGCCTGGAAACATTAATTACCTTCCTTCCTTGCCTGCAACAGGAGTTTCAATGGTGGGCACAGGCCTGTCACCACAACAAGGCACAGCCACTCAACCAACCCACAGCCAGGCAGTCAATAACAACAGATGCATCAGATTATGCTTGGGGAGCACACATGGCAGGAAAATGTATTCAGGGCACATGGCCCACAAGCCAAAGGCACCTTGATATCAATCAAAAAGAAGTGCTAGCTGTTCAGAATGCCCTGACAGCTTTCAAGGATCTACTTCATCCAGGACAACTACTGATAAGGACGGACAATACTACAGTCATGTGGTACATAAAAAAGCAGGGAGGCACATATTCCTACCTCCTCTGCAGACAAGCCACGACTTTGTGGGACACAGCATTGACTTATCAAGTACACCTGCAAGCACAATTCCTGCCAGGAAAAATAAATACTCTGGCAGATGAACTAAGCAGAAACCTCACGGAACCCCATGAGTGGAAACTGGATTCACAAGTCTTCAGCACGATAACAAGCAAATGGGGATGCCCAGACATAGATCTATTTGCCTACCCCCACAACTACCAACTACAGAGGTTCTGCACAAGGTCTTATCACAAGCAAGCATGGAAAGTGGGTGCTCTATCATTCAGCTGGGAAACCCTAACAGTTTATGCCTTTCCTTCTCTGTCTCTCCTCCCCAAGGTACTCCTAAAGGTCAGACAGGAGAAGCCAAAAATGATTGATTGCCCCAGACTGGCCCCGCCAGCACTGGTACCCAATCCTTAAGAGCTTGTCTCAAGGCCCAACCTGGACATTACCTCTAATTCCTCACTTACTGATCCAACAAAACAATCAGATCCTGCACAGCCAACTCAGGACCCTAAATCTGGCAGCATGATGGATAAGGTAGCCATTCAGAACACACCTCTCTCCAAAGCAGTGATGGATTTTATTTTGGAGGCCAGGAGGCCCAGTACCAGAAAATCTTATGCAGAAAAATGGAAGAGATTCTGCGTTTGGAACCAGGCACAAGGAATTAACACGGTTGTACCAAATATTCCACAGATTTTGCAATACCTAACTGAGATGCTGGACAAAGGCCTATCCTTTTCATCAGTTAAAATCCATGCCTCTGCCATTTCAGCTCATTATAATAGGGAACCACCTCTTTTTTTCTCATCCATTGCTAAGGCAGTACCTCAGAGGGGCCAACAACTTAAGACCTCCAAGGAGAGCACCTATACCTGCATGGGACCTCAACTATGTCTTGGAAAAACTCACACTGCCGCCATTTGAGCCAGCCAATACAGCTGAGATAAAGTTTTTATCATGGAAAACAGCTCTGCTCCTAGCAATAACCTCTGCAAGACGAGTCACAGAGTTACAGGCACTCATGGCTGTGGAACCTTTTATCATTTTCCATCCAGACAGGGTTTCTCTGAGGATGAACCCGACATTTATGCCTAAAGTAGTGTCCAGTGTGGCCCTTAACCAAACCATTCATTTGCCTACCTTTTATCCAAACCCACAGAATAAGGGTGAGAGACTCCTACATTCTTTGGACATACACAGGCAGCTACGCTTCTACTTGGACAGAACTAAAGCTTACAGAAAGACTGAGCAGCTCTTAGTGGCATATGCTGCAGGATCACAAGGAAAAGCTATCTCTAAGCAGACTATTTCAAAATGAATAGGTCACTGCATTCGTTTCTGCTATGCACAAAATGGCAAATCAGTGCCTAAGGACATTAGGCCGCATTCAACCAGAGCAGCAGCCACTTCAGCAGCCTTCCTCAGAGGAGTACCAACCAAAGACATTTTAGAGGCTGCAACTTGGAGTTCAGTGCACACTTTTACCAAGCACTACCATTTACCTCTGTACTCTAAATCCAGGGCAGGCTTTGCCACTGCAGTTCTGCAGGGCCTCATAGCCACTCCTAATTCTATTTAGGCCCAGCCACCCAACCTCAGCTTTGGGATTCAACCCAAGTGTAATGACTGCAACAGTGAAACACGATGAGCATAGTACAGTTGTGTACCTACCATAAATGTAGATGTTAGAGTGTATTCACTGTTGCAGTCCAGGTTACCCACCCAACATCCTCCTTTATTTGCTGGGACTTACCTGTACTTCTCTATTCTATACAACCTATGTGGTGTATTTGCTTGTAGATGAAGGTAATGTTTTAGTGCATGCTTTTTTATTGGCATAATTTTTAGCCTACCCTTTTGGGGGCACCTGACATCTGGGGCAAGAAAAACTGAAGAAAATGGCGTCTGCTGCATCTTTTATACACCTGGCACACTGACGTCAGGGAAGAGGCGACGGCAACCGACGCCTGACCAAGACTTTGGAATTCAAGCTGACTGCGGGTAGCCTGCCAGCAGGATAACCCAAGTGTAATGACTGCAACAGTGAATACACTCTAACATCTACATTTATGGTAGGTACACAACTGTACTTTCTCCGAGAGCACAAGTCCCAGAAAACCCCGTTTCAAGGTATTTCCCTTTCTGAGTCTTCTTCGGATGCTCCCACCAAAGAACCCCCTCGAAAACGGGTGTGTAAGAGGAAACTCATGGACTCCCCAGAGGAGTCCCTCACGGAAGATATGGACTACAGTGATGGGGAAGGATCCCTACGGTCGCCGCCTGACGATGTCTGATTTGGAGACATCCTGGAAATTTTGAAACCGAGGGGTGACTGGAAGCCCACCAATCCTTCCTCGGAGGAATCCGTATTCCTGCAGGCCTTCCGCTCTCGGCCCTCTACTTCTTGGGTGACCCCCCCCCCACCGCCGATGAGTTGGTCAAGCTGATCGTGCAGCAGGCGTGGAAGAACCCTGACACCGTTGAGGCCATCCCCAGGAGATCAGATAAAATAGTCTCCCCTCCAGAGGATCAACCCCAGTGGTCTAGAGGTTTGCCAGTAGATGCTATGGTTGCAGCGGCAGCCACCAAAAAGGACCTTGTGCAGGAAAGTCGTGCTGTTCACCTACCCAATAGAGTCTTGGGCAGTGGACAGGTTAGGGAAACGAGTTTTTGCATCAGCGACCTTTGCAGTCAGGTCTCTGAAGTTTTTTGCACATTTTACGTGGCTCCAGAGAGATCTCATCACCAAACTCTCTGAGACCCTCGTGGGTCAAGTTTCAGACTGGGCATGTGATAAAGTTGCTTCTCAACTTGCCACCCTAGAGTCAGTATCCAATTAATCCACGAGGTTGCTGTCCCACACAACCGAACGAGCGGCTAGAGCTGCGGGTGCAGGCTGTCATGTGACGCCATGCCTGGATGCGCATTTAGGACCTCACGGACTCCTTAAAGTCTTTTTTTAAACGCCCCTATTGAACCATCAGCTCTGTTCGGTGCTAAGGTCAAGGAGACATTAGCCAGGTGCAAGCAGGACGGGAAGACCTTGTCTGCCATGGGTCTACGCGTTTCCAAACCTCAGCTTTCCTTCTCCAGGAACTAGAGGAGTGGCAAGATGTGGCACAAGAAGTCTTAACGTCCTTTCCGTTTCACACGTGGTGAGGACTCCTCAAGAGGCAGAGGGGGTTCCAATAATGGAAGACTCCCCTTTTGGGGCAGAGGTTGTCTCTGGAATTAGGACTCCTGAGATTACTTCTCTGAAGACTGTATCAGCACTCCTGAAGCGCTGCCCGATTGCTTTCTTCTGGAAGCAGTTGGGGCACGTTTCTTCATGCACCAAGCTGCCTGGCGCTCTCTTAAAAACGATCAGTGGGTGCAGAGAATCATTACCAGAGGCTATCACATTCCCCTAATATCTTATCCACTGCCTCCGAAATCCCTTCCTGATGTTCCACCCAGTCAAAGGAGGAGGCAGCTTCCAAGATATGAAAGCTATGTCAAAAACGAGTCATCCAACAGGTCACCCCAGACCAGTGTGGATCAGGATTCTACTCAAGATTCTTTTTGGTGCCAAAGACGACCAGGAACTGGAGGCCCATTTTGTATCTCAGCCAGCTAAACAAATCAGTAGTTCAGACCAAGTTCCGCATGGTCACGATTCAATCCATCCTTCCTTTTCTGCGGGAGGGTGTGTGGATGCGCTTGTTAGACCTCCGGGATGCTTATTACCACATCAAGATGGACAACCGCCCCAGGAGTCTCCTTCGCTTCTGGCTGGGAGCCAATCATTACCAATTCAGAGCCCTGCAATTCGGTCTCTCGATGGCCCCTAGAGTGTTCATGAAATGCCTAGCAGTGGTCACAGCTCATCTGAGACTTCAGGGATTCCAGGTGTTTCAGTATCTAGATGATTGGCTCCTCTCCGCCCCTACCAAAAGCCTTCTGGTCAGGGCCCTCCGCTACATTGTAGTACTAGCGGAGTCGCTGGGCATCACCATCCACTGGGAAAAATCCAACATTCAGACCTCACAACAATTGGAATTCAAAGGGGCAATATTCAACACTCAATCAAGTCTGTTCTCTCTTCCTCCTCACAGGCTTCAGAGATTAAGGGTACAAGTTCAAGTGATACTCTGCAAGGGAAGTTCCCCAGGGTCTGGGGTCTATGGCTGCAGCCATTCCAATTGTTCCCCTAGTCAGATTATACACGAGACTGCTACAATGACTTCTTCAGTCCAAGTGGATAGCCAGTCTTTACCCCCTGAGCTCACAGATCCTCATCACCAACACCTGCAAACAAGATCTCCTATGGTGGATGAGTACAAACAAAAATCTTTGACCAGCCCAGTGCCACGGTGACCATGGACGCTTCCCTGATAGGGTGGGGGGGGCCACTTCCAGGGAAAAGTCAGTTCAGGGCACGTGGTCCAGTAGAGAGATCAACTTGCATGTCAATGTCCTGGAGTTAAGAGTGGTGCTATTGGTGTTGCAAGCTTACCACCCGCTCCTTCCATCCAGAACGATTGCTATCCAGTCGGAAAACATGTCCGTTGTCTGGTACATAAACTGGGAGGGACCAAATCCTTCCCCCTATGTCGCGAAGCCATGAGAATCTGGCAGTGAGCGATCGTTTCCAACCACTTTGATTGCAACGCATATCCCGGGGAGCTCCAACTTGATTGTGGACAGACTAAGCAGATGCATCCCCCGTCCTCACGAGTGGTCTCTCAATCCGAGTGTGATGGCAGAGATATTCAGCCATTGGGGCCAGCCATGCTGCGATCTTGTCTCCCCCTCAAACACAAAATGCAGCAGCTACTTTGCTCTTTTTCCCCCTCACGGGGAGTCACCGAGTGTCGCTTTGATTCACGATTGGCCCGCGGGTCTCCTTTATGCTTATCCTCCGATTCCCCCGATTCCTCTTTTTCTAAAGAAAGCTTTTCGGTTGAGAAGCAAAGTGATCCTCATTGCCCCATTCTGGCCTCGTCAAGTATAGTTTCCCTTCCTCCGACCTCATCTGCTACAACCACCTTGGATAAAACGGCAACTGAATGGCTTAAAGTCCACTTAATCCACCACAGCAGATTATATGATAAACCAAAACAACATTTTTCCAGCGAAAGCACTTGTATTAAATGTTCCAGCTTCTTCAGACTACAAACAGTAAAATACTTAGAAAAAACACCTTTTAAAACCACTCAAAAAAACAAACTGCCAATAGGGTTCGTTACCCCTCCTGATGTCATACACAAGCATTTAAGAATTAAAGCTACAGGGGGTTACTCAAACTTAAAACACACTAGGATGCTTAAGCAACCTCACAGCACCATCATTAAAGAAAATAAAGATTTTATTTTTTAAAAAGAATAAAAATAACGACAGTACTGAATTTGTGTACTATAAATAACACCTTAAAATTATATCCTTTACATGGTCTTGATACTGCTATGTTAAGTCGCTCACAGATCTAATTTACTATATTTTTATGAAGTAAACTATGATATGTGAGACCAACAGCTTGGTCTTTAAAAGAATTTTTTGAAGAACTACTAGAACAATAACAAAGGCTTTGCCAATGTATACAAACCAATACCCATTTAAAGACCTCATTACAACACAGTTTAAATCATCAACATTTAGGCACATATGAGATACTACACATTGTTGATACTGTGGACTAAGCAGGTAATAATAACAGACTACAAACCTTTATTTTCTTTAATGATGGGTGTTGTAAGGTTGCTTAAGCATCCTAGTGTGTTTTAAGTTTGAGTAATCCCCTGTAGCTTTAATTCTTAAATGCTTGTGTATGACATCAGGAAGGGTAACGAACTCTATTGGCAGTTCTTTTTTGAATTGTTTTAAAAGGTGTTTTTTCTAAGTATTTTACTGTTTGTAGTCTGAAGAAGCAGGAAGATTTTTCCAGCGAAAGCGCTTACATTAAATCTTGTTTTGGTTTATCATATAATCTGTTGTGGTGGATTAAGTGGACTTCAAGCCGTTCAGTTGCTGTTTTACCCAGTTTGTTCTTTACTGTTAGTTTTCTGTGTCTGTTATGACAATCTCCTTGGATCCTAGACACTCGGCAGGACCTCATATCTCACCCATAAGGGCCGACTCCCCCGGATCTGTCCACTCTCAAGCTGACGGCTTGGTTTCCTCACTTCCATTAGTTGCCAGGCAGGAAACCCTTTCTTCATCCGTCCGTGATATTATCCTGGCCTCACATAAACCATCCATCAGAAAACTTTACAGGGACAAATGGAAAAGATTCTCTATTTGGTCACATAATCAGAAGCTAGATCCGTTTTCAGCTCCTGTAACTAGCATTCTTTATTATCTTGCTGAGCTGTTCGACAATGGTGCATCAGCTTCCACCATTCGAGACTATTTTGCAGCTTTTTCCAACTTTCATAATGGGTCAGATGGAGTTCCGCTTATTTCCACCCGACTTTGCAAGACCTTCCTCAAGGGAATATTCCACAGCAGACCTCCCATCAGACAGCTGGTGGAGGCATGGAATCTCTCCCGGGTTCTCCAGTCTCTCTCTCTACCCCCTTTTGAGCCTGCGGCTCCATGTGATCTAAAATTCCTGTCATGGAAATCCTTATTTCTGGTGGCGGTCACTACAGCCAGATGAATATCTGAGTTGCAAGCCTTATGTATCAAGAGCCCTTATCTGATCTTCCATAAGGACAGAGTATTACTTCGTACTAACCCATCCTTTCTTCCCAAGGTGGTTTCCGACTTTTCTATTAATCAATACATTGAGCTCCTTGTATTCTTTCCAAGTTACTCAAGGAAGAATACTGCCTACATTCATTGGATGTTCATAGACAATTACGTTTCTACCCGGACAGAACCAAGTCTTTCGCAAGTCGGACCAACTTTTCGTCTTTGCAGGCCCCAGAATGGGAGGTGCAGTATCGAAAATTACCTTGTCAAAATGGCTCAGATTGCATTAGCTTTTCATATTCGCTTACAAATGAATCTAAGCCTGGTCAATTCAAAGCTCACCTAACTAGATCTGTTGCAGCATTGGTTGCCTTCCACTCTAGGGCCTCCATGGATGACATCTGTGCAGCTGCCATTTGGGCTAAACCCCATACCTTTATCAAGCATTACAAATTGGATCTGATCTCCAAGGAAAAGCAGCCTTTAGTTCTATGGTTCTCAGGAATGTTCTTCCATAAGGGCCACCCAGGTTCTCCAAGTAGCTTGGTATTCTGTCCCATCAGTGATGAATAGGAAGAAGATTAACAACTTCAGATAAAGAAGTTATGTCTTATCATAATGTTTCATCCGAGTTGTTGATCTTCTTCCAGTTATCACACCCTCCCACCGACCCCCACCAAAGCCTCCTGGCGGATCTTCTGGGTCTTATGGTGTTTCAGGGTTTCTGCGCAGAGATGGCCTCTGACTTTCTGGATGTTCATCGTGTTTCACTGTTGCAGTCATCACTGTAGGGTTCTTCCTTGCTGCAGGCAGCCCTCGGTCAGCCAGAATCCCAAAGTCTGGGTCCGGCGTCGGCTGTTCAGTCATGCTCTCTGACGTCAGAGTGTCAGGAGTACAAAGCTGCCAGCCGAAGCCATGTTCTCCAGTCTTTCTTGCCGTGCGGTGGAAGCAGTTCGCAAGTGCCAGTCGGCTGACTCCTGATATTTTTCCATGCTTCAGTCCGAAGACTTACTACTTCTTCACAAAGCTAAGTACCCCGTTGGGGAAACTTTTTTCTTGCTCCAGTCCGATGTCAGAAAAAGTTAATAATTGCATTTCTTGTGGGAAGCAAATACCTCATAAGAATTTCCACTCTTACTGTATTCCTTGTTTAGGCCCTGACCACGACCTAGCTAGTTGTCGGTTTTGTGCTAGATTTAACCAACGTACTATTAAGCGGAGGTACGATTTTGCTTTTCACTACTTTGGCAGGCGATTTAATTATAAAATGTCAGACACGCTTCCGACTACCGGAGTTCACAAACAACGCAAGGATAAGGACAGACCTCCGAGGTCCAAATCAGACTACGGTTTACAAGCAGAGCCAGCTACAGGTTCGGCTGTCGTCAGTGAGGCACTTTCGCAGCCCCTGTCGTCTGCCATTTCAGAACCGATTGCCGAAACTGACTCCCACGAGGAGCCAACTAGGCCTTTGAGTACTCCAGCTGCAGGACCTTCGGACAATGCTCCCTCGGACGGGTCCGGAACCGCTGTGCAGGTACCGGCTTCCGAGGGGGTTTTCAGGCCTACTTAGCTTCTGATAAAGGCAAAGCCAAAGACAAAGGCAAAGACTCCTTCTAAATCTAAGACACCAGCCCAGGCCTCTTCTGATCCGGGACCCAAATCTCAGAAACAGCTACTTAAAATGGCGGAGGACTTACTAACCATGATTAGGGGTTCACATCCCCGTCCAGACAAGAGGCCAAGGCAAGGATTGGATTATGAATCCTCTGATCAGGCATCTATTTCTTCAGTGTCTTCCTCTGAACAGGAATATACTTTCCCTCCTTATGAGGATTCTGATGCTGAGGAATCCATTCCATCAGCTTCTCCCCCTGAGGATTTTTCTTTTGGGGAAACTTTACATGACATGAGGGAACATTTTCACTGGGAAGGACAGGAGTACTCTGAATCTAAGAGAAGGCTTGGGGATTTCCTTCTTCTTCCCCAACATAGACCCCTGGCTATTCCTCCTATTTTGGATATTGTGGATGATGCCTTTTCTGAGGCTAATTTAACTCCTGACTCCTTTCCTCCAGCCCCTGCTAAGCCTGACAGATATTACAGGGTCCCTAACTCCCACCAGTTCCTTTACAAAAATCTTACTGCTGATCCAGAAACCATTTCTCAGGGTCCAAAGGGTGTTAAGGCCGCCTCTGCTAAAAACCCTATTCCGACAGATAAGGATTCTAGAGCTTTGAAGAGATGGAGAAAAAAAGTGTACACTTCTGCTACTTTATCTATTAGGACTTTAAATCGTCAATTTCATATGCTAAAATATCAGCAATTCCTGCTGTCTGTTATGAAACAAAAGCTAGGTACCATTTCTGCATGTGCAGATAATAAGGAATTACACGATTTGATGCATGTTACTGAGCAAGTGGGGAAGCATGATTTACACTGTGGTTTTGATGCCTTGGAGGCTTCATGCAGGGCGGCTGCCACTGGCACAGTCATTAGAAGGCAAGCTTGGTTAAAGGAACAAAACTTACCTGATCAAGTGAAAGCTAAGTTACTGGATGCTCCTGTTCAGCGTAATGTTTTGTTTGGGTCTAAGGCTGAAGAGGTGATAAAGAAAATGGAGGATAAGGCAAAATCCATGCAAACGGTTAAAGATTTCTTACAAGTTCAGCCCCCAAGATTTAGCAGAAATTGGCCAACTAAAAATTGGTCCTTTCCCAGCTCGTACAGGCCTCAGAGGGGTAGATATAGGCGTTCCAGAGGGAGGACCCAAGCACAGATCTCTTACAGACCTAGACAGTGGAGTGCTTCCACCCCCAGGGGTGGAGAGGACAGACCTCAATCTTATAGAAAACAGGCTCTCAATGACTCCCCTTGCATGGCTCCAGGAACTTCTCTCCTGGAAGCCCCTCTAGGAGGAAAACTCTCTTTTTCAACAAAATTGGACTTGCATAACCCAAGACAAGTGGGTTCTGGATGTAGTTTCAAGAGGTTACAAATTCCACTTTCATACCTTGCCAAGACCAAACTGATGGCCAGACCTACCAAAACACTAATGGGCAGAGGCATTAAACCAGGTGGGATCCCTCATGGCTATGAGGGCCATAAAACTGGTTCCACAATCAGGGACTGGGCAAGGCTTTTACTCAAGGCTCTTTCTAGTTCCCAGAAAACAAAATTCATGGAGACCCATCCTGGATCTGTCAGTCTTAAATACTTTCCTGGAGATACCAAAGTTCAAGATGCTTACTCTGCAGCAGCTCCTGCCAATGTTGAGCAAAAATGCATGGATGGTGACATTGGATTTAAAGGAGGCTTACCTACACATCCCTATCAGACAGGAGTGCAGAAAATACCTCCGGTTCAAGGCCAGCTCGAAACATTACCAATTCTCTGCGCTGCCCTTTGGCTTGTCTACTGCGCCCAGGGTCTTCACCAAGTGCCTGGTACCAGTAGTAGCTTATTGCAGACTCAAGGGAATTCAGATTTACCCTTATCTGGACGACTGCCTTATTCAAGCAGACAGCAAGGATGTCTTACTCCAGCACCTGGAATTTGTTCAAAATCTACTCAAGTACCTGGGATTCACTGTGAACATAAAAAAGTCAAATTTGACACCCACACAACAGATAACTTTTCTGGGTGCTCTTCTAAACACAACAACCCAGATGGCATTCCTGACATCCGAAAAACTACAGCTGGCTTCAACTTTCAAAACCTTGGCGTTAATGTCTCAGCTAACTGCAAGGAAGTTCCTGCAGGCTTTGGGTTACATGGCCTCCTGCATCCTTCTCGTACCAAATGCAAGACTACATATGAGAAAAATACAATGGTACCTAAAAAGTGTATGGTCCCAGCATTGCCACAGTCTAGACACACAGATTGCTGTCTTGCCTTGCCTACAAAAGGAATTCCATTGGTGGACCATGGCATGTCTTCACAACAAAGGGAAAGCCTTCAGTCTGCCTCCAGCCAGCCAAGTGTTAACCACGGACGCCTCGGATTACGCATGGGGAGCCCACTTGCAGGGGAAAGGCCTGCAAGGTTTTTGGACAGAGGATCAGAAGCACCTACATATCAATTTAAAAGAGATGTTAGCTGTACAGAATGCCCTCTTGGCTTCCAGGGATCTTCTACAACCAGGACAACTACTGATATGGATTGACAACACCACAGTTATGTGGTACATAAACAAGCAAGGGTGTTCACACTCTTACCCCCTTTGCAGACTAGCTATGACTCTATGGGTCACAGCTCTAGCTTGCAAAGTGAATCTACAAGCTCAGTTCCTGCCAGGGAAACAAAATATTCTGACCTGAGCAGGAACCTGTCAGACCCACACGAGTGGATGCTAGACACCCAAATATTCAAGATGATTACAGAAGCCTGGGGCTGCCCGGACATAAATCTATTTGCATCCCCCCTCAACCACCAGTTACAGATTTTTTGCACAAGGACATTCCACAAACTAGCATGGAAAGTGGATGCACTTTCATTCAGTTAGAGAAACCTCTCTGGGTATGCCTTTCTTCCACTACCTCTTCTTCCACGGGTGTTATTAAAGATCAAGCAGGACAAACCCAAGATGATTTTACTGGCCCCAAATTGGTCTCGCCAATTTTGGTACTCAACACTGATGAATCTATCCCAGGAGCCTCCTTGGATTTTACCTCTGATACCAAATCTTTTGTCCCAACACCAGGGCCAGGTTCTGCACTCTCATATCAAAACTCTCAGCCTGGCGAATTCAGGGTCTATGATTAATCCTACCCTTCCCAAACAGGTCATGGATGTCATCTTAGAAGCCAGATGGCCTAGCACTAGAAAATCTTATGCAGGCAAATGGAAGAGATTTTGCACCTGGATGCATGCTCAGGATTCGGATCCTCTCATTCCTAATATCCCACTGATTTTACTTTACCTGACAGACATGCTACATAAGGGTTTATCTTTCTTCTCCATAAAAATACATGCCTCAGCTATCTCTGCGCATTACAATAGAGATCCTCCAATCTTTTCGCATCCACTTCTGAAACAAGATCTCAGAGGAGCAAAGAATTTAAGGCCCCCTAGGACACCCCCCATACCTGCCTGGGACCTCAACTATGTTCTGGAAAAACTCACTCTGCTTCCTTTTGAGCCTGCTGCCACATCTGATATTAAGTATTTATCATGGAAGACAACTATCCTACTGGCTTTGACTTCAGCCAGGAGAGTCTTGGAGTTACAAGCACTCATGGCTGTGGAACCTTATATTATTTTTCACCAAGATAGGGTGTCTTTAAGGACTAACCCTACTTTCATGCCTAAAGTGGTTTCCAAAGTGGCTTTAAATCAAACTATTCACCTGCCAACTTTTTTCACTAATCCACAAAATAAGGGGGAAAGGATCTTTCCTTGGATGTACACAGGCAGCTTCGTTTTTACCTGGACAGAACCAAGGATATCAGGAAAACACAGCAACTGTTTGTTTCTTATGCAACAAATTCCCAAGGCAAAGCTATTTCAAAACAGACCATTTCTAAATGGATTACTCATGGAATCAGATTTTGTTACTCTCATCATGGAAAGCAAATCCCAGGAAAAATTAGGACTCACTCTACCAGAGCTGCTGTTACTAAAGCTGCCTTTCTCAGGGGAGTACCTACCAAAGATATTTTGGAAGCTGCAACTTGGAATTCAGTGCATACTTTCTCTAAGCACTATAATCTCCCTCTTTACTCCAAGTCTAGGGCAGGCTTTGCTTCTGCAGTCTTGCAGGGCCTTCTAGCCACCCCTTCTACTCTATAACCACCACCCTTTATCTCAGCTATGGGATTCAACCCTACAGTGATGACTGCAACAGTGAAACACGAACATAGTACAGTTGTGTACACTTACCATAAATGTAGATGTTAGAGTGTCTTCACTGTTGCAGTCTGGGTTACCCACCCTCCTGTCCCCTCTTATACTTTCATTAGTGTGGTTTCCTACTTCACCCTTCTGAGGTGTATTTGCTACAGGGCATGGAGTTTGTTGTACGTTACATTTTTGTTTTACTATTAGCCTTCACCTTTGGGCACCTGACATCTGGGGCAAGAAAAACTATAGAACATGGCGTCGGCTGGCAGCTTTGTACTCCTGGCGCTCTGACGTCAGGGAGCATGACTGAACAGCCGACGCCGGACCCAGACTTTGGGATTCTGGCCGACCGAGGGCTGCCTGCCGGCAGGAAGAACCCTACAGTGATGACTGCAACAGTGAAGACACTCTAACATCTACATTTATGGTAAGTGTACACAACTGTACTTTCTTCTATATGTTGCATGCAAACTCGATCTGAGGTAACTGAGTGAAGGGCATTGTGGGTAGCAGCTTAGCTAGAGAGGTTTTTGTGCACGCAAGTTTGATATAAGGCCAACTCGGTTCCGAGGGCTCAGAACCGAACCCATCAGTGATGTCTGGAAGAAGGTCAACAACTCAGACGGAACGTTATGGTAAGACATGACTTCTTTTTTCCAGTTACCTCTTTCTAACACACCACACCTCCAACATTTGCCATCTACCTGAGGAGAAATATTTGGAGTCTGCTTGGAGTATAAATGTACCTACGCAAATGCAACCAGGTAAAAATCTCAAGTCTTCCAGACTTCTGTTTTATATTTGGGGGCCATACGTGTCCTCCCATTGTTTCCTTTTGAATTGTTTATCCAGCCTCTCCTCCCAATATTTTCTAGCCTTCTCCGATTTCTGCAGTTGTCATGTAATATTTTATATGCCTTACTAATTATCCCTTTTTAACAGCAGCTTCTTTTGTAGATTCAACTAAAAACTCTGCCAGAGCAGGTCTTTCATTAGAATTCCACTATCGCTTTCTCTTTGCCTATACTGTCTCAGTCCCTAATAAGGAAGGCAGTCTTACAATTAGATGTCTTCTTAGCCTCTTCCCATTCTGTTACCTTTCCCTTTCTAGTTATATGCTCAATACCTTGGTTCTTTGTTAGTTTTCTTCAGTAAATTCCAGTCCCCTCTTGCCTGTTCTGTGTACCCCTAATTGCAGTTATCCCTATTAGCGGAATCTCCTTTCTCCGTTCTCATGTTGGCTTAGTTGGTGGATACATTCTGATGCTTTCTAAATATAATATTCTGTATAATGGCTGTTCTCCTTAAGGATCTGCATCCAAAATCCCACACCCTACTCCTTGAATTTTTCCCCTTCATCATCATCCCTTTCCACTTTGAATTCTTGCTTTCTTCTTGTGTTACATATATGAGCCTTAACTGTGTAGCTCTAAAATATCCTCTGAAATCAGGCAATCGTAAGTCACCTTGTTATATTTGAAGGTTCAACTTATCCCACTTGACCCTTGCCCTCTTCCCTTTCAGAGATAAAATCCTGCAACTCTTTAATTACTGTCCACAACTTCTCCTCTGGTAAATAAAGATATGCTTGACCTCTATATAAAACTAAAAGGACTAAGCTTTTGTTTATGCTCTTCCTACATATCCTTAGCATCCTTAACAGAATCCTTTTAAACATAATACTCCTTAATACTTGATTTTATTGTATTCCCATAAACATGGGTACTGTTGAATTAATTAATGCATTGGTACCTAGTTTACATCAATATGATTTGTTCTATCTTTAATTTTATATCCCCCCCAAATACTCAAAACTGTCATAAAATCCCAGCTTACTCTTCATGAAGACCCACCAACAATTGAGGTGTTTTCTTACATTTTGCTTAACTCTGGATAATTTTTGTTTTAATAAGGTTGTCAGATGTTTGCCTCCCTTCCACAAAACCACATTGATCAGTATCTATAAATTTTGGCAGCACTTTTGCCATTCTCTTAGCTATTATAGACACACTCACATTATAATGATGGATTAAAATTGAATTGGACCTATGTGAAGCTGGGTCTTATGGGTTTTTACCATCTTTAGGTACTACAGCCACCACATTTTTCCAGGATGTTGGTGCTTCTCCTTTTACAGTACTGTTAAACAAAACCTTCCAGATCTTTATCACTTTCTTCCCTCTTGGCTTCCAAACTTCCACAGGAATACCATGTATTGTTGTAGACTTTCCTGCAGATTGATTCTCTTCTCTTCCTATCTTAAGTGTTACTTGTTGAGCATCATCTACCTCTTACCATAGCGTACTTAAGTCTTCCATGACTTTTTCCATTTGTGCTTTTTTCTTTACTTCCACATTCCTCTGCTTTATACAAATTTTCATAAAATAGATTTCTTGAATACTTCTACAGGATCTCTAGTTATTTTTCTTGTTCTCCCTGAGTTTGGCAACAGCCCTTTCTACTTTGTTGCCTAAGTCATTGTGCTAGCAGCTTTTGTGCTCTGGCATTATTAAAAAAAAAAACAGTTGCCTAACAGCAATCTTTATAAACCTGCGCATATTATCCAGGTACTCCATTATTTTCTGTTTTATACTCTGGATTTGCACCTCTTGTTCTGTGAGAATTGCCCCTTATTCTGCAATACTTTAAAATTTGTCAGTCCCTCTAAATAATTCTTGTTACTCCTTAACTATATCTTTTTATTTTATTTCTAACCTATCTTTAAACTCAACTTTCATTTTATCCCACTCACTAGCTATAACTTCTGAAGAAATTTCTTTCTTCCCTAATAATAATTCTCAAATAATTTCCACTAACCTTTGATTTAAATTCCTCATTTAAAAGGAAAGTGGGGAAGCACAAGTGCCTCATTTTTGCTTCATTACCCTTCATTATTATCTTGGTCGTCATTGACCCTTGATCTGAAGTAGTTATTGGACGTGTGCGTGTGCCGAAGCTTTTCATTAAATAAAAATGCTCCTGTAAAATATAAATTGTCTAGTCTAGCATAGTTATTGTACATTTGGGAATAATATATAAATTCTTAGTTCCTACTACTGAATTTTCTTCCTTGCCATATACTTTCACAAATTTCTTCTGAAATCTACCCTCTTTTATTATGTTTTCCCTTTTTTATGACCCCAGAAAATCAAATTCTAATCCTTGTGTACAAGTAATATTCCCTACTGAAAGCTAATTCTCCCAAAAATGTTTAAGCTCCATAATAGCAGTTTTAGGTGGAATATAAAAAACATGCCAGCACAATCCTCTTTTTTGCCAGTAAACACTTTCTACCATAAATCTACCATTACTATCTTATTTTCTCTTTTGTTGTTATTAGAGGTTCTCTAGCAATTGGTTTAAGTCTTAGTACACCTTTTACTTTGTCCCTGATTTTCTGCTGCATATCTATCCTGAAATCCTTTCTTTATCAAATGCACATGCTCATTTCTTTCCAAATGTGTTTCCTGTAGCATTACTATTTGCACTCTACATATTCTTAATATAATTCAATACTCTTAACTTTTTGTCTATACCTATGAGGCCATTCTTGTTCTAATATAATGTTTAGTGTAGCCATTATGATAAGTTATTACCACCTATAATATGTGACTGCTTTTATAAATGTCTCTTTCCAGCTTTTGTGTTGCATGCACCTGCTGCAGTTGTTTCTTGTCATCTGACCCTGGGGCTTATTTTTTAAAACTTTTTGTTTTAATAAAAACCCACAAGCAAAAAAAAAAAAAAACAAAACCCAGAACACCCCCATAATCTATTAACACACAAAACTATGTACATCTTCAAATAATATTTAACCCTCCTGATAGGAACACTGTTCCAAATCGCAAGCTGCACCAATAGGTATTAATTAACCGGAAATTAAGGTTATCCATGCAAAGATAAACTTGAAGCCTGCTATAATAAAATTGCCAAATTTGCCACTACTTCATCATACAGATCCCATTACGGTGCTGCACTTTACCAACCAATCTGGCTAGAACTACCTAATCTCCTGTCCTTCTATGAACTCATTACTGCCCATACCATAATATACCAATGGGACAAATGCCCTGCTATTCATAATGTCCTAGAACCCTACTCCAATAATAGGACCTTTAAGATCTTCTGATGCGTTTCTATTAAAAGTCACAAAATCTGGCAACACTTATGGATATTCTCTACTCCAGTCATACATCCAAGAATTGGAATGCTGTCCCCATACATATCAATAACATTATCAGCCCATCCAAGTTTAAACAACTCAAGGCACATTTTACTAACAATTGGCTCTGCTCATGCACAACCCCAGGCTGATGGGCCTTAATCTCAATGGCAACACTCAGATCTGCTCTGCGTTACAGCACCATGGTACTAAATATACAGAACAAACTGATATTGCCAACATCCTGGCAGATAGGTTCAGTGCTAACTTTACCCCCCTCTCACCCCCTAAAGGGCCCATCTCTATACCGGAAGAATGCAAAGTTCTTGTAATCACGGCTGCACAGGTAAAAAACACACACTCAAAAGCCAAGAACACAGCATCCATGGGACCTGATAACATCCCGGGCTGCGTTCTGCATGAACTACAGAATGTACTGGCACACACCACCTAAACACCATGTTCAATCATAGCTTCACCTCAGGCTTTGCGCCCACTGAATGGCGCACAGTGACTGTTATCCCACTCCACAAAGGGGGAGCCACTACGGACCCTGGGAATGACCGCCCCATTAGCCTAACGAGCCTGATCTGCAAAGCCATGGAATGTATCATCATGGAACTTATTAAACAGACATTGGTAATCTCCAGACTCTAGACCCCATCCAGTTCGGGTTTGTAAAAGGCAGATCATGTCTCCTAAACCTGATAGACTTCTTTGAAGCAGTCACTAAAGCTGTAGATGAGGGTAAGGTGGTTCACACAGCCTATCTAGATCTTGCCAAGGCTTTTGACACCATCCCCCACTCTGGAATTGTAGATAAACTCACTAAACTAGGTATAAATCCCCATGTCACAAGATGGGTTGCCAACTGGCTCACTGACAGAACCCACAGTGTGAAAGTAGCAGACTCCAAATCCGACTTCAGACCAGTGACAAGTGGAGTACCACAGGTTTCAGTCCTGGGTCTTCTTCTGTTTGGTATCTACTTTTCTGAAGTACAGGCAAACAGAGGAGGTCTTTGGCTAACGAAGTTCGCAGATGACTTGCAAACTAGGAGCCACAACTGAAACTCCTAATGATGTGGACATCCTACAGAAGGGCCTCACTGAGACAGATGCCTGGTGTCAAAGCCATGGCCTCCAGCTCAATACCAAAAAGTACATCGTCACCCCCTTTGGTAAAAACTCTGTACTCATGAGCTACCACACAGGTGATAGTCTACCTAACACCGAATGTATGATGAGACCTTGGGACACAAGTGGACAGTAGTCTCTCCTTTGATAATAACATTGCCACAGTAGTCGGGGAAATCCTTCTACGTGGCACACCTCATCACAAAAGGTTTCTCATTCAGGAAAAAAGAGGTCATTGTTCCTCTCTACTCGTCAATCATTCTACCCATTATAGAGTACAGCGCCCCTTTTGGTATGTACCTCAAGACATCTACAACAACTGGAAAGGCTGCAGAAATACCTTGCAAAGAGGATTACCGGCCTCAAACAGATGCCCTATGCAGACCGTCTCAAAAAACTCCAGCTTTACTCATTTGCATATCGCCTACTCCGAGGCGATCTCTGCCTAACATACAAAGCTATGTCAAACCCAGAGCTGTTGGACATGCTTCACTTAAAGAAATCCCAATCCCTCCAAGCTACACGGTCTAGGGACCTAAACCTTGCCACCACAATAAACAGAACATGCTGGAGGGATAGATTCCTGTCCCAGTGACTTCCCATACTCTGGAACAAACTACCTATCTGTATCTGGAACAAACTACCTATCTGTATCAAACAAAGCTCCTCATTTGCACTCTTCAAGAAGAATCTTGATGGTTGGATGGGAAATAGGAAATTCACCCCGGGCATCACCTGTGTGGCTCTGCTCAACAGGGACACAGGAAAATAATTTTCTTGGGTGGCGATAGCCAGGGTACCTTTTTGGCTAGGCTTGTATAGGCCCTAGGGCCGATATCCTAGTATCTACCTATGAATTCTATTAGCTCTTTTTGCTATTTTCCTTATTCTCGAATTCTCATACTTCCTGTAAATACCTTTTTATTACATCTTTCTTTATTCCATATCATCTCTTTAAGACCTTCTCTTCTCCCTGTGTTCCTTTATAGCATCTATATTCTACTCACTGTCTACTGAAGAAATGCCTTTATACCCATTCCTTGAGGATGAAACTTCGTGTATAGTTCTATATATAGTTTCTTTCTATACTTGGAAAACAAACAATAATAATTTTATATCTAATGCATAACTGCACTGTATCTTAACTGTGATTTGTTAAATTGTTTTCCTTAAGCTTTTTAAATTGTATTTTGGAGATTTTCTCCCAGGGACCCTGCTGAAAACGAGCTACTAGCCCAGTTGGACTTCCCTGATTATTTATTTATTTATTTATTTTTTTAAAGATGCATGTTACAGATTGTCCCCTAATTAACACTGATTGCTTTCTGTTCCTATCCCATCTTTATTTCCCTCACAAATGTTAAAAGCAACTTGTATGCTTTTAGAAAATGTTAACTTTTTGCTAAAAAAAAAGTGCACTGGCTATCTTTAAATAAAACAAAATTATACACTGTTTTAATAAATGGACATATTTTAACCAGAAAATCTCTTATTCACTTCTATTAATTTCAAACTTTTTTTTGACTGAGCCGCTTACCCTTGTATTGTCTTAATTTTAAGTTTCTCTTGGTAAACTATGCCCAGACCTCTTTATTGCAGTCAGCTTGTTTCTGTGGAAACATAAGAACAAAATGTGTAGTATTTTTGTGGTTTTAATTCTTGAAAATCATTACAGAGTAAAACGAGGCAGGTACTTCCACTGCTTGGACTTCCTCTACCTTTGCAGCAGGTAGCAGGCACTGGCAAGTTCTACACCACCAGACAACAGCAGTAGACAGAAGATACCTCTTTTACAATCTTTGTCTTTCACCCTCAGTCAGAAGTCTTAATTATGAACACACACAAATTGGGCAGAAAGGGGAAATAATAAGGTGGGCGATTTAAAATAGAGAATGGGGGAAGACATAAATCTGTAAAGGAAGACTGAATGTCTACTTCCTTCACCCCTGTCTTCACCATTTTGGAGCCTGATATCTACTTTGCCACTGCAGACTTGCCTGTAATTTAATGGGCACTCACTGAATGCAGATCTTGTCTGTTCAGGCTTCCATTCCATCACCTCCTACGTTCTTGTATGTCTTCTGGGACTGGTCAGCCATGTTTGTTGGCTGATCCCTCTACAGGGCTTGTCTTCTGTGCACCCAGATTTGTCAAAACTAAGTGCAACATTGCTGTTGATCCCAGCATTTAAATTTTGTTCTGCCTGCTCTGCACATTCCTATAAATCACTCTTGCTTTTGTTTTCACTGTATTTCATTCCTGCAGTTTAACTTTAGCTGTTTGGCGAATACATTGTAGAGGCTGTTTATATGACATTGAAGCTATTTTAAGATCCAGTGCTGTCTGCTCAGTCTGGTCCAACCAGTGGGACGACAGATCCAAGACTGGTTGATTTTAAAGCCTTTAGCTCATCTTGGCTCTGCTACCCTTGCCTCCAACTCCCCAGTTCTAGTTTGCCACTGTTCGTGGTCTGCAGCTTAGTCCTTGACTCTGCTTGGTGTTTCTGATGCGGTCCTTTTTGATGCCACAGATGCAATTAGGCCTTATCCTCTGGGGTCTGACTCTACTCCGGGACCTGCAGCTCTATCTTTGGATTTTCCTCCCTTGGCCCTTTCCTACCGGAGATCTTCAGGTACAGTTGTTTCCATCCTCTGGATCAGATCCAGCATCCTGGTGGTTTTCAGATTTGTCCTGCTCCTTGGTAGCCGTGACTTGTTCTGGGTCACGGCACCTTTGAGCCGTGGTCTTGAGATTGGAGTTTCTGGGGTGGGGTCAACTGGTCCTGCTTCAGATCATCTCTCCCTCTTGGAGCTTCAACTGCATACATCTTGGCTAGAGTCTCAATGTCTGGTCTAGGTGCTTCCCTTCAGGCTTGACGTTACCTTTGGGTTCTGGTACTCTTTGATCTAAGCAGCTTGCTTTGCCCTCTACTTTTTATTTTGGAGAGGATACTGTCTTCTAGAGAGAAGGGTTGGCTGTCTCCAACCGGCACCCCCTCACAGTTTTCATCTGTTCCTTTGACCAGTTATCAGGCTGCTCCGGGGCAGCTTGCATAAACAAGCCTCCAGACTGCACCCTTAGTGGGGCTACCAAACTCTTTCTCCTTCTTCGGCATCATCAGAACAGGAGATTTTGGGGAAGAGAAGGTGTAAGAGGGAGCACTTGGATTCCCTGGAGGAATCGCTCACAGAAGATACTGACCTCAAAGAAGGAGTGGGATGTTCATCGTGCTTACAGCTGCAGTCATAACAGATGGGTTCTCCTGCCATCAGGCGGGTCCTTGGTCGGCCGAATTCCAAAGTCTAGGTCCGGCGTCGGTTGTAGTCGCTTCTTCCCTGACGTCAGTGCGACAGGGGTATAAAGGAACCAGCCGATGCCATTTTCTTCAGTCTTTCTTGCTGCGCGGTGCCCGAAGCAGAAGCAGTTCGCAAGTGCCGGTCGGCCAGCTCCGGAAATTATGAAAATTTTGCAACCGAAGTCTTCTTGAAAGCTAAGTACCCCATTGGGGAAACTTTTCTTGCCTCAGACCGATGTCAGACAAAGTTAATAATTGTATTTCATGTGGGAAGCAAATACCGCATAAGGATTTTCATTCCCTCTGCATTCCTTGTTTAGGCCCAGACCACGACGTCTCGGTCTGTCGTTTTTGTGCTACATTCAACAAACGCACCAGTAAGCGTCGGGCGGAGTTCGCCCAGCACTATTTTGGCAAAAAATTTAACTATATTATGTCGTCGGATACTCCGACTCCAGTTTTGTCTAAAAAATGCAAAGATAAGGACCGACACACGAGGTCCGCGGCCTCTACCGACACCACGCCAAAGCCGACTACAGGTGGTCCGGTTCTCAGCGAGGCGCCTACGCAGCCCCTGCCTACGGACTTCACTTCATTGGCGGTGTCTTCTGTGCCCGAGGTTGCAGGCTCCTCGGCCCACACCCCGACTACAGATACCGAAGCCACTTTTGGTGGTGAAACTCAAAATGTAGACAGATCTGCATCCTCTCAGGGTGTCTTCAGACCTTCCTCCTCTTTTTCCATCAAGGCTTTCACTAAGTCTAAAGCAGCCATGCATTCTAAGAGACCAGCTACACAGGGCCCTTCTCCAGGCCCCATGCCTAAAAAACAGATGCTTAAAATGGCTGAGGATTTAATTACTCTTATCAGGGGTTCTCACCCCCCCCGGACAAAAGGCCCAGAGTGGAGGAAGAATCCCCCTCCTCTGACCAGGCCTCCATTATTTCAGAGCACTCGGATGAACAGGAACATTCTTATTCCCCTTTTGAAGATTCTGATGCAGAGGAGTCCATTCCCTCAGTCTCCCCTCCAGAGGATTACTCATTTGGGGAAACCTTGCATACCTTAAGGGAACACTTCCACTGGGAAGGCCAAGAGTATTCAGATTCCAAGAAAAGGCTTAGGGATTTTGTTTTGCTACCTCAGCACAGGCCTCTGGCTATACCTCCTGTCTTAGACATACTAGATGATGTGTATTCGGAGGCCTGCCTTAACCCAGATTCTTTGCCTCCAGCCCCAGTCAAACCTGACGGGTACTACCGGGTTCCTGACTCACACCAATTTCTATACAAAAGCCATGCGGCTGACCCAGAAACTATCTCACAGGGCCCCAAGGGAATTAAGGCCTCCACTGCTAAAAAATCCATTACCTTCCGAGAGAGATTCCAGATCTTTAGAAAGGTAGGGAAAAAAGGTATACACCTCGGCCACCTTAACCATGAGAGCATTAAACTGCTAGTTCCATATGTTAAAGTACCAACAGTTTCTGTTATCACAGTTGAGAAGCAAAATGTCACAACCTGAACAACCAGACTTGAAGGAGTTGCAGGATTTGATGCATAGTGCAGAACAAGTGGGTAAACGTACCTTGCAATGTGGTATTGATGCTCTAGAGGCCTCATGTAGAGCTGCTGTTACAGGATCAGTCATACGTAGACATGCCTGGCTCAAGGAGCAAACCTTACCAGATCATGTCAAAGCTAAATTACTAGATGCCCCTCTACACAAGGATGTATTATTTGGTGTTAAAGCTGAGGAGGTATTAAAGAAAATGGAGGAAAAGGCTAAATCAATGCAAACAGTGAAAGATTTTCTACAGGTACAACCTCCACGTTTCAGTAGAAATTGACCTTACAAAAATTGGTCCTTTCCAGCCACAGACAGATCCCAAAGAGGTAGATACAGGCGCCCGAGGGGCAGAGGGCAATCTCAAGGATCGTTTAGAGGCAGACAATGGCAAGCTCCTACACAAAGAGGTGGTGAGGATAGTTCGCAGCCATTCAGAAAATAAGCCCAATGACTTTCCCCTTTGCATGCCAAGCAAGGCTCAAATGGCAGCACCCTTAGGCGGAAAACTGGCATTATTTTCGAAAAATTGGCATATTGTCACAAAAGACAAATGGATCCTGGACATTATAAACAGAGGCTACAGATTCCATTTTCACGCCCTTCCAAAAATGAGAGGCATGCCAAACCTGCCACACAATCAAAGGGCAGAGGCACAAAGACAAATTTCAGATCTCATGGACATGAAAGCTATTCAAGAGATACCTACTCAAGAACAAGGTCAAGGTTTTTATTCCAGACCATTCCTGGTACCAAGGAAGGGAAAAGATTGGA
This sequence comes from Protopterus annectens, assembly GCF_019279795.1. NCBI lineage: Eukaryota > Metazoa > Chordata > Ceratodontiformes > Protopteridae > Protopterus > Protopterus annectens. The sequence continues at coordinate 1,083,231,292 of NC_056744.1, read as the reverse complement.
GACCTATTTTGACCTATCCATCCTAAACACATTTTTACTCTTACCAAAATTCAAGATACTCACATTACAGCAGCTTCTTCCCATGCTGGGCAAGGAGTCTTGGCTGGTAACATTGGACCTCAAGGAGGCATACCTGCATGTCCCAATCAGACATAATTGCAGAAGATACCTCAGATTTCTTGCAGGTTCAACCCATTATCAATCCTTTGGCTTATCTACTGCGCCCATAGAGTATTCACGAAATGCCTGGCATCAGTAATTGCCTACTGCAGACTTCAAGGGATACAAATATACCCATATTTGGACGACTGCCTGATCCAAGCGGACAGCAAGCACATACTTCTGAAACATCTGGCTTTTGGAATAATGTTGTTGAATTCTCTGGGATACACAGTCAACAAAAAGAAATCAAGGCAAATACCCTCTCAGAAAATAATTTTCCTGGGTGCCAACTTGGACACAAACACCCAGATGGCCTACCTCACGCCAGAGAAACAGGGGCAACTAACTCAATACTTCAGAAAACTAGCAAATTTCACCAGGCTGACTGCAAGGAAAATCCTGCAGGCTCTGGGGTTCATGGCATCTTGCATTCTACTAATCCCATGTGCAAAGCTGCATATGAGGAAACTTCAATGGTAGCTGAAAAACATATGGTCTCAACACAGCCACAGTTTGGAAACAATAATACCACTAATTCCATGTCTTCAAAAGGAATTTCTGTGGTGGGCTCAAGCATGCCAAACAAACACAGGTCTCCCATTCTGCAAGCCTCAAGCAAATCAAGTCATCACAACAGACGCCTCTGACTACGCCTGGGGGGGCGCACATGACAGATCGGTGCATTCAGAGCAAATGGTCCCAAAAAGAAAAGCACCTTCACATCAATCAAAAGGAAATGCTAGCAGTAATAAATGCTATTATAGGTTCATAGGTTCATACTAGGCTATCTGCCCTAGGGCATTTATAAGCCTAGCCAGAGTGTGTATGGCTTTCGCCACCCATTTTAAATTAATTTTGCTATGCCCTTTTTTGAGGTTAGTATACTGCGCTTCTGTCTAACAGTGACACAGAAGTGATACCCGGGGTAAACCTATGATCTCCCATCCACTCATCAAGATTCCTCTTGAAGAGAGTCAATGAGGGACTCTGCCTAACCTGGACTGGGATTTTATTCCAGAGTGAAGGGAGCCTCTGGGTTATGAATCTGTCCCTCCAGCATGTCTTATTTATTTCAGTGCTGTGGTTTAAGTCCCTCGAGCGCGTAGCTCGATGGGATTTGGATTTTCTGAGGTGCAGCATGTCCATTAATTCCGGGTTGGACATGGCTTTATAAGTCAGGAACAGATCGCCTCTGAGCAGGCGGAATGCCACTGAGTAGAGCTGGAGTTTCTTTAACCGGGCAGCATACGGCATCTGTTTGAGCCCCTTGATCCTCTTGGTGAGGTACTTTTGGGGTCTTTCCAGTTGCTGCAGGTGTCTGGTAAGGTACATCCCAAAAGGGGCATTGTACTCAATTATGGGCCTGATGAGGGATGAGTAAAGAGGCACGATGACCTCCCCTGATCTAGATGTGAATCCCTTCATGATTAGGTGGGCTATATAAAATGTTTTTCTAACCACTTTGGCCACGTGGTTGTCAAATGAGAGATTGCTATCAACTTGGGTCCCCAGGCCCCTAACTACTACTTCTGTACTTAATGGATTATTACCACCTATGTGGTAATTTGTGGGCACTTTGTTTTTGCCAAAGGGGATGACTATACACTTTTTGGCGTTTAGCTTGAGGCCATGGCTTTGGCACCAGTTGTCTGTTTCTATGAGGCCCTTTTGGAGGATGCTTGTGTCAGCTGGAGAGTCTATTATGGTGCCCAGTTTGCAGTCCATCTGCAAACTTGGTCAGCCACAGTCCTTCCATGTTGGCCTGTACCTCCGAGAAATATATACCGAACAAGAGAGGTCCCAAGACTGAGCCTTGTGGGATGCCACTTGTAACTGGTTTGGAGTCTGACATGGCTCCAGGTATTCTAACCATGTGGGTTCTGTCCTTGAGCCAGTTTGCAACCCATCTAGTGACATAGGGGTTTATATTTAAGCTGGTGAGCTTATCTATAATGCCCGAGTGGGGTATTGTATCAAAGGCTTTTGCGAGGTCCAGGTAGGCTGTTTGGACCACCTTCCCCTTGTCAATGGCCTTGGTGACTGTTTCAAAGAAATTGACCAGGTTTAAGAGGCAGGATCTGCCCTTAACAAAGCCGAACTGGGTAGGATCCAGTGTCTGTAGGTCCCCAATATCTTTATTTATAAGGTCCATGATGATCCTTTCCATAGCTTTGCAGACCAAGCTAGTGAGACTTATGGGGCGATAGTTTCCAGGATCCGTTGAGGCACCACCTTTGTGGAGAGGGACCACTGTTGCTGTACGCCACTCTTTGGGTACATATCCTGTAGTAAGGCTGAGATTGAACAGTAGTTTTAGGTTTGGGTTTAGCTCTTCTTGGAATTCATGTAGGATTAGCCCGGGACACCCGTCTGGTCCCATTGATGCTGTGTTTCTTGCTTTGGAGAGGGCAGCTCTTACCTGAGCATCTGAGATGTCAGGGAGCAGCACTCTGCTGGGATAGATATTAGCCCTTTTGGTGGGGAGGGGGGGGGAGAAGTTTGTGCTGAACCTGTCAGCTAGGATGTTGGCAATGTCTGTGGGTTGTGTATTTTTGTCATTTTGGACTAATTCTGAGCATATCTGGGAATTCCCACCCAGGTTCCTAACATAACTAAAGAAAGCCTTGTGATTATCCTTAGTGTTCTGTGCAATTTTTCTCTCGAAGCTGGCCTTAGACGATTTTATGAGTGCCCGTAGTTTTTTGCTAATACTGATCAGAGATGCCTTCCCTTTTTGGGGGAAAATTATAGCTTTCAAAGACCTTCTGCATCCAGGTCAACTATTGATAAGGACAGACAACACCACAGTAATGTGGTACATAAACGAACAGGGAGGAACCCATTCATACCCCATATGCAGGCTGGCCATGTCACTTTGGAACATGGCTCTGGAATTACAAATCGAACTTCAAGCACAGTACTTGCCAGGCAAGGAAAACACGTTGGCAGACAACCTAAGCAGAAATATGACAGATCCACACGAATGGAAGTTGCATCCTCAAGTTTTTACAGAGATAATACAAGCATGGGGAAGGCCAGACATAGATCTCTTTGCCTCCCACAAAAATCACCAATTGACAAAATTCTGCTCAAGGACTTTTCATCCACAGGCCTGGAGAGTGGACGCTCTCTCTTTCAGTTGGACAACAATGACAGTTTATGCCTTTCCACCGCTTCCTCTGCTGCCCAAAGTTCTATTAAAAACCAGAGCAGACAGACCAAAGATGATTCTCATTGCTCCAGACTGGCCAAGACAGCACTGGTACCCACTCCTGAGGAGCCTGACGCATTCCCCTCCATGGACCCTACCTCTAATGCCTCTTCTTCTGACTCAGCACAGCTGAAAACACTCAATCTGGCCGCATGGAAGATTCCTTAACATCACAACAGACCCTACTCTCCAAGGAGGTGCAGGATGTCATTTTGGAGGCCAGATGGCAGTCTACTAGAAAAGCTTACTCCGCTAAATGGAAACGGTTTTGTGCCTGGAATGAGAAAAAGGGCCAGAATCCTGGAAAACTGAATTTACCTCAGATATTACAGTATCTAGCTGAGCTGCTAAGCAGTGGACTTTCATTTTCTTCCATCAAAATCCATGCCTCAGCCATTTCTGCAGAATACAACACTGATCCACCTTTATTCTCTCACCCTCATAAGACAGTTCCTCAGAGGGGCTAAGAATATAAAGCCCCCAAGGAAACAACCAATACCTGCTTGGGACCTCAATTTCATTCTAGAAAAGCTGGCCTTGCCTCCTTTTGAGCCAGCTGCCTCAACAGATTTGCAATATTTGTCTTGGAAAACAGCTTTCCTTCTGGCTATCACCTCAGCTTGCAGGGTATCGGAACTACAAGCCCTCATGGCTGTGCAGCCTTTTATCATCTTCCATCAGGACAGAGTTTCCTTACGAACCTACCCGTCCTTTATGCCAAAGGTGGTATCCAGGGTAGCTTTGAATCAGGCTATCCACTTACCTACCTTTTACCCTAATCCTCAAAACAAAGGGGAGAGACTACTATATTCCTTGGACATCCACAGACAGCTGCGTTATTATTTGGACAGAACAAAGCCTTTCAGAAAAACAGAACCGCTCTTTGTGTCCTATGCTATAGGAGCTCAAGGGAAGCCAATTTCCAAACAGACAATCTCAAAATGGATAGCCCACTGCATACGCTTTTGTTACTCTTTCCATGGTAAAACTGTACCTGCAGGCATCAGATCTCACTCCACAAGGGCCACAGCTACCTCTGCAGCTTTCCTCAGATGAGTTCCTACCAAAGATATTTTGGAAGCAGCCACTTGGAGTTCTGTGCATACCTTCTCCAAGCACTACCACCTAGCATTATACCCCAAAACTAGAGCAGGCTTTGCCACTGCAGTCTTGCAGGGCATCCTGGCTCCTCCTAGTTCCACCTAGTGCCTACCACCCCTTTCTTAGCTTTGGGATTCTACCCATCTGTTATGACTGCAGCTGTATGCGCGATGAACATAGTACAGTTTTGTACCTACCATAAATGTAGATGTTAGAGAGCTAATACAGCTGCAGTCCAGGTTTCCCTCCCTCCTTCCCCTCTTGGGACAGGCCTATTGGCTAACACCTCCTCATACAACCTGATTGGGGTATTCATTTATGGTGTATTTGCTTGCAACTACTGTATTTTGGTTATTTTGCATTGCTTTATTACATAAATTTATGTATTGCCTTCCTTCTGGGGGCACCTGACATCTGGGGCAAGAAAAACTGAAGAAAATGGCGTCAGCTGGTTCCTTTATACCCCTGTCGCACTGACGTCAGGGAAGAAGCGACGACAACCGACGCCAGACCTAGTCTTTGGAATTCGGCCGACCGAGGACCCGCCTGACGGCAGGAGAACCCATCTGTTATGACTGCAGCTGTATTAGCACTCGAACATGTACATTTATGGTAGGTACAAAACTTTACTTTTCCTGACTTCCTGCTTGACTCCTATTTTGCTGATTTATTGGAGCTGCTTTGCTGGTGTGGGTACTGGACCACCAAAGCTCTTTCTTTGGGAGAGTCAGTTCTTCTGGAGACCTTTGTTGTAGGCCCATCCGTGCCATGGGAGGTTCCCCTTATGCCATTATAGATCGGGTGTCTGCAAGAGTGTGGAAGGAACCAGGCAAAGTAGAACCTATTCCTAGGAAGCCGGACAAAGTGTCCTCCCCAGCAAAGTCTGGCCTCGTTGGAGCAAGGGTTCCGCGGTTGGTGCTTTAGTGGTGGCAGCTGTCACCAAAAAGATTACTGAAGGGAGCTCCTCAATTCACCCTCTGAATATGGAGTTCAATTAGGGAGGTGATGGTATGCCGTATCCACGTTTGCTTTGAGGGCACTTAACTCCTTATCACACTTGATAAGGCTTCAACAAGATCTTGTCTCAGAAGTGTCAAACCCCCTCAAGATGCATCAATCTCTAGATTCCCAGAAGAAGCTGGAGACTGTCTTGTCCACCTTAGCTTCCATTGTCAATGTTTCTGAGAGACTAATTTCTAATGAGGCTGATGGGAGTGTCCAGAGTGGCAGGTAACAGTATTCCGTAGAGGCGTCATGCATGGATGTGGCTGCGCAACTTTGCTGAGTGCTTCAAAGCATCCTTCATCAGTGTCCCTTTTGACGGGTCCTTTTGTTTGGACCTAATGTTAACATGTTGACAAGGAGTGAATAAGAAGGGAAGAAACTGTCTGCCTTAGGAGTTCACTTTTCTACTTCCACCCCCAGTAATCCTCCTTCAGGAATCAGAAAGGGGATAAGTGACTCTTCAGGAAGTCAATTTTCTTTCCAGGGCAGCCCTTGGAGGGTTTCTCCCAATGGTGTAGATGGGGGTGGGGGAGTGATGATAATGGATGGCGCCTGAGGAACAAATGCTTTCCAGAGAATTAGGGCTTTCGTGAGGGTTTTTGTGGTGTGCCCTTTCGGCGATCCTGAAGGGTTATCCCTTTGCTCCCCTCTGGAGGCAGTCAGGGGTTGTCTAGCTCTTAGTCTAAAATGATGGCTGGTTGTTGAATCATATCCAGAGGTTATGTCATTCCCATTACAGAAGTTCTAAAATGTCTCCCAGATGTTTCACCTAATCAGAGGTGCTTCACAGCGGCAGAGATTCAAAACTCTCTATCAAGTTTCATCCAAGAGGTCCCACCAGACCAGATATTATCTTGGGTCTGTTCCAGATTCCTTGTAGTACCATAGAAAACAAAGGACCTCAGACCAATCTTGGGGCTAAAGCATGCTGAACCAGTTTGTCAAAAAGACCAAGTTCCAGAGGGTCACATTGCAGTCCATATTACCCCTTCTGAGGAAGGACTTTTGTATGTGCTCAATAGACTTCAAGGAGGCCTACCATCATATCAAGATAGATCTGCATTCCCGGAGATTTATTCACTTCCATCCGGGAGCCAATCGCTATCAGGGGCTGCTGTTTGGTCTCACTGAGTGCATGGCAGTAGTCGCAGCCTGGCTCCAGCTGCAGGAATTTTAGTTGTTTCTTTAGCTGTACAATTGTCTCCTTACCGCCTCCATAAAGTCATGGTTGATCTTGGCCAGGGATTCCCTGCTCCAGGTTTGCGACAACTTGAACATTAGTCAACTACCCCAAGTCAAGCATTCATCCTGTACAAGTTTTAGAGTTCATAGAATATCATTTGAACACAGTCCATCAAATCACCAGGCTCTCAAGCTCCAAAGATTTCAGTCTTCAAGCTTAGGCCATGGCAGTGCTTGCAACGCTGAAACCTCCAGCTCATGCACTTCTAAGACTTACGGGGTTATATGGCAGTGTTGATAGGAATAGTACTCTTAGCCAGATATCATGAGGACCCTCCCGTGAACTATGGTTGTTCAGAGGTCCCTACAAATGCACCCATTTGATTTCCTTGTATGGGTGACAATGGTGTGTCACGACAGTTTGTGTTGGTTAGAGTCTTCATTGGTGGAACAAGGGAGACCATTTGCAATTTCTTCTCCTTTGGCCATAGTCGCCATGGATGCCTTCCCTCTTGGGGTGAGGGGCATTTTGAAGGGAGGACAGATGTTCATCGTGTTTCACTGTTGCAGTCCTTACACTTGGGTTATCTTGCTGGCAGGCTACCTGCAGTCGGCCTGAATTCCAAAGTCCTGGTCCAACGTCGGTTGCTGTTGCCTCTTCCCTGACGTCAGTGCTCCAAGGGTATAAAAGATGCAGCTGACGCCATTTTCTTCAGTCTTTCTTGCCGCACGGTGCCCGAAGCAAAAGCAGTTCGCAAGTGCCGGTCGGCCGACTCCTGAGATTTTCGAATACGAATTTCAGAACCGAAGTCTTCATTAAAGCTAAGTACCCCGTTGAGGAAACTTTTTTCTTGCTCCAGACTGATGCCAGAAAAAGTTAACAATTGTATTTCTTGTGAGAAGCAAATACCTCATAAGGATTTTCACTCTTACTGTAATCCTTGCCTAGGCCCTGACCACGACGTTGCTAGCTGTCGGTTTTGCGCTAGATTTAACCAACGCACTATTAAGGACCTACTTTATCCAGGACAACTACTGATAAAGACTGGCAATACTACAGTCATGTGGTACATAAACAAGCAAGGAGGCACACATTCCTACCCCCTCTGCAGGCAAGCCATGACTTTGTGGAACACATCATTGACTTACCAAGTACATCTGCAAGCACAATTCCTGCCAGGAAAGACAAATACTTTAGCAGACGAACTAAGCAGAAACCTCATGGATCCTCACGAGTGGAAACTGGATCCACAAATCTTCAACATAACAGGGAAATGGGGATGCCCAGATATAGATCTATTTGCCTCCCCTCACAACTGCCAGCTACAGAGATTCTGCACTTGCACTTATCACAAGCAAGCATGGAAAGTGGATGCCGTTTCATTCAGCTGGAAAGCCCTTACAGTATATGCCTTTCCTCCTCTGCCTCTCCTTTCCAAGGTACTCCTAAAGGTCAGACAAGAGAAGCCAAAAATGATACTGATTGCCCCGGACTGGCCACGCCAGCACTGGTACCCAATCCTAAAGAGCTTGTCTCAAGGCCCAGCCTGGACATTGCCTTTAATACCTCATTTGCTGACCCAACAGATCTTGCGCAGCCAACTCAGAACCCTAAATCTGGCTGCATGGCGGATAATGTAATCTTGCAGAACACACCTCTCTCTAAAGCAGATGTTCATCGTGCATACAGCTGCAGTAATCACAGATGGGTTTTCTGCCGTCAGGTGGTCCCTCGGTCGGCCGAATTCCAAAGTCTAGGTCCGGCGTCGGTTGCTGTCGCTTTCTCTCCTGACGTCAGTGAGGCCGGAGTATATAAGACACAGCCGACGCCATGTTCTTCAGTCTTTTGCCGTGGCGGTGCCGCCGTTGAAATATTTGCAGCCATTTCTCATCTTTCCATCATTTCCCTACATCCCCTCTGCACAACCCGCCAAGCCCTCCTAAATCGGTAGTATCCCAAAAGTAGCTTTTAAACCATACAGTTTTACACCTACCTACAAACACCCCCAACTCAAACAAGGGGAAAGGCTGCTACACTCTTTAGACATCATTGGACAGAGCAAAGCCCTTTGAACAGAACAACAAGGGAAAGAGCTCGAGCTCTTCAGACATCCTTATGCCAGCTCTCAAGGGGAAGCCAGCACCCAAGCAGACTATTCTTCCAAAGTGGATAGGCCACTGCACGGTTTTGTTATTCCTATATCACATCATCTGTTCCACACCAGTCAGACAGCCCTCCACCAGGGGTCACATACGTAGCCTCCCAAGAGAGTTCCTACTTGGCAGAGATTTGTTCTCCGCACTGAGCTCTTCTCTGCACCTACCTTCACACTACCACTTCCAAAACTTATTCCAAAACTACTTGGAGCTTGTTGCAGGGCCATTCTGGCTCAAGGGCACTTGCTCAGAGTTCCTCCTCCTAGTGGTAGCTCACCACCCCTGTGCTTAGGGATGGATGCACCACGATGCATGTACAATGAACATACATAGTTTAGTACAATCTACCATAAATGTGGCAATGTGAGAGTGCTAATATACAGCAAAATCCCTCTCCTCCTTCCCCACTTGGTAAAGGCATGGGGGCCTAACCTTCATACATACAACTGACTGGGGCTATCTATTCATGGTTTATTTGTTTGCAACTACTGATTTTGGATTATTGCATTGCATATATATATATATATATATATATATATATATATATATATATATAAACATAATTTATGTATTGCCTTCCTTCTGGGGGCACCTGACATCTGGGGCAAGAAAGACTGAAGAACATGGCGTCGGCTGTGTCTTATATACTCCGGCCTCACTGACGTCAGGAGAGAAAGCGACAGCAACCGACGCCGGACCTAGACTTTGGAATTCGGCCGACCGAGGGACCGCCTGACGGCAGAAAACCCATCTGTGATTACTGCAGCTGTATTAGCACTCGAACATCTACATTTGTGGTAGGTACAAAACTGTACTTTATGGATGTATGAGGCCAGGAGGCCCAGCACCAAAAAATCTTATGCAGAAAAATGGAAGAGATTCTGTGCTTAGAACCAAGCGCAGGGATTTGTCTCGTTTGAGCCTAATATTCCTCAGATTTTGCAATACCTAACTGAGATGTTGGACAAAGGCTTATCCTTCTCATCAATTAAGATCCATGCCTCTACCATTTCAGCTCATTACAATACGGACCCACCTATTTTTTCTCACCCACTGCTCAGACGGTTTCTCAGAGGGGCCAGGAACATAAGACCTCCAAGGAGAGCTCCAATACCTACATGGGACCTCAATTTTGTCTTGGAAAAACACTCACTGCCTGCTTTTGAACCAGCCAATACAGCAGAGATAAAATACTTGTCATGGAAAACCGCTCTTCTCCTAGCAATAACTTCAGCAAGAAGAGTCTCAGAGTTACAGGCACTAATGGCTGTGGAACCTTTTATTATTTTCCATCAGGACAGGGTTTCTCTAAGGACAAACCCGACATTTATGCCTAAAGTATTGTCCAGCGTGGCTCTTAACCAAACCATACATTTGCCTACCTTTTATCCAAACCCACAGAATAAGGGGGAGAGACTTTGCCTACTTTGGACATACACAGACAGCTATGCCTTTACTTGGACAAGACTAAAGCCTTCAGAAAAACTGAGCAACTTTTAGTGGCATATGCTGCAGGTTCCCAAGGAAAAGCCATTTCAAAGCAGACTATTTCAAAATGGATAGGCCACTGCATTCGTTTCTGCTATTCTCAACATGGCAAATCCGTGCCCAAGGGTATTGGGCCACATTCTACCAGAGCAGCAGCCACTTCAGCAGCCTTCCTCAGAGGAGTACCAACCAAGGATATTTTGGAGGCTGCAACTTGGACTTCAGTGCACACTTTTACAAAGCACTACCATTTACCTCTCTACTCTAAATCCAGAGCAGGCTTTGCCACTGCAGTTCTGCAGGGCCTCATAGCCACTCCAAACTCTATTTAGACCCAGCCACCCAACCTCAGCTTTGGGATTCAACCCAAGTGTAATGACTGCAACAGTGAAACACGATGAACATAGTACAGTTGTGTACCTACCATAAATGTAGATGTTTGAATGTATTCACTGTTGCAGTCCAGGTTACCCTCCCACCATCCCCCCCTTTTTTCTTTGCTGGGACTTATCTGTACATCTCAGTTCTTAACCTATGTGGTGTATTTGCTTGTAGATGAAGGTTATGTGCATGCTTTTTTATGATCATAATTTTTACAGCCTACCCTTTTGGGGGCATCTGACATCTGGGGCAAGAAAAACTGAAGAAAATGGCGTCGGCTGCATCTTTTATACCCCTGGTGCACTGACGTCAGGGAAGAGGCGACAGCAACCCACGCCGGACCAGGACTTTGGAATTCAGGCCGACTGCGGGTAGCCTGCCAGCAGGATAACCCAAGTGTAATGACTGCAACAGTGAATACACTCTTAACATCTACATTTATGGTAGGTACACAACTGTACTTTCTAGGGTCTTGGTCTTCCTTAGAGGCTCATATTCGCACCAAAGTTCTAGAGATGAGTGGGCATCTTAATGTTGCAGGCTTTTCAGGATGTTCTCCCTAGAGGTGTGGTTGTGGTGCAAACCAACATGTCTAGTTTCTCCACAAATGGGGGGCAGTCTTGCTCTTTGTTGGGAGACCATGAGGGTTTGGTAGTCGGCAATTTCCTCCTATCAGCAGTTTCTGGTTGCAGCGCATATCCTGGTGAAGTCCAACATTGAGGCCTGCAGCCTTGACAGGAGCATCTTATTGCCTCACAATTGCTCCCTAAGTCTGACAGTGGCAGCTTGGATTTTTTGGCACTGGGACAAGTCCTTGTTGTGACCTGTTTGAATACACATCCAGCACAAAGTTTGCCAGCTATTGCAGCATTGCCCCCCCCCCCTCCAGGATAGGCACCCAGGGACGCTGTGACATTTTCTTAGCCCCTGGGTCTCCTTTACATTTATCCCCCAGTTACTCTGATAGTGAAGTTTCTTCAGAAAGCAAAGCTTCAGTGATTTTTATTGCCCCCTTTTGGCCTTGTCTGGTGTGGTTTCCCTTTTTTTGGCCTCTTCTGAAGCACCACCTTGGGTATTGGATCCCATTCCAGATATCATCTCTCATCCAGCTGGGCTAGCCCCCCCCTAGTTTGACCTCATGGTTCCTCCAGTCTCCTTGTTGGCCAGGAATTTCAAGTTTTTTCAGGCGATGGTTCATATTTTGTCCTTTTCCATTTACTAGTATACACTTTTGTAGTAGATTCTTTCTTAGAAGACATTTGTTTTGTGAGCAGAAGCTCTGGGACTTGACACCTTCTCGGCCTCTAGCTGAGTTGTTTGTTTCAAGCTCAGTTGTTTGGCTAAGGCTGTAGCCTCTGTACTGTCAAGGTACAGTTAGCCATTTTGAACTTTCATATCTGTAGAGATAGTATACCTTTGGCTTCTCAAAATCTCCAGGGCTTTTCTTAAAGGTACTCTTATTTTTCCACCATTTTGGGATCCAGTCTCTCCCTGGATTTTCCCTTTTCTTCAGGTTCTGACTGTCCCCCCCCCCTTTTAAATCCTTCAGTCCCCTCGAATTTGAAGCAATTGCCTTGATTTTGGTGGCGATTACCTTTGCCGAAAGGGTTTTAGAATTTCAAGCACTTGATTCTTCCTCTCCTTATTTAATTTTTCATAAGGATAGGGTTTCTCTTTGTATGAACCCTTCCTTTTTATCCACGGTAGCTTATGAGAATAACCTTAACAGCTCCATTCATCTTCCTGTGTTTTCTTCCCATTTTTTTCCAACCAAGGCAAATATCTTTTGCATTGTTTGGATGTGCACAGGCAACTAAGATTTTAGCTTGACCGTACCAAGTCTTTGAGAAAATCTAACCAGTTGTTTTTCTCTCTCTTTTTCCAAAATCCAGACTGGGCTTACCTGTGTCTAAAGTGCCTTTTTCCAAGTGGCGATCAGACTGTATTTTCTTTGCATATTGTCTGAAAAGCAAGACTCTTCTGCAAAAGCCTGAAGTCATTCAACTAGGGCTATAGCTACCTCTACAGCTTTTCTTTCTAGAGTACCTATGGATGATATCTGTGCTGCCTGCAACTTGGTTGAGCCATCTTACTTTTGTGTCGCATTACAAGTTGGACATTCAGTCCAGGTCCGAAGCTTCTTTGGGTTTTACTGTGTTGCAGAATATCCTTCCTTAGTTCCTCCCAATTATTTATCGTGGCTGGGGACTCTGTCCCACAGGTTGAATCCAGACTGAGCAGACAACATTGGATATAAAAGTTAATGTACTCAACATAATGCTAGATCTGTGTTGTCTGTCTCCCTTCTGGTTCAGGCTTCCTGCCCCTGACCTTCTTGTTGAGTTGGCAAGTTTTCCTTCTGTAATGACCGGACAGCTCACTTAGTCTTGCATTTCCTTCTGAGTGTTTTCCTTGTATCTGTGCAGGAGGTGGAGACTAGTTGGATATGTTGTATCATGTTTTGACTCATGGGGCAAACTCAATCTGCGGAGTTGATGGAGGAGGGGGGATTTGTAGAAAGGGTGGTTGTACCAGGATAAGCTAAAGGCTAGAATCGGCTGGTGTCCGATCCAAGTCGGATCTAAAGTCCCACAGGTTAAACCAGACTGAGGCAAACAACACTGATCTATTGTTATGATGAGTACATAACTTTGCTATACTGATCAAAGTCTTTACACCTGCTTTGCATTTCCAGTTTGAAAGTAGTAGTATTAACTATTGGTAGTTTAGGGCCCTTTCAGACATTATTAGAATGTATTATCTGATGATGTCCTTTTCATTCTTCCTCACCAATGGGTATAGAATCTGATCCTTGGATCCAACTTGGCTGCATTCTACAAGATTTCGGATCTAAGCCTTATGCTCCTCCCTTTACCCATAATGCTATAATCCATCCCCAACTTCAGATCTTTTTGCCACCGTTGCTGCTAGATGGAAGGTCCAGTCTCTCCCAATAAGGGTGTTTTTATTGAAATATTTTTTGATGATGCATCTCTTATGTTTTTCTGCTTAAAGAAAATTCTTTGCCCCTCCTTTTAGTTGTTTCACAGGCGTTGGCATTTATTTTTCTCCTGTATTATCAACTTATTTTGCAAGTGTGTGTGTATATATCTTGGACATTTCTTAATTGAATAGCTTAATTGTTATAGTAAATGTAAAAATAGAAATTTAAAGTTTCTTCCTCATATAAAACTTGTTTTTTGTGGTACTTAAAGCTTGTTCTTTATTAAAAAAATAATAATAAATAGTATGTTAGACAAACCAGATAAACCTACTGGATTCAAAAAGTGCACTTTTTGTGGGCATAAGATCCCCAACTATGATGCCCACAAGAAGTGCATGTACTGTTTTGGAGCAGCCCGCCTGGACACTCCTTGCACTATATGGGCCACCTTTAATCAGAGAGCTCTCTCAGACCATATAAACAAATGCATTTTAGAAGGCGTTCTTCGTACTGGGGCTCAAACACCCTCCAAGCACTCTGATGGTATCAGAGTCTCAGAAATGGCACCATAAGTCTCGGACTGCCTACTTGGAGCTGCCTGAGAAGACAAAACGAGTTTTGGATCCTCTTCCCTCGGATCCAATAACTGTCATTCTTGCCTCGAATCGGACAGTCTCAGCCTGGCCGACAGTTCACCAGTTCAGTCTGCTTCTGCCTTGGATCCTAGGTCCTTGTCTCCAACCCTGTCCACTCAGCTTTTCCAGACTCCCAACTAAACACTCTGGGCGGCTTCCACTACTACTTCTATGTCTTCTAGGAGTTGCTGTGTAACATATGGACAGGATGATGCAGAGATTCCTTAGAGCTCTGATTCAAATGGGGGTCATACCAGCTCCATCTCCTACTGGATCCACGAGTTCAGCTGACCGATATCTTCTGCTCCAATCCAACCCTCCACTTCAGAGCCCCTGGATCCTAGATATCTGAGAGTTTCGGCATCTGATCTGAGGAAGCTTCACCTGGCTATCCTACCCTCTCTATTACTTTACATAACCTCTTCCTGTCACCCCTTCCCCATTTATACTAATCTATCTTGGTCTCTCTCCCCCTTAAATTACACTAAACACATGACTTTTACTTACTACTACTGTGATTTGCCAAAAGAATGCTCTTCAGAATTGTGTATAGTGTTTTACTTAGCTTTTGCTATTTATGTCCTTCTATGCCACTGTTACAGTATCCTTTACAATAGAGATCCCCTGCATAGGGCAGCCTGACATCTGGCCAGTATATCAAAGTTTTTAGGTTGTAAAGGGTATGCTGTTTGTCACGCGTATGCTCCTCGTGCATGGCATAGAGCATAAATATGACATCTGGACATACCATCTTTAGAATTTCTTTGCTGCCAGTTTGAACACCATCTTCGAGCTTCTGTCTGAACACTTGTTTGTCTGCTGGTTACCAAACTGATTTCAGTTAAGTAACCTGTTGGGGGTTTTTGACTTCTCTTTATTTTGCCTTGTTCTGGTTGTTGGTCTCATGTCATCCAGAAAGAGGAAATGCCAGTGCGGGAGACAGATTTCCCCATAAAAATCATCATGAGCAGTGTTTGTTCTATTTAGGCACTTCCCATGAATGTACATCTTGTGAGATTTCTCAAGCTTTCATCCTTATGACGTTGCGTAGTTGGCTTTCTTCTCTTGCGATTTATTTAGAGAGCCAGTGACTTAAACTGTTGGCTAAAGACTGTATGGAGGGTACTTTCCAGCCTGAGGGACAGCTGACTGCGAAGAAAAAGAAAGCTTGGTTGGATTCTTCGGCTGTACTGCCTCCAACAGATGCCTCTCTCGAGGCTGATGAACCCCCGGAGCATTGTGGTCAAGCAGTTGGGAGAACTCCCTGACTCCCCTGCTAAAGCCAAGATTTCCTGTCTTCTGAATTCACGCACACATGTGACCAAGCACTTTAAGTGCAGTTACGATGCTGTAGAAGCATCTGCAAGAGCAACTGCCTCTGGATCTGTCATCAGGTGGTACTCCTGGTTAAGATTGCAACCCCTCCCTGATGACATCAAAGCCAAGCTTCTAGATGTGTCCCTGGACAAGCAAACACCTGTTTGGTTCAGCAGCAGCAGCTGACCTTTTTAAGACACTTCAAGCCAAAGGCAAAGAACTGCAGGAATTGACATATTTTTGTCTCCCCAGTTCCACGTTTTCAAAGAAATTATCCAGCTAAAACTTCCTTTTTAAGGTCCTCAACTAAGAAAATGCAAGCTAAACCTAGAAAGGACCATAGGAAACAGCAGTCATCTAGGTTTGTCTCCTCTACTCCATCCTCAAAACAGTCCTTTCAGGGAAAGCCTGGTAGTCTGTGATTACCAGGCCCTCCACCCAGACACACCTCTTTCCATGTACCTCTCCCTTCCTGCTTGGAAGCAGGGTACCCAGGACTCCTGGGTCCTATATATCATAAAGCAGGGATACTTCATGACCTGGGAGACCAGACCCACTTCCAAAGGCATCCCTCACCCACCTAGAGACCAAATCTCAATTTTCCCAAAAGTCCTGCAATAACTTCTTGCTCAAGGAACCATTCAGGACATCCCTTCTATTGCAAGAGGAAAGGATTTTATTCAAGAATCTTCCTGGTCCCCAGGAAGGAAGGTCCCTGGAGGCCCATCTTGGACCTATCCCACCTCAAGAACCTCCTCAGAGTCCCCACCTTCAGGATGGCCTCTTTCTACCCTTCTTCCTCTTATTTTGCCCCAGGCATTCCTAGTTTCCTTGGACATAAAGGACGCCTACTTACCCATTCCAATCCATCCACTTTTCAAAAAGTTCCTACGTTTCTCACTGGAGTCTGCACACTTTTCAGTTTTGTGCTTTACCTTCTGGTCTCTTTACAGGCCCAAGCATATTTACAAAATGTCTGGCCACAGTAATGGCATTTGCCAGGACAAAGGGAACAGATTTTCCCCTATCTAGACATCCTTATTTAGGCTACATCAAGTTCCATGGCCCTGCGACATCTGCAGTTCACCATCTCCCTTCTAACAGGTCTGAGATTCACCATAAATCACAAAGAAATCCTCCCTGATGCCCTCTCAGGATCAGATGTTCTAGGATGTTGGATTCTGACAAGGGAAATGATGGCTTGCCTACCACCAGAAAAGATTGTGATAACACTCATCCTTCTTCAAGGAAATCCTTCCTCTCCAAACCATCTCAACCAGGGAATTTCTCAGAATCCAAGGATACATGGCCTCTACTATCCTCATGGCCCCCCTGGCAAGGCTACACATGAGGAGGTTCCAGTGGTATTTGAGAACTGTCTGGAAACAACACCTTCATCCTTTAGAGTTCATGATCCCTATGCTTCCCTGCCCGACCAGGGAACTGAAATGGTGCATCTCCCAGGTTCAGTCAAATCTTGGCCTGCCCCTACAGCCCACACCCCGAAGACCTCTTTACAGATGCTTCAGACACAGGCTGGGGTGCAATCCTAAGAACTTGGGGAGTGAGGGCACACAACAAAAAGATCACATCAACATCGAGGAGATGAGAACATTGATACTAGCTTTGGAAATTTTCAAGGGTCAGCTTCTACCAGGCACTCTGAGGTGGTACACAGACAAGGGTCTATATTTTATGAACAAAGGTTCATATAATCGAACGCTCTAATGAGTGAAAATTCCGAAAATCGAAAATTATATTGTGGGCCCCCCCCACTATACCAACTCCGAGATCGATCTACAGTGAGGAAAGGGCAAATACTCCAGTCTTCACTGTACTGCGATCCCACAGCACGCATCTTGATGTCTGGAATTTTCACTCATTAGAGTGTTCGATTTATATGAACTTTCATTCATATAATATAGACCCCACAGACAATACCACTGTGCTGCGGTACATCAACAAACAGGAGGAACAAGGTCCTACCTTCTGTGCAAACTAGCACTGCAGGCTTGGGAAATAGCCCTGGAGAAACAATCCTTCTCCAAACAGCATATATCTCCTCCGCAGACAATGTGATGGCAGATTCATTAAGCAGGAACATGACTCTGTCTCACGAATGGAAGCTGAACAGGCATGTGTTTCTGGATCAGGTCCATCAATGGGGTATTCCAAATGTGGATCTCTCTGCCTCCCCCATGAACAGACAGCTCCCAACCTTCTGCTGCAAGGCACCACACCCATAGGCTTAGGAGGTGGATGGTCTATCAATATCTTGGAAGGAGATGTACACATATGCATCCCCCCCTTGCCTCTCATTCAGGGAGTCCTTCTGAAAACTCAGAAGGAACATCCTCAAATTTTGTTGGTGACTCCCTACTGGCCAAGGCAGCATTGGTTCCCCCTACTATTTCCACAAGTTACCCCAGAGAATGTACCTGCTCACACAGGACAAGGGAACACTCTTATACCCTCCACTGTCCACACAGAATCTCACATTGTGGGTGATAGGCGTTGATTCCCTTCAGGTACCTGTATACAGAAGATGTGATCCAGGTTCTGCAGGAGGCCAGAAAACCAACTACTAGAAAATCTTACCTGTCTGAGTGGAAGAGATTTTCCTTATGGTGTCAGTAAAACAACTGACAACCACTGATGGCAGAGCCCCCAGTGGTCTTGTCTTACCTGTGTGACCTTATGAAGTGTGGACTGTCATACTCTTCCATTAAAATTCACCTATCTGCCATCTCGGCTTGCCTACCCTTGATATCACCTTTAGCATCTAGATAAGAGGTCACTCCTCCTGAGAGGGGCAGTAAGTCTCAGGCCACTAAGGAAGCCCATTCTGCCCCCCTTGGGACCTAAACTTTGTCTTAGAAAAATTGACTGTACCACCCTTTAAACCAGCTAAAGACTGCACCCTTCAACACTGCACTTGGAAGACTATACTCTTGGTGGCCATCACCTCAGCCAGAAGGGTCTCTGAACTCCAGACCCTTATGGCATACCCCTTTCACTGTCTTCCACAAAGACAGGGCACGTTTGCGTACTTAACCCTTCATTCATGCTCAGAGTGGTCAACGACCTGTCCTTAAATCAGACCATCAATCTGACAACCTTTTTCCCTCTCTGCAGAACCAAGCAGAGAAGATGTTTCATTCCCTAGATGTTCACAGACAGCTCTGGTATTATTTGGCCAAAACCAAATCCTACCGAAAATCTGACAGGCTCTTCAGCTCCTACTACCCAAGAGCCCTGGGTCAACCTGTTTCCAAGCAAACAACATTAACAACTTGGATATCAAAAAACATTTTGTTTTGCTACACTAACCCTGGTAAGTCACTCCCAGCCCCAGTAAGGGCACACTCAACCAGGGCAGTGTCCTCCTCAGGGTCATTCCTTAAAGGTTTGGTCACAGCTGCTATCCTTGAAGCAGCCACTTGGTCCTCAGTTCACACATTCACTAGACACTACAAACTGGATATGGTATCCTAGAGACAAGGGCAGGATTTGCCAGAGCCATCCTTCGTGGGTTTGTGGAAAGTGCTTCTGGTCTGCCTCCCTTAAATTAGGACAGGGGCTTTTGCACTTTCCCAGATGCCATGAATACAGCAGCATATGAATAGAAGGACATAGTATTGTTGTGTAAGAACTTACCATCACACCTTAGATGTCCTTCTCTTCTATATGCTGCTGTATAGTTTCACACCCAGCCTTCCCCCTCACACTTGCCTGATTCCTGGAGTACCCACTCCGTAGTCGCTGATACTGGAGGCATTCAGTTCTGAAGAGGTGCATGCTGCCGTCTGCTTTATACCTGGCCTCTGTTTATGACTATCTGAGAGAGAGGAGCAGGATGTCATGCACACTCTAGCGGTAGCATTTAAGTTTTGTATAATGGCCAGACGTATGAGAGTTCACCAGAGGCAAACCCCAGATGTCATGAATATAGCAGCATATAGAAAAGAAGGACATCTAAAGTTATGGTAAGTTCTTGCACAATGCATTCTGATGCCTATGTTCTTATAACCGCAGATGAGAGGTCTTGCAAGTGGGGATGTTCACAACTCCCAAATTGAAGTTATTGAATCCCACCCAAGACTGGAGACTTCAGATTTGGAAACTGCCTTATAGAGTAGGCCAAAGATGCCCTAACCTCAGTGTTTGCCACCATGCCTCAGAATGAGTTGGGCAGGTCTGTTTAATACTATGGCTGTAGCTGGATTTAGGATACTTTATATACTTTGAATTACCCAGGCATGACCACATATCTAGAGATGAACATTAAAATTTGCTTCGCTGAATGACATACTGTATTTTGTAAGTAGTTTAAGGCCAAGTCTTGCATGATTTCCTTGTCCCATCACAAGAGTTATTGGCACAAGCAATTGGCTGTTGCCACAGTAAGTGCACAACAACTTTGACCATGTATGGAATTGTGAGCTGTGCTGCCAGTGTTAAACACACTTTTTTTGCCCCTCCTCAGTAGCTCTACAACTCTCATAGTTATTTTCCTATGAGCCTATCTAAACTCTCAACAATTTCTATAGCTTCTCTCTAAGCTCTCACCTCCCTACAGCTAGCCTCACACAGCCCAACCTTGTAAATTTTGTAAATAGCATTCTACTGTTGTGTGTATGTAAAGCGTATTTACATTTTCTTAAAAGGTTTGTATGTAAACTGTTTCCACACCTAACCCAGATCTGTTTTCCTCAAATGAAACTGTGTGATCCCTACCTTCAAGCTTAATGAATTTAACTATGCATGATATTGAATGCATTTGAGTAACTATTCTACATAAGATCTTTAATATTAACTATCATTTGTATCTAAATTGTATAATGCATCTTGGAGTTTTTCTCCCTGGGCCTCCACTGAAAATGTGTCAATTCGGCCCAGTGGACTTCCCCGGTAATCAAATGAAAATAAATAAATAATATCTCTGCAGACAATGATGATTGCATATGGTGCAGCAACAGACTTGATTAATAGTGATGACTGCTTATCAAAAGTAGATTTCACCAAATCTACAGAGCCATTGCCCAGGACATTTAGGTTTTGGATATGATCAGAAAAGGCTGTGTTTTAGCCAGTTCTGTGGATAAGAGGGATGAAGTACTGATTTTTGCGCCAAATAACTTCAGCTAATGACTCAGGCTGTTGAGGAACTGGAACAGGGGATTTGAGAATGGATTAGTTAGTGCAGGCTTGTTCACCTTTGGAGAAGGGGTTGTTATGGTTAACTTACAGGGAGGATTGTAACCCACTGTTGCATTAATTGTGAGTAGTAGTGCAACTTAGGACTAAGTGTGTGGGTTATGAGAGAATAACAAGTGTATAGGAGCTGTTGGCAAAAGTTCTTATTCTTTAAATCATTAGCACTGAAAACTGCTTTGCGCTATCCATGCTTTTGCCCTTTACCCACTGCTGTGAAACAATGGATTTTCGTATACAGTGGTTTTCGGAGGTTTCCTCCCACGTTTGGTGCAGAGGAGACTTGCTTTCTGGGAAAAAATTCAGCTATATGGATGTCCTTCATGGATGCATCTGCAGTCATAACAACTGGGTTGTCCTGTCGTCAGGCAGCCCTTCAGTCGGCCGGATTCCAAAGTCCGGGTCCGGCTTCGGCTGATGTCGCACTTCACCCGACGTCATCTCTGTTGGCCTTCGGGTATATAAGCATCAGCCGACGCCATTTTCTTAAGTCTTTCTTGCCGCGTGGCGCCCGAAGCAGAAGCTGTTCGCAAGTGCCGGTCGGTCGGATCCAGAGATTACTTCTACCGAATACTACTCAAGACTTCTAAAGCTAAGTACCCCGTTGGGGACTCTTTCTTGCCTCAGCCGATGTCAGAAAAAGTTAATAATTGTTTAACCTGTGGGAAACAAATACCTCATAAAGATTTCCACTCTTACTGCCTGCCCTGTTTAGGCCCAGCCCACGACGTAGCAGCTTGTTCGTCCTGTGCTTCTTTCAACCGACGAACGCTTAGACGTCGGTCAGAGTTTGCAGAACAGTTTTTCGGTTCTGACTTTGCGTACATTATGCCGTCGGACCCTCCGACTTCGTGATTCTGCCAAAAACGCAAAGAAAAGACCAACACTCGCGGTCCGCGGTTTCGCCGAAACCATGGTTAAGCAAATCATGAGTGTCTCTGTTTCGGCCGAAACCGAGAAAACTGATCAAACTACACCTGAATCTATCACTACAACTGAGGTCCCTGCTAACACTCTTGAATCGGCCTCAGAAATTTTACCCACTACGGTGCTTACCACTGACTTATCAGACACCATTCCCTTGGATGTCTCTACCCCAGCACGTGGTGCTGCTAGGCCTCCAGCAGCCATGTCCATTAAGGCCTTCGCCAGGGCTAAAGCAGCCAAGACTACTAAAACAGTGCCTGTTAAACCCTCTTCCACCAGGCCCTCTGCCAGTTCTCAAATGCTTACCTTGGCAGAAGATTTAATTTCATTAATTAGAGGATCTCAATCTCACCCAGACAGGGGCTCTCAGCCCCTGAAAGAGACCTAGGGCAGAGCCCCTGAGCCAGTGTCCTCTGATGATTCTGCTGATGAATCAGACATAACTGACCAGCCAGAGGCTCCTTTCTCCAATTTTTTAAGATTCTGATGCTGAAGAATCCATTCCAGCTGCTTCCTCCAGAAGAATTCTCCTTTGGGGAAACCTTGCATGCCATCCGAGAACAGTTCCAATGCGAGGAACCGGATTTTTCAGCCTCCAGGAAAAGACTTAGGACCTTTTGCAGCTACCAGAGCACAGGCGCTTAGCTATGCCTCCTGTTGCCTCTGTGGTGGATGATGCTTTCAATGATGCGTGCTCACCTCCAGATTCTTTACCCCAGCCCCTGCCAAACCAGACAGATTTTACAGGGTGCCAGATACTCATCACCACCTCTACAAGGCCCCTCTTGCCGACCCGAAACTATATCCCAGGGTCCCAAGGCAGTAGCAGCGACTATAGCTAAAACCCTGTTCCTTCTGAAAGGGAAGCAAGGTCATTAGACAGATGGGGTAAAAAAGTTTACACTTCAGCCACTCTTTCAGCTAGAGCGTTAAATTGTCAGTTTCACATGATACAATACCAAGAGTTTATGCTTGACCAGTTAACTAAAAAGCTAACCACTGATGAATCTCTTGATAAGAATTATGTATTAGAAATGGTAAATAACATACAGCAGGTTAGTAACCATTCTTTAAAATGTGGCTATGATGCACTGGAGGCTTCATTTAGATCAGCCATGACTGGCACAGTAATTAGAAGGCATGCATGGCTGAAGGAGCAAGCTTTACCGGATCATGTTAAATCTAAATTGCTTGATGCTCCTATGGATAAATCAAGTTTGTTTGGTACACCTGCCCAGCAGGTTATGAAGAAAATGGAAGAAAAGGCAAAATCAGTCCAGACAGTTAAAGAATTCTTGCAGGTTCAACCCCCAAGGTTTAGCAGGAACTGGCCTGCCAAAAATTGGTCCTTTCCTGACTCCACAAGACCTCAAAGGGGCAGGAATAGACGTTCCAGAGGCAGAAACCAATCCAGAGGAGGTGCCTACAGAGGACGACAGTGGCAAGGTAACAACAGAGGCACAGAATCCACACCTGCCTCTACATCAACACAGCCACAATGACTTAAACCTAAACCCGCCAACCAGGGAACAAATAGCTCCTCTAGGCGGAAAGCTAACCTTATTTTCAAAAAACTGGCACCACA
This sequence comes from Protopterus annectens, assembly GCF_019279795.1. Taxonomy (NCBI): domain Eukaryota; kingdom Metazoa; phylum Chordata; order Ceratodontiformes; family Protopteridae; genus Protopterus; species Protopterus annectens. The sequence goes on along the minus strand of NC_056744.1, from coordinate 1,083,207,983 downwards.
TAACAAAGGACAAGTGGATTTTACGAACCATAGATCAAGGTTACCGGTTCCACTTCCACACTTTACCAGTCAAAAGAGGAATGCCAAACCTACCTCCAAATCAAAAAACAGAGGCTCTACAACAGATAATGGAATTAGCAAACATGAGAGCTGTGGAAAAAGTGCCAACAGCAGAGCAAGGAAAGGGGTTCTACTCCAGACTATTCCTAGTTCCAAGAAAGGAAAAAAGTTGGAGACCAATTCTAGACCTGTCTACCCTAAATACTTACATCATTGTCCCAAAATTCAAGATGCTGACCCTACAGCAACTTCTTCCCATGCTGGGCAAGGAGTGTTGGCTGGTAACTCTAGATCTCAAGGAGGCATACCTGCACGTCCCAATTCGACCTATCTGCAGAAGATACCTCAGATTTCTTGCAGGATCAGAGCACTATCAATTCTCAGCATTGCCCTTTGGCTTATCTACTGCCCAGAGTATTCACAAAATGCCTGGCATCAGTAATCGACCAATGCAAACTACAGGGAATTCAAATTTATCCATACCTGGACGATTGTCTGATACAAGGGACAACAAAAGCAAGCTGACAACAGATTTACAAAGGGTCATTTACTTGCTTCAAGCACTGGGATACACAGTCAATTTACAAAAGTCAAGGCTGATACCATCCCAGACAAGGACTTTCCTGGGAGCGGAATTGGACACAGTAAGGCAAATGGCATTCCTAACTACAGAAAAACAAAAGAGCTCCTCTTTACTTCTTGGCACTAACAAATCTGAACAAGTTAACAGCAAGAAAGGTACTGCAGGCCTTGGGTTTCATGGCATCATGCATAATCTTGGTTCCATTTGCCAGACTACATATGAGAAAGCTTCAGTGGTACCTAAAGAATTTATGGTCCCAACACAGACACAGCCTAGAAACGGAAATTCCACTAATACCATGCTTAAAACAGGAGTTCCTATGGTGGGCTCACGATGCCAGTCAAACCCAGGCCTGCCCTTTCGCAAAGGTCAAGCAAGCCAGACCATCACAACAGATGCTTCAGACCTGGGATGGGGGCACATATGCTGGACAAATGCGTGCAAGGATTGTGGACACAGGACCAACTTCACCTGCACATCAACCTAAAAGAAATGCTGGCAGTAAAACTGGCAATCCAAAAGTTCAGACCATTTCTCAAGGAAGGCCAGTTGATGATAAGGACAGACAACACCACAGTCATGTGGTACATCAACAAACAAGGAGGCACTCATTCCTACCCCTATGCAGAATGACTTTGGAGCTGTGGACCCTGGCACTCAGCTACAACATCCAGTTACAGGCAATATTTGTACCAGGAAAAGAAAACTCTCTAGCAGATATGTTAAGCAGGACTACATCGGATGTCCACGAATGGCAGCTGCACCGGACATCTTCAAGACCATCTCGAAGAAATGGGGAATGCCTCAGATAGATCTATTCGCATCACCTCTCAATCACCAGCTCAAAAATTCTGCACAAGGACATTCCACCCACTAGCATGGAAAGTGGACTCGCTCTCCTTCAGCTGGAAAGGACTAACAGCATATGCATTCCCACCTCTTCCCTTGATACACAAAGTATTACTAAAAATCAAGGAGGAACGTCCAAGGATAATCCTGATAGCTCCAAACTGGCCAAGACAACATTGGTACCCACTGCTGAGGAGCATGTCTCGGAACAATATGTGGCCAATACCCCTGATGCCTTTGATGCTAACTCAGAACAACTACAGCACCATGCATCCAAACCTAAAAATGTTGCAACTGACTGCATGGAACATCACATAGCAGCTGCTAATCCACAGCTTTCACAAAGAGTTAAAGACATTATTCTTGAAGCACGCAGACCTTCAACAAGAAGAAACTATGCTGGGAAATGGAAAAGGTTTGTCATTTGGAGCTCAGAAAGAGGTAAAGATGTATCAAACATAGATATGCCCAACATTCTGGAGTATCTGGCGAACTACTTCATTCAGGCCTGTCCTATTCCTCCATCAAGATTCATGCATCAGCTATTTCAGCAGAATACAGCTTTGATCCACCTGTTTTTTCACACCCTTTGCTCAGGCAGTTCCTCAGAGGAATCAAGAATGTAAAACCTCCAAGGAAACCACCATTACCAGCCTGGGACTTGAACTTTGTGCTAGAAAAATTGACTCTATCACCTTTTGAACCAGCAGCAACAGCAGACCTGCAACACCTGTCATGGAAAACTGCTTTCCTACTGGCAATTATCAGCAAGGAGGGTTTCAGAACTACAGGCCTTAATGGCAGTGCAACCCTTTCTAATCTTCCACCAAGATAGAGTGTCCATGAGGACTAATCCTACATTTATGCCTAAGGTGGTATCCAGAGTGTCCTTAAACCAGGCAATCCACCTACCTACCTTCTTTCCCAACCCACAAAACAGAGGGGAAAGAATACTGCATACCTTGGATGTACATAGACAGCTACGCTACTACTTGGACAGAACAAAAAATAGCAGAAAGACTGACCAACTTTTCGTAGCCTATGCAACAGGAAGGGAAGGAAAAGCTATTTCCAAACAGACAATCTCCAAATGGATAGGAAATTGCATACGATTCTGTTACTCCTTCCATGGAAAGCAAATTCCACAGAACATAAGACATCATTCTACAAGGGCAACAGCCACTACCACAGCCTTCTTACGAGGAGTGGCTACCAAAGACATTATTGAGGCGGCTACTTGGACCTCCGTGCATACATTTGCCAAGCATTATAATTTACCTCTATATTCCAGATCCCGAGCAGGGTTTGCCACTGCTGTACTGCAAGGGATCCTAAACACACCATAATCTACCTTTATCCTCCTCCCTAGTTGGCTATGGTATTCTACCCAGTTGTTATGACTGCAGATGCATCCATGAAGGACATAGTACAGTTTTGTACCTACCATAAATGTAGATGTCCGAATTGGATAGCATCTGCAGTCAGGATTACCCTCCTCCTTCCCTCTGTGGTACTCCTAGGGTGTTTACCCTTCTAATAGCTAGCTAGTGGGGGGACTTCTTTCATGGTGTATTTGTTTGTATTTATGTACATACATGCTTATTTTTGTGTTTACCTCTATCTTTTGGAAACATTGGCATCTATCCAAAATTTTTAGCCTTCTAGAGGGCTTCTGGCATCTGGGGCAAGAAACACTGAAGAAAATGGCGTCGGCTGATGCTTATATACCCGAAGGCCAACAGAGATGACGTCGGGTGAAGTGCGACATCAGCCGAAGCCGGACCCGGACTTTGGAATCCGGCCGACTGAAGGGCTGCCTGACGACAGGACAACCCAGTTGTTATGACTGCAGATGCTATCCAATTCGGACATCTACATTTATGGTAGGTACAAAACTGTACTTTTTGATGTGATGGAGCTTACAGAAATGTCTTTTGAAGAGTCTATATGCTTCTATTTGAATCCTACATGCATCCACAGAAGCAAACCTGTAGCAAAGTAAGAGGCATCAGGGGAAACCAGGGTTTAACAAGAAAATCCTAATTTTCTTTGTAGATAATACCGCTCTGTTGTAAATTCTATCTTTGAGGGGACAGATGGGGGAAGATCATTGTGGGGATTGCAAGGAAAAAAACAACCTGTTCTAACTTTCATCATCAAGGGCTGCTCTTGCAAAGTAGTTCGTTTAGGTAGAGTTTATGCTTTCCGTAGTCTCTATATTGGTGACAACATAGCTCGCTTGACTGCACTGAAACAAAGGTACATGTCATTTTTTCATTTTTTGGTTTTGAAGATTGTTGCATGAGGAGTGGCTTTTGATGTTCTTTGTGTTTCACTGTTGCAGTCATTACATTTGGATAATCTGATGGCAGGTTGCCCTCAGTCGGCCTGATTAACAAAGTCTTGGGTCCCGTGTTGGTTGCTGTCCCTTCTTCCATGACATCTGGTCGTCAGGGGTATAAAACATGCTGCCGACGCCATTACATCAGTCTTTCTTGCCGTGCGGTCCCCAAAGCAGAAGCAGTTCGCAAGTGCCGGTCAGCCGACTCCTGACATTTTCGTTTTCGAGTTTCGGAACTGAAGTCTTCAACTTAAAGCTAAGTACCCCGTTGGAGAAACTTTTTCTTGCTCCTTACCGATGTCAGTAAAAGTTAATAATTGCATTACTTGTGGGAAGCAAATACATCATAAAAAATTTTATTTGTACTGTATTCCTTGCCTAGGCCCTGACCACGACGTACCTTGCTGCTGGTTTTGTGCTTCATTTAATCCGCGCACTGTCCGTCGTTGGTACATTTTTGCCTCTAAACATTTCGGTTCTCAGTTTAATTATCCAGAAGTGACCTCTGTTAGCCATCCGACTACCGGAATTCCGAAAGAATGCAAAGAAAGACAGTGATAGGCCGTTGAGGTCCAAAACAGCAGACGGCGCTTCTCCTAAGCCAGTCGCCAGTTCACCGGTACTCAGTGAGGTGCTTTCGCAGCCCCTGATACCCGCTACTTCTGATTTGCAGGCCTTTACTGAGACCCATTCGGAGTCCGGTATGCTGAGAGATGCTTCACCTTTGGAACCCGCGGATGTCTCTACCTTGGATGGGTCCGGAGCCACTGTGCAGGCACCAGCTTCTGAGGGTCTATTCAGGCCTACAGACTTGCATATTAAACAGACTCCACCTTCTATTCTAAGGCCTAAATCTCAATCTGTCTAAAAAAACTGACGCCCAGGCCACATGTTCAGGCCCCTATGCCTTAAAAACAAATGATCAAAATGTCTGAAAATCTTATTACTCTAATCAGGGGTAGTCAAACCCCCCCCCCTTCTAAGAGGCCTAGGACTGATTATGACTCTTCTGATAAGGACTCTGTTTCTTGGATTTGTCCATTCCTACTTATGAGGATTCTGATGCAGAGGATTCCAGTCCCTCTGCTTTTCCCCCCTGAGGACTTCTCTTTTGGGGAAACTTTACATACCTTAAGGGAGCATTTCCACTGGGTAAGTCAGGAATTTTCTGAATCTAAAAAGAGGCTTAGGGATTTCCTTCTACCTCAGCATAGGCCTTTGGCTATACCTCCTGTACTAGACATTGTTGATGTGTTTTCAGAATCCAGTATGGCCCCTGATTCCCTGCCTCTGGCTCCTAGTAAACCTGACAAATAGTACAGGGTTCCTGAGTCCCGCAAGTTCCTTTTCAAAAATCCTGTTGCAGACCCAGAAACCATTTCTCAGGGGCCCAAGGGCATTAAGGCTTCTACTGCTAAAAATCCTACTCCTTAGAGACTCCAGGGCGCTGGATAGATGGGGTAAAAAGGTTTATACTTCTGTAACCTTGGCAGTCAGGGCCTTAAACTGCCAATTTCATATGCTAAAATATCAACAGCATATTATTGGACTGCTTAAACAGAAAATGATGATTATTTCTGACTGTGTGGAAAATAAAGACTACAGGATTTATTGCATTCAGCTGAACAAGTTGGAAAACATAGTTTGCAATGTGGTTTTGATTCTTTAGAGGCCTCTTGCAGGGCTGCTGTGACTGGGTCTGTGCTTAGAAGGCATGCTTGGCTTAAGGTGCCATCTCTGCCTGATCATGTTAAAGCAAAATTGTTGGATGCTCCTTTAAATCAGGACCGCCTGTTTGGCAATAAAGCTGAAGAAGTTTTAAAGATGGAAGATAAAGCTAAATCTATGCAAACTGTGAAAGATTTCTTACAAGTGCAACCTCCTAGATTTAGTAGACACTGGCCTACTAAGAAATGGTCCTTTCCAGCTCCTTCCAGATCCACTCAAGCCAAACCCAGATACACCAAAAGCAGCAGGTTTCAGTCCCAAGGGACTCTCAGAACTAAGCAATGGGGGCCTCCACTTCCAAATCTGGAAATAACAAGACAACCCCATATGGTAAACAGTCTCAATGACTTTCCTTTAAAATTACCAAGCACTTACCTTTTAGCCGCTCCTTTGGGAGGAAAAATTGCTCTTTATGCAAAAAACTGGGAACTCATAACCCAGGACAAATGAGTTCGAGCTATAGTGTCCCAGGGATATATATTTAATTTCCACATGTTGCCAATATCAAACGGGTGGCCAGACCTGCCCCCAAATTGTGGGCAGAGGCTCAAAAACAAGTACTTTCACCCCTAAACATGGGGGCTATTCAGTTAGTACCAGAAGAGGAAAAGGGACAAGGTTTCTATTCCAGACTTTTCCTGGTACCCAGAAAAGACGAATCATGGCGTCCAATTCTGGACCTGTCCACTCTAAACACATTTCTGGACATTCCAAAATTTAAGATGCTGACTCTTCACCAGTTACTTCCTATGCTAGGCAAGGATGCCTGGTTGGCAACTCTAGATTTAAAAGAAGCTTACCTGCATATCCCAATCAGGGAATCTTGCAGAAGATACCTACGCTGCAAAGCAGGCTACTTGCATAATCAGTTCTCTGCACTGCCCTTTGGCTTGTCTACTGCGCTCAGGGTATTCACAAAGTGCCTGTCTGCAGTAATTGCATTTTGCAGGCAAAGAAATATTGAAATATATCCATGCCTGGACTATTGCCTAATTCAGGCAGAAAACCAGGCCATACTTATAAATCATCTGGCGTTTGTAAAAAGGGTTCTAACTTGCCTAGGGTACACCATAAACGAAAAGAAATCACAAATGGTACCCTCTCAACAGATTACATTCCTGGGTGCAAGCTTGAGTACAACTGCGCAGATGGCTTTCCTCACGCCAGAAAAGCAAATTCACTTGGTAACTTACTTCAAACAAGTGGCCACAAAAACCCTGCTTATCTGCAAGACAAATACTGCAAGCCTTGGGGTTCATGGCCTCTTGCATTCTTCTAATTCCATATGCAAGAATGCATATGAGGAAACTTCAGTGGTACTTAAAAAGTCTATGGAGTCAACATTGTCGCAGCCTGGAAACAATGATTCCCATCATACCTTGCCTACACCTAGAGTTCCTATGGTGGGCAGAGGCCTGCCACCAAAACAAGGGACTGCCATTCACACTGCCCCCTGCCGCCCACCCCCTAACTACAGATGCATCAGACTATGCATGGGGGGCTCACCTGGCAGGGAAGTGCATTCAGGGCAAATGGAACCCAAATCAAATGCACCTACATATCAATCAAAAAGAAATGTTAGCTGTACAGAATGCTCTGACAGACTTCAAGGACTACATTCATCTAGGACAACTGATGGTAAAGACGGACAACACCACGGTTATGTGGTACATAAACAAGCATGGGGGGTACACATTGCTACCCCCTCTGCAGACTAGCCATGGCATTGTGGAACACGGCATTCAGCTACCAAGTGCAACTAAAAGCTCAATTCCTGCCAGGAAAACTGAATACACTGGCAGATGGTCTAAGCAGAAATCTCATGGACCCACACTAGTGGAAACTGGAACCACGGATTTTCAACATGTTGACAAGCAAATGGGGGAGCCCAGACATAGATCTATTTGTCTCCCCCCAGAACTACCAGTTGAACAAATGTTGCACAAGGACTCCCCACAAAAAAGCCTGGAAAGTGGATGCTCTGTCCTTCAGCTGGAAAAAAACTATCCGTCAACGCCTTTCCCCCTCTGCTTCTGCTCTCCAAAGTTCTGCTAAAAGTCAAACAGGACAAACCAAGAATGATTTTCATTGCTCCAGACTGGCCACGCCAACACTGGTAACCACTCCTGCGCAGTGTGTCACAAATATCTCCCTGGCACCTGCCTCATGCACCTTACTTGCTGTCTCAGCAGGAGAACCACATTCTGCACCCTCCGCTTCCAACATTGAACCTTGCAGCTTGGCTAATCACTTAAATTCACCCTTAGCATCCCTCAGCAAACATGTGATGAATGTCATCTTGGAGGCGAGAAGACTTAGTACTAGAAAAAACTGTGCTGACAAATGGAAAAGATTCTGTGCCTGGAACCAGTCTTTAGGGATGAGCACAGCAGCACCCAATTTACCTTAGATTTTGCAATATTTAACTGAGATGCTTCACAAGGGCCTGTCTTTTTCCTCTATTAAAATCCATGCTTCAGGTATTTCAGCTAACTAAAACACACAACAACCCCTCTTTTCTCATTCCCTGCTCAAGCAGTATCTCAGAGGGGCAAAGAACTTCAGACTACCTTGGAGAGCTGCTACCCCTGCCTGGGACCTTAATTTTGTTTTGGAGAAGCTCACTGTACCTCCTTTCGAGCCAGCTACTACTGCAGACTTAAAATTTCTTTCTTGGAAAACAGCCTTCCTTTTAGCAATCACTTCAGCTAGAAGGATATTTGAATTACAGGCCCTTATGGCAATGGAGCCTTTCATCATCTTTCATGCGGACAGGGTATCTTTGAGGACCAATCCATCCTTCATGCCCAAGGTGGTTTCCAGTGTGGCTCTTAATCGGTCCATTCATTTGCCAACCTTCTATCCCAATCCACAGAACAAAGGGGAACGGATTCTGCATTCCTTGGACATGCACAGACAACTTAGATTCTACTTGGACAGAACTAAACTTCGAAGAAAATCTGAACAATTGCTAGTAGCATTTGCTGCTGGGGCAGAGGGGAAGGCTTTTTCAAAACAAGCCATCTGAAGTAGTTAACTTCATTTGATCAGCAACCTGTGGGTATCGGATCCGAGCCGGCAGCTTTCCTAGCCAAAGATCTGAGCTCCAAGCTCCTCCCCTTTACCCATAATACCCTGCTACCTCCCTCTAGTCCTCAGATCTTGTTTGCCGCGGCTTCTTTAAGCATCTTAGAACGACCTCCTAGTGTGGGTGTTGTGAGTTTAAAGTTTTTTACACTTTTCTTCTGTCAAAAGTTTTTTCTGAACTTTGTGTGTGTGGTTCCCTTCTCTTCCTTAGTACTTTTTGGGTAGTTTTAAGTTTCTTAGTCTAGTTAAAAGTTAATTCACCCTCCCCCTCTGTCTGTGTGTGAAGATGTGTGCGTGTGGGCCTGTTCTTTTCCTTCAAAATGTCTGAAGGCCCAAAAGCTATGTTTTCTAAATGCTCGAGTGTGGCCATAAGCTGTCCCCAACGGATGGCCACACTTGCGTTATTTGCCTGGGTGTTGACCATCTTTCTTCGGGCTGCACTATTTGCGCAGCCTTCAACCCCAGGGCTTTAAGGGATAGGAAGACAAAGCTAATCCTTGCAGGCCTTTTGCCCCCCCTGATTCTACTTCGTGCTCCTCCCCCTCTGTGGTGCCAGCCGTGGCTGCGGCTGCTCCACCTACCGCTCCCGATCCCCTGGCCGGGACTCAACCTCCCTCTTCGGTCCAGGAGGAAATGGACGGCAGAAAGAAAGATAGGAAGGACAAGGAGCGAGAGATAGGCACCGTAGCCACAAGAGGCGGGCCGAGTCAGCTCCTTCGGCCCCGCCGTCTAAGCAGCTTGCCTCTCCCCTTAAGGTCCCCGGGTCTTCCCCCTCCTGGCTTCGTTCTTCATGTTTCTCCCTGGAGCCGGAGGAGGAGACCCGGTCACCTTCGAGGTCGTCCAGGCGGCCTCATCCAGGTCAACTAGAAGTCTATCCAACGCAGACATGGACCAGATGATGCATCGATTTCTTCAGGCCCAGCTGCAGATGGGAGTGCTCTTGCCCCCCCCCCCCCCTCCAGGGAGGAGCTCGACCCCTTTTTTCACCCCCATTGCTCCTTCTCCGACCAGCTATCGGGGTTCGGAGCTGTCGAATCCGACTAGCTTTGGAGCTGGGGTAATGCTGGTGCCGGCGGTGTTTACTACTTCGGCGCCGACTGTACCCTCGAGTCAGATTCCTTTTTGGATCCGAGCTCTCGGCACCGTGAGTTGAGCGTCGGATCCAGAGGGGTCAGTGGGCCTTCGGCTTCATTGAGGTCGGAGCGCAGTACTCTTTTGGATCCGATCGGGTCATCTCCGGCTCCTATCCGCACGCCGGATCCGAGGGGACTGCTTTCGGTTCCTAGGGAGAGCAGTTCACCCTTGGCATTCGACGTCGTGGAGAGGGTCCTTTCGAGGGATTCGAGGCCCCAGGTTCTTGCTACGGATCCACCCGCCATTCCCTCTCAGACGGGCCTGTCTTCCATCATCCGGCCCCAGGGACAGCCTGCGCCTATGTCCCAGATGGTTCCTGTAGAGGAACAGGACATTGCTGGTGAGCCCTCTTCGGACAGCCCCCCCCCGAGGAGGTCCTCACAAAAGAAAAAGCAAGAGGAGGCACTTGGATTCACTCGAGTCCCTCACAGAAGACACGGACTTAAGGAAGGGGAAGGTTCCCCAAGGTCACCCCCCGAAGACGTCTCCTTTGGAGACATTATGGAAATGTTGAGCATTGGAGGGGGGTGGTCAACCCAAAAACCTTCCTCGGATGAGTCTGTGTTTCTGGAGGCATTTGACATAGGCCCATCTACCTCCTGGGTGTCCCCTCCTGCCGATCCCCTGGTGGACCTCATAACTACCAGGGCATGGAAGGAGCCGGACACTGTCGAGCCAATACCCAAGAGACCGGACAGGATCCTCAGCCCTCCCATGGACAGGACAATTTGTAGCAAGGGTGCCCCAGTGGATGCCATGATGGCGGCGGCTGCCACTAAAAAGGAATTAGCACAGGAGAGTTCCTCGGTACATCCTCCGGACAAGGAGTCTCGGACGATGGACCGCCTCAGAAAGCGGATGTTCGCTTCAGCGACCTTCTCTGTAAGGTCACTGAACTATATGGCACATGTAATTCGGCTCCAGCGGGACCTAATCAAAGAGTACACTGGATCACCCCCCCAGAGTTCATGTTGGCCGAGGACAAACGGACCTTCTCGGCTCGAATGGTCACTCTTAAGTCGATTACTAACACATCTATGCGGCTTCTCTTATGCCATGGAGGGAGCGGCTAGAGCTAGCGGAACAGGCATTGTCTTGCGTCGACAGGCCTGGCTCTGTCTCTGCGACTTTGCGGAACCCTTCAAGGTGTCCTTCGCGAATGCCCCTTTTGACGATTCTACGCTTTTTGGCAAAACCGTCAGCGATACGCTTCTCCAGAGCAAGAAAGACAGGAAGATGTCTGCCGTCGGGATCCGCTTCTCTGCTCCTCAGAGGTCCTTCTCCAGGAACCAAAGAGGACAAAAGAAGATGTGGTTCCGGAAAGCTCAACAATCCCGTTTCGCTCCGGATCCTTCGTCCTTTAGAGGCAGAGGAGGACAGGGTGGACGCCGGCCCTGAGGCAGAGGGGGGCCGAAGAATTTCGGGTTGAGGGAACCCTATTCCGATCGACCCGCACAGCAACCCTTAGGGGTTGCCCGACTGCTCCTCTCTGGAGGCAGTCGGGGGGCGCTTCTCAGAGCACCTAGCACATTGGGAGTCCATTACAACAGATTGCTGGGTGCTCTGAATCATATCCAGAGGCTATTCAATTCCATTCCTAACGTCTCCTCCCCGGTCGGGGAGCCTCCCCGATGTCCCACCCAATCAGAGGGAGGCAGCAGCCTTCGAAATAAGAGAGCTGCTAAGAAAAAGAGCCATCCAGCACGTCCCCCTCGGGCAATCCAGATCAGGGTTTTACTCCAGGTTCTTTTTGGTGCCAAAAAAGATGGGGGACTTGCGGCCGATTCTCGACCTGTCCACACTGAACCTGTCAGTCGCCAAAGAAAAGTTCCGGATGGTCACTATTCAATCCATTCTCCCACTTTTACAGGAGAACGACTGGATGTGCTCGATAGACCTCAAGGATGCGTACTACCACATTCTAATGGACAGGCGATCCAGGAGGTTTCTCCGCTTTCGGCTGGGAGCCAGCCATTATCAGTTCAGGGTCCTACCCTTCGGTCTCACCATAGCCCCCAGGGTGTTCAAGGTCATGGCAGTTGTAGGGGCCCACCTGAGGCTTCAGGGAATACAGGTCTTTCCTTACCTGGACGACTGGCTCCTAACCGCCCCCACCAAGCATTTACTATATTCAGGCAGGAACTACTTCTTACATCTAGCCCACCAACTAGGGATCACGATCAACCACAAGAAATCCTCCCTTCAGCCTACTCAGATCTTGAATTTCATAGGGTCCAGGATAGACACTATACAATCCAAAGTCTTTCTGACGGCGGACAGACTCCGCAACCTAAACTTTCACGTTTTGGCTCTTCTACAATCATCAGCCCCTCCAGCGGAATTAGTCCTGAGGGCCCTGGGGTCCATGGCAGCGGCCATCAACCTGTCACCGATCGCACTGAATATGAGAATCCTCCAATGGACCTTACAGGTCCAGTGGTCCATCCTACGTCATCCCCGGTCCACACCCAGTCCCTCAGCAGGGTTTGCAGGGAATCTCTACTTTGGTGGCTCCATTCCAGGGACCTCCGGGAAGGATGCCCCTTCTCCATGTCCCCACCCCAAGTCACAGTGACCACGGATGCATCTTTCCTAGGGTGGGGGGGGCATTGCATGGGCAGATCCATCCAAGGCACGTGGACTCGCACAGAGACCTCTTTGCATATCAATGTCCTGGAGATGAGGGTGGTGCTTCTAGCGTTGCAGGCTCTCCATTCCCTTCTTCCTCCAGGGACTATTGCAATTCAAACAGACAACATGTCAGTAGTCTGGTACATCAACAAGCAGGGAGGAACCAGATCTTATACACTTTGCCGAGAGGTCATGAGAGTGTGGGAATGGGCGATATCCACCAACCGCTTTCTCATAGCAACGCACATACTGGGTCGAACTATCCTCTCACCTTATGAGTGGTCTCTGAACCCCTTAGTAGCAGAACAGATCTTCCTCAGATGGGGTATACTTTGCTGCAATCTGTTCGCGTTGCCTTTGAACACAAAGTGCAGCGAGTTCTTCGCTCTAATTCCCCCACCAGGGGAAGCCCCCAGAGACGCCCTGGTTCATGCTTGGCCATCCGGTCTTCTTTATGCTTATCCCTCCTCTCCCGTTGATGACAAAATTCTTGCAGAAAGCTCGTTGGTTGGGGTGCAGAGTTATCCTCATAGCCCCATTCTGGCCTCGCCAAACCTAGTTCCCATGCCTACGGTCTCATCTAGTACATCCTCCCTGGATCTTAGGTCCCATTCCAGATCTGATTTCTCATCCCTTGGGATTGAAGACTCCCAACCTGGACAACCTCAAGCTCTCGGCTTGGTTGATCCAGTTCCATTAATGGCTAGGACTCCCGGCATCTCATCCTCAGTTAAGGCCATCCTGATGGCCGCTCATAAGCCTTCTACCAGGAAAATCTACAAGAGTAAATGGAAGCGTTTCTCTATCTGGGCGGAGCATAGGAATTTGGATCCCTTTACGGCTCCTATCCCAGCAGTCCTCGACTTTCTATCCCTTATTTTTCATCAAGGGGCTTCTACTGTTAAAGTTCAATTGGCAGCTATTTCCCACTTCCATGTTGGAAACAGTTTTGGCCCCCTATCTTCCTCTAAGATTTGCAAGACCTTCCTGAAAGGAACTTTCCTGTTAAGACCCCCTGTTAAAGATGCAGTTCCTCCATGGGATTTAACCCTAGTTCTTCAGGCTCTGACTGGCCCTCCCTTTGAGCCTGCAGCTTTGGTCGAATTAAAGTATGTATCTTGGAAAACTGCCTTCCTGATTGCTATTACCTCAGCTAGGAGGATATCGGAGTTTCCCTCAGGACTAATCCCTCCTTTCTGCCTAAAGTGGCTTCCGAAGCCAACATCAACCAGTCCATCAATTTACCTGTCTTCTTTCCTAATTTTCAGAACAAAGGAAGAGTTATAGACTTCATTGTCTGGATGTACATAGTTGCAATTTTACTTACAGAACAGCTGAATTTCGAAAATCAGATCACCTCTTTGTTTCATTTGCTAAGTCCTGTCTGGGTAAGCCAGTGACTAAAGTAACCTTAGCTAGATGGATTTCCCAATGCATAAGCTCTGTTCGACCTGAGCCCCTGAGGGTTCGAGCTCACTCTACCCGTTCTGTGGTTACTTCTGCTGCCTTTTGGCTGAGGGTTTCTTTGGATGTCATTTGTTCAGCAGCTACTTGGGCTTCCTCCTCATACTTTTGTTACACTTTATAAATTGGATCTAATATCCAGAGGACGCGCATCTTTTGGCTCTGCAGTGCTCCGGAATATCCTTCCATGAGGGCCTCCCAAGTTGTTGGTAGCTGGGGACTCTGTCCCACAGGTTGCTGATCAAATGAAGTTAACTACTTCAGATAAAGAAGTTATGTACTCATCGTAACGTTCCATCTGAGTAGGTAACTTCATTTGTCAGCAACCTACCCTCCCTCCATCCCCCTGACCTGTAGTTCATCCTTATAGGATTATTGTGTTCCACTTCCCAGATGACATCAGGTTAGGATGTTCAGGTGGTTTGTCCTTTGGTTATTATAGTATTGTGATACTATGGCAAACTCGATCTGAGGACTAGAGGGAGGTAGCAGGGTATTATGGGTAAGGGGAAGGAGCTTGGAGCTCGGATCTTTGGCTAGGAAAGCTGCCGGCTCAGATCCGAATCGGATCTGATACCCACAGGTTGCTGACAAATGAAGTTACCTACTCAGATGGAACGTTATGGTGAGTACATAACTTCTTTATTTCTAAATGGATAAGCCATTGCATTCATTTCTGTAAAAGCACCATGGAAAACCTATCCCCCAGGGGATCAGATCTCATTCCACCAGGGCTGCATCTACTTCTGCAGCCTTTCTCAGAGGTGTTCTTACCAGGGATATTCTAGAAGCTGCTACTTGGAGTTCTGTACATACTTTCACCAAGCATTATCATTTACCAATTTTCTCTAAATCCAGAGCTGGCTTTGCCACTGCTGTCTTGCAGGGCCTTATAGCTGGTCCTAATGCTGTATAATTTCCCTCTCCCAACTATAGCTTTGGGAATCTACCCAAATGTAATGACTGCAACAGTGAAACACGAAGAATATAGTACAGTTGTGTACACTTACCATAAATGTAGATGTTCGAGTTTATTCACTGTTGCAGTCCTGGTTACCCTCCCTCCAGCCCCCTGTTTTTCTCTGGCTATACCTCTACTTTCTTTTACTATGCTTAAAAGCCTTTTTGGTGTATTTGCTTTTGGTTGTAGGTATATTTTTGTGTTTTTAATTTTATTTGCTCCCCATTTGGGGTGCACCTGACATCTGGGGCAAGAAGAACTGATGTAATGGCGTCGGCTGCATGTTTTATACCCCTGACGACCTGACTTTATGGAATAAGGGACAGCAACTGACGCAGGACCCAAGACTTTAATCAGGCCGACTGAGGGCAACCTGCCAGCAGGTTACCCAAATGTAATGACTGCAACAGTGAATACACTTGAACATCTACATTTATGGCAAGTGTATACAACTGTACTTTTCCCACCTTTCTAAGCTAGTATAGTCAAGTTTTCAGGCTAGTGCTGAATTCAGGGCTGTGTTACTAGTTTCTGTGTTGCCCATACCTTACTTGAATAGAAGGAGGTTTCTCTGTTCACCTGTGAGTGAGGGAACTTTGAGCAGCCATCTGTACCTGGAGGCATGGTTCCAGCCCAGAAGTTAGTAGTTTATAGGCCATTTTGGGCTAATTTCTATCTCTTTCATTTCCCTGCTGTAAAAACCGCGTTTGCAGTTTTGCACGTTCGGGCAGCGTCTGTTAGCTAGGGCCAAATTATTCCTGGCTCCACCAAGTCTCCTCTTCAATTTTTCTCTTGAAAGTAGTCTACCTCTCAACCTAAGCACTTAAATAGCATCCTACAGTCCAGCACTTGCTCAGACCAAATAGCAAGCACTCGTATACCCCGACACTTGATTGCCCAGCAGGGCAAGGCTCATTATTCACCTCTCACAAACCAAGCGACTAAGCAGCTCACCCTACTGTTTAGGCATTACCAAAGGGCAATTTCAGGTATACTCTCCAGTCCAGCTGGTGAACCTGGGTATCCTGAGGCAGTGTTACAACTTACTCATGTGCACAGACAACCCTCTCCTCCTACCACAAAACATTAACATATGCGAGAGATGCAATTATATAGTTAAACTGGAGGCTAAGCTCTCTCTCCACCCAAGACTGGAACAGGCAGTCATGAGGAGACGGTTAACACTTGCACCACACATCCAGCCTCACATAGACGTACTAAACCAGCACTGGCAAAAAATACACACAAATACACAAAATCATACTCTGAGGTCTAAATAAAAACCTGCAAAAGCATCAGAGACCTCCAAAGCAGACACCCAATAAACCTGCACCCCCATCACAAACCAGACAACACACAAAACACAAAATCAGTGTGTGCCGCACAATCACAGCCCTTAAGGCGAAATAACATACCTAACATAGTAGTAATAGGTGACTCTATAGTCAGGCACGCTGACGTCCCACTCACTAGGCTGGGCAAGGAGAAGGTTACTGTTAGCTGCCTGTCGGGAGCTAGAATTCGCCACATAACGCAAGCACTCAGGTCACTCCAGAACAAGTACAAATATGACTTTGTCATTGTTCATGTTGGTTTGAATGACCTGAGACTTACCTCCCTAGACTACATGGAAGAGCTCTCTGATCATGTAGCCCAGGCGTGTATGACCCTGACCTTGCGTAGCATCCTGCCCTCACCAAGAATGACACCGCAGTATAAAGAAAAAATGATCAATTTCAACAATTGGCTGAGCTTCTGGAGTTATTCAAAGGGGATCCAGTGTCTTATCAGCCTGGGACGACTTGCTCGACAAGCCTCGTTGCTTCGCAAGAGACTGCTTGCACCTGTCACCCCTAGGCTTTCGAATACTGGCCAAGGCTCTTGCTGCCCCCATAGTGCCTTTTTTAGGCAAAGCTCAAAAGTCAAACCCACCTCTGTAAACAGAACAAATAAAAAAATGAGGGTTATGCTACTCAACGCCAGAAGTTTAAATCTCAAAATGCACGCGCTCGAAGCACCCCTCAGTATGGAGAACGTTGACATCTGTGCGGTAACTGAAACCTTATTCAAGGCTCCACAGAGCACCCCAGCACTACCGGGATACAACTCATACCACACGTTTCGGCCACAGAACATGGACCGAAACACAATTGGAGGGCGTGTATCCATATTCATCAAGGATACCTACACCTTCAGGTTAGTGGCGCAGCATCATACCTCTGAGATCATCCATGTGCAACTAACATCGGGCAAATCTGCAATGCAAATTGTGGCCTGCTATAGATCACCCTCCATGACCCAGGATCACCAATCTGCCTTTCTGGAGACGCTGGAAAACATGAAGGTCCTACCAAATACCCTGATATTGGGCAATTTCAATTACCCTACCATTAACTGGGAAAACTCCTCAAGTACAAACTCCCAGGTCCAGCGCTTCCTGGAATTTATCAACTCAAATGCACCGGATCAGCTGGTAAACTCCCCTACCAGAGGTGAAAACATATTGGACCTGGTCATCACCAACATAGGCGACAGGTGTTCCGCACCGGAAGCCAACCAGTCACTGGTTAGATCAGACCATAAACTAATCACTCTGGATGTCCACACCACCACTCCCAACCAAGGAAACCACAGTGAAAAACTTTTCTATAGCAAACTTCGCCTTACTTAAGACAGAGGTAGTAAGTTTCACAGCCCCCACACTAAAGGATAACAGTGTGCAAGTTGCAGGAACCTTTACAAATGCACTCTGTAAGCACCTACAAGGATGCCTGGATCGTGCCATCCCTAGCAAAACCAAGACGGTCTCCCCTAAGAGAAAGAAACCAGTCTGGTGGACCCCTGCCATAAACAGGCTATACAACAGAAGGAGGAAACTAGTTCAGAAAAAAGCAAATCCCAAGAAAGAACGACATCCCTGATCAGTATCAGTAAGAAACTAAGGTCCTTCATAAAGTCATCCAAGGCTAACTTCAAAAGAAAAATAGCCAAGGATAAGAAAGATAACCACAAAGCCTTCTTTAACTATGTCAAGAATCTTAGTGGCAACTCGCAGATATGCTCTGAGCTAGTGCAAAATAGCACAAAATATACTGAACCTTCTGATATTGCCAACATCCTGGCAGATAGATTCAGTGCAAACTTCACTCCCCTCTCACCCCCAAAAGGGCCCACAACAATACCGGAAAAGTGTAGTGTCCTGGAAATAACAGATGCACAGGTGAAAACAGCCCTTTCAAAAACCAAAAGCACTGTGTCAGTGTGGCCAGATGGTGTCCCAGGCTGCGTCTTGCACAAACTACAGAATGAACTAACCCCCCACTTAAACACACTGTTCAACCTCAGCCTCTCCACAGGCTACGTGCCCATAGAATGGTGCACAGCAACAGTTATTCCTCTCCACAAAGGAGGGGCCACAACTGACCCTGGTAACTATCGCCCCATAAGCCTGACTACCTGGTCTGCAAGGCTATGGAGGGCATCATCATGGAACTCGTTAACAAAGACATTGGGAACCTCCAAACACTTGACCCGACCAAGTTCGGCTTTAAGGGCAGATCATGCCTACTAAACCTGGTTGACTTCTTCGAGACGGTCACCAAGGCCATAGATGAGGAGAACGTGGTTCACACAGCCTACCTTAACCTCACCAAGGCTTTTGACACTAGTCCCCACTTGGGAATTATAGAAAAACTCACCAGCTTTAACATAAACCCCTATGTCACGAGATGGGTTGCCAAGTGGCTTACAGACAGAACTCACACGGTAAGAATAGCGGGCTGCAAGTCCAGCTCTAAACCAATCACAAGTGGTGTCCCACAAGGCTCGGTCCTGGGACCCCTACCGTTCGGCATATATTTCTCAGACGTACAGGCAAACACAGGAGGACTATGGCTAACCAGGTTCGCTGATGACTGCAAACTGGGAGCCACAATTGACTCTCCGGCTGACACAGACATTCTCCAAAAGGGCCTTACTGAGACGGACACCTGGTGTCAAAGTCATGGTCTCAAGCTAAATGCCAAAAAATGCATAGTCATCCCATTTGGGAAAAGCAAAACGCCCATGAATTACCACATAGTTAGAAGCCCCCTTAATACAGAAGAGGTAATAAGAGATCTGGGGACCCAGGTAGATAGTAATCTCTCCTTTTATTGCCGAAGTAGTTAGGAAATCCTTCTATGTAGCCCATCTAATTATTAAAGGGTTCGCATCTAGAAATAGGGGTTATAATGCCCCTCTACTCGTCACTCATCAGACCCATCATAGAGTACAATGCCCCATTTGGGATGTACCTCACAAGACACTTCCAGCAACTGGAAAGACCACAAAAGTACCTCACCAAGAGGATTACTGGCCTCAAACATATGTCCTATGCAGCCACGACTGGAAAAACTCCGGCGGTACTCAGTGGCATATCGCTTACTCAGAGGTGATCTCTGCCTGACTTAGAAAGTCATGTCCAACTCAGAATTGATGAACATGCTCCACCCAAAGAAATCCAAGTCACTGCGTGCCACTCGCTCTAGTGAGCTAAACCTTGCCACAACAATAAATAGAACATGCTGGAGGGACAGATTCCTGTCACAGTGACTCCCCCATGCTTTGATAAAAAATTCCTAATTACATTAGGCTGAGCCCCTCACTAACACTCTTCAAGAGAAACCTTGACGAGTGGATGGGTAACAGAAAATACACCCCTGGGATCACTTCATTGGCTCTTCTTGACAGGTGCTCAGTTAATTAATCAATGGGGTGGCGAAGGCTGACACTCTGGCTAGGCTTATAAATGCCGTCGGGCAGATAGCCTAGTACCTACCTATGAAGAAGAAAACAATAATATTAGTCACTTCTGTTTGTATTGCTATGGACATGGAAGACTTTTTATATAGCAGAAATATTCTTCAGATATTTCAGTAGAGGTTTCATTTCTGGTTCAAAAGTTTTATGGGTATTTAATTGCATGAACATTTCTT
This sequence comes from Protopterus annectens, assembly GCF_019279795.1. Lineage (NCBI taxonomy): Eukaryota > Metazoa > Chordata > Ceratodontiformes > Protopteridae > Protopterus > Protopterus annectens. Next base: position 1,083,188,169 of record NC_056744.1, on the reverse strand, counting down.
AGATGTATTTGCTTTTAAATTTAAATGAGGGTAGTCCTGTGACATTTTACTTGTTTTAGGTTTGGCTGAATGGATTTTCTACAGGAATCTGAAATATTTAAGTTTCGGATGAAAGTGCTTATTCCTGGCGCCTGTCGATGTTTTTGACCATATTGCAGTTCGTTTACTTTTATTTTTCGTGTGTGGCCATTTCCATTAGTGTTTTTTATTTTATCTGTTTTATTTTAATGGTAGCACCTGCTGTTTACATCAGTGTGGAATCTGAGCAGGTATAAGAGACTGTTATGAGTTCACAAGGGATTAATAATTGCACAGATTAAACAGTCTGAAACCCCCCATTCACTACCACTTCCTTCTTGGATTGCTATTCATAACACATATGAAGGAGGTGTAGTGGAAAGGGATGGGACTGTTTCTAAACAAGTGCAGAAAATTCAGTAAAGGACGCCTTGGTGAATGGCTCTTCTGAAATTAACACTAACAGTCGCCATTGTGAGGAGATGAAAAATAGAATTAACAAACTTGTTTTTTTGTTCAAACTTGTTTTTTGTTCCACCCTTGAATGTGCTCCAAAATGTATGTAATAACAAGGACATTTTAGAAACCGCTATAAAACAGAAGAATAGCATGGAATGTTACTATTGTCTAAACATGCCTGTAAATCGCCAGACTGATAAGAGGTCTGGGACTTGCAAAGAAGTGCACCCAAGTATATGATGAAGAATTTGACAATGGTTGGAACAGTGTTTTGCAGAAGGCTGGTTTAAAGTTGATTGGTTTGCTTTAACAGAAGAAGGAAGAAGAATTGATAAGAAAGTGCTTTATCTAACTGCGTTATGAACTGTACAAAGTAGTTTCTGGTGCACATTAAATGTTTAGAAGACAAACATAAAGAAGAAAAGACAGTGAAAAATAGAAAAGTTAATAAATTTTACAGTGATATTTACATGTATGTGAAAACTTTCCTATTTTTCAGTGTTTTGTTTTTATTTTGTCTTGGCATTTCCTGTGCACCAGAAACATATTACATGTTGAGACTGTTGCCAGCAGATGGCGAAAAAGAACAAGAAACTACTAACAATAATTCTGCACAGGAATGTTTTTTTAGACTAACTTCAGAAAGGCAAACGGAGTAAAAACGCTCCTAGGTTTATAGTTTACTAGGATAACAACCATCAGGGCAGTTGTGTCACCATGAATAATGGGTGTTTATTAGGAGTGAGCATGTTAGGAAGTTTCTAGAGATTATGGGGGGATGGGATATATTAGTTTAGGTATTACTGTCTGCCTGTGTCTGTTAGAGACATGGGAACAAGACCCAGGCGAACTTCCGATTTTCCATCAAGGTTTAGCTTAAATAGGGTTAGGAATGGACTATGTCTCATATGGATGATGAGCCTATTTCAGAGGCAGGGGATCCTTCGAGATGCATATGTCCCCCAACCTGTCGTATTTATGTCACAAGCAAAATTAAAAATCCTTGGAACTGGTGGTTCTGATGCTGTTCATTTTGCGAATGTGCAAAAGATTCCATCAGAGTTGGATCTGAGTAGAATGGCAGGAGGAATGGTCTACAAAATCGATCCTTGGAGACAGCTAGCCAATGTAATTAGTGAGTTTAATAACATATATAAAGTTCCAAGCAAAAACACAAGTAAATATACGAATGACTACTGCATTTATTCACCCATTTTTGAAATTGCTGTAATGCAGTCTCACATTTTTTTTTGGTCCCTACATTTTTTTATTGTAGGGCAAAGGATTACAGCTGTGGCTTCTTTATGCTTGGCTATGGCAGGTCTCTCACGCAGTGCACCAATCTTTTAGCTGGGTACTCTTGTCTTTCCCAGTTCTGCTTTACTACATCACCTTCTGCTTTCTTGCAAACGTGACTGAATCACCGCAGCCTGGATTTGTTGAACCATCTCTGCAATTGGCTCTATTTTGGCTTCTTGCTGTTCTGAATGTCCCACAATGTACATCCTAGGAACAGTCTTGGGCACTTCATTCCCCCCCCAAGCCTAATTAGCTGCTCTGCATTCACTGCCTAGGTTTCTGTGCCACACAGCAACACAGGTTGCATCACTGTTTTGTACACCTTGTCAGTACTTCAGCTTTCTTCTGTCATGTACTAATCCTGATACTTTTGTGCCATTTGGCTGTAGCACCTGTGACTCTAGCTTTAACAAAGTCATGTAGACTTCCAATCTCTTCAGCCACATCTCCCAGATATCCAAGGTGTTCACTGTTAAACTGTTTCTCTATATCAGTTTTCAACTTCCTCTGATCCCTCCCACACAAATCTGCTGCCATTACCACTGCTTAGTCCATACTCTGTTTCATCCCATAGAGCTGAACCATGATGCACACACACTCACAGGGAAAACCATCTGCAAGTCTGAACACTGTGTATACTTGTGTCATCTGGTGCGTGTACACAGCCAGCATAATTTTACTAGTGGCTCCAGAGCTTCAGGACTGCCCAACTCACCTTTCTTGAGACCTTGTTATATGCTCCCTGTCCAAGTCTAGGAATTCTGAATTATGGCTCTTTCCTCCTCTTCAGCTTCTTCTCTACTATCTGTCTTACAGTGATCATCAGGTAAACTGCATTGCATCCTGATCCAAATCTGAACTGCTCATCTCCCATCTAACTCTCTACTATTCTGCATCATTTAACAAGCATCCTCACCAGTACTTTCATGTGGTATGATAGGAGTTTGTTACTGCTGCAGTACCTACACTTTCGAGTAACCCCTTTGCTCTGTATGCTGACAGTAGAATGCCTTTTCTCCAGTCATCTGAGATATGCATCTCCTTTTCCATATTGTAATGAGTACCCTCAGGAACCATTTCTCTCCTAATGCACCCAACACCTTAATAATCTCTGCTATGACTCCATCTGAGCATGACACTTCCCCTGACTTCATTTTCCTTAGTTCACTTTGTACTCCATCTAGGATAGTTTCTCCTTCCTCTTTCAACAGGATTTATAAAAACATGGAAGTAACTCCAAAAAGAGAAAAAAAATATTGGAAATACAATCCAGAAAAAAGAAGGCAATTGCAAGAAGAAGCAAATGCAACTTGAATGTATTATCAGAAGGATGATGCAGTTTTCAGGAGGCTGGGTTTATCACAGGCACATGCAATGGAAGAGAGAATGGATTGCACAAAAATCACTCAGAGGGCTTCAAACAGGGAATCCAATGTCCAGGGGAGTATTAAAACAGCTGAATGTGCCATCATTAGAAGTATGTAATAACTTTGATATTTAATGTATCTGGAAGAGATTTGACTGCAGAAGTGCAAGTGCTATAAAAAGGACTTGGTTTGATATCAGCAAGGTGAGCATTAGAAGATTCTGCCACTGCTCTTATATCAGCAAGGTGAGCATTAGTAGAAGATTCTGTCACTGCTCTTAAAGTATTTATGAGGAAAATAAATTTGCCTCTTTTTTTTTAAATCATGTTCAGTCCAACACCACCTAGAGTGGTGTAGTAAAACCCAGAATGTTCGTACCGCCACAGAATGGTGTTATTGAGGCCTTTGAAAAATGTTGTGAAACAGGTATAAGGGAGGCCTTGTTTAGGACCAGTAACTTTAAACTATATAACTTGACAGAAGACAAAAAGAAAGCACTCTGTACACTTTCCAGGGTTGGTTTGTGCAAATCATGAAAGCAAACAAAGGGGATGCAGTTGTGGCGGTGAATTTAAACAGATAAAAAGAAAACATGTTTTGATATGTAGTCTGATGAGAATATTTATAAAGAGGTTAGCAGAAATTACATGGAGGAACAATACAAAGAAATTATTTTAGGGACTGGGCAGTAGATTCTGGATTTTATAACGATTCTTTGAAAGAGCTGGTGACTGAAATGTTTAAGATTGTTTGCAACACATGGCATTCCTAAGCCACATAAAGATGTAAAAGACCTTCCGTTGAGACCAGTTGCTTCGGCTGTTGGCTTACAAAACTGAACCTGTAGCCATGTATGTGGATTGGAAACTTAAGAATTTAGTAAAAAGTATTTTACCATATATTAGACACTGGTGACTTTAATGTCCCTCATCTTTACAATAAAGTGACTGCAGGTAGTGTTTTTTGAATTGCAGACACAAGTTTGTACAGTGTGATTCTCATAACTTGGGTTAAGTGTGGTGTAAAGAATACTTGTGTAACAAGTCTGATTTTGCACAAAAAAAAAACACTATTGTGAGTCTGTTGACATTTTGTATTTAAAATAAATGTTCTCAACAGACGCTGTGTGTAGCAGTTAGTGTAGGGATGGCACCCAGCTATAACAATGAAGTGCTTGCACACTGGGAAGAAATGTGTGTGTATGATAGTGTCATCTTTTTCTATGTGAAAAAAATAAAAAAAAAATTAGTAGTAACCACGGTTTGGTATGGGAAGGAAATTAAAGACTGCCAAATCTTTGCCAGGGAACTACCACATTGGCTATATGCCTCTAGAGCTGACCAGTTATTTAGGATTTGGGAACTTATGTGGACAGTCACCTAACTGCTGATCAACGTGTCTTTTGCAAGTTCGGACTTGCATATAGTTTTCAGTGACATGGGTGTGTATATCACAAAAGTCCTTTGAATTGCACAGCTTGTAAACAAAGGGTTTGTGCCTAGATCTAGGGATGTCCTTGCCCCCCCCTTTACTCAGCCCTCATTAGGCTAATCAGTGAATATCATGCTCCCTTTGTCATGTATCTGTCCAGATGCATGTAAAAACACCCACAGAGATACCTTACTAAAGGATACAAGCCTTAAACAATATGTCCTATGTGGACTGACTCCAAGCCTTGTCACTATACTCTGTATCCTACAGACTGCTGAGAGGTCACGTATGTCTGGCATGCAAGGCATACTCTGACCCATTACTGATGGATTTACTGCACATTAGCAAGTCAGATGGCATCAGAAATACTAGAAATCTAAATCTCTTTTGCAACATCAACAGAATAGTTTGGAGGGATGGGTCATCTTGCACAGAATACTGCTGCTGTGGAACAGCTCCCCATCTAAACAAAGTTTATCCCTGTCCATATTCAAGCACAACTTAGATTTATAGATAGGAAACAGTTTACCTCAGGACTGGTCCCTGTACTAATAATGGACAGAGGCAGCTCTTAAATGCTTTCTCCCATGCATGCGTCCCCTCAAATTATCTCTTGCAAAATTCTGGTTATTCTCCTTAGGGGAAATATAGACCATGGGATAGGTAAGGACAATTTATAACCAAGTGAGATGGTTGGCATAATGGTTAAAGTCTTTGCCTGTTAGGCAGAAGGCACATGGTTTGATTCTCACCTTGGGTTATTGGCTAGTCTTAAAATGGCTCTTCAGTGCAGTTAGCCTAGTATTCCCCTATGAACCTGTTTTGAGCACAAAAAGGGAAATTGGCTAGGCTTAAAATGGCCTACATGGGCAGCTGCCCTCGTACTTAGCTATACGAGTTTAAAAATGTCTTAAGACAACTAAAGGTCTTACATTTACATTCCCTGTCATAGGACCATAGGAGGTTACTAGGCTATTGACCCGGGTGTCATTTTAAGCCTAGCTGTTTTAACCCAATGTAATACAGTAGAAGTACTAGTCCATACCCAAGACTGCATTTAGTGATGACTGCCCATGTCCAGGAGGGTTGTGGGTGCTATCCCGGTAAGAATTTGCAGTGCCCCATCCACTTGTCCAGGTTCTTCTTGAACAGTGTCAGATGCTCTGTTTCACATGAATTGGTAGCCTGTTCTAAAGACGTGGCAGTCACTGGGAGATAAATTTGTGGCTCCAGCAAGTCCGGTTTAAGTCACAGGGCATATTTAAATCCCTGGAATGGCTAACCCTAGACCCATTTGATTTCCGGGTATGCAGTAATTTATTAGTTTTGGGTCTTGGGTTGCTCTGTATGCCAGGAATGTCTGTCTCCCCTTAGAAGTCTATACGATAGAGTATAGTGACAGGGACTTAAGTCAGTCCATGTAAGGCACATGCTGGAGGCTCTTGATCTGCTGCAGGTGCTTAGTACGGTACATACCAAATGGGGCATTACACTCTGTTATAGGGGGTTATAACTTCTTTTGCTCTCGAGGCAATGCCTTTACTAATCAAGTGAACCACATGGAAATGTTTTCTTGGTAGACATGTGGAGGTCAAAATTAAGATTGCAATTGACCTGTGATCCCAGTTCCATTACCACTTCATGGGTACTTAGGGTATTGTTGTTGATTTGATAGTGTGAAGGGACATTGTTTGTGCTGAAGGGAAATGATGCATTTCTTTGCATTCAGTTTGAGACTGTGACTAATACACCAGTCACTGGTCTGTGTGAGACCCTCCTGGAGTATACTGTTTTTTGGGGATTCAATTATTGGACCTAGTTTGCAGTTGTCTGCCAACTTTGTCAGCCACATCCCTTTAGTTTTGACCTGAACTTCAGAGAAGTATATACCAAACAGTAGGGGCTCAGCACTTACCCCTGTGGCACGCTACAGGTAACAGGTCTTCTGGTTGATGTGGAGTCACCCACTTTGATAGTGTGTGTCTGGTTTATGAGCCAGTTTGCGATGTCATCTGGTCCCATAGAGGCTGTGTTCTTTGCCTTGGACAGGGCTTTGAAAACCTGCTCTTCAGATATGTAAGGTGGTGGGGGTTTGGAGGAGGGTTTGTTGTAAGCTAGGAGGGGATAAGGGAGTGTAATTTTCACCAAACCTAACCCCTAGCAGGTTCGCTGTCTCTCTGGGGTCAGTGTGTGAGATACTGTTGGCCACCAGTTCTGCACATGCTTTGGTCCTACCTTTTAGGTTATTTACATAGCTGTAAAAGGCCTAATGGTTATCCTTGGCAGTATTTGCTAGGTTTCTCTCAAAAGTCACCGTCATTAGTCAGTGTTCTTAGACGTGTTGATAAGTAAAAATTTTGCAGATGTATGCAAAAAGAAGTTGCAAACAACAAATAAAGGTACAACAGTATGCATCCAAATCCAGTGAAGAGAAATGTGGTGAAGGGCCAGTTTATTAGGTCAAGTCAACTTGCATCGGTGGTTGAAGAATACAGGACTAAAGCTGAATGGTTAGAAATAAATGCTCACTGAAAAAGGGCTACCCCACTGAATTAGTCAAAAGTATTGGTAATATGTGTATCAAGGTAGAAAAAAATGTGTGTAGAGCATACACTTAACATTCAAATAGCCAAGATTTAGAAGAGGCATCCCCCAGAGAAAGATGATTACAAATCTGGTATGGAGCTTTTATACAGCTGGACACCTGTACATTAGGAAATATTATCAAATAAAATTGTAATATTTTAAAAGGGGACCAAGTAGTCAGCTCTGTAGTTGGAGAGGAACCAGTATTTGTAAATAAAAGTGCATACAACTGGAAAAATTAGTTAGAAAAGGAAAGTAAAACAACGGTGGGACTAAGCTGGCAGTGGGGACATAACACTTGTCAGAATTGCTTATATTGCAGATATGGCCAATAGTGTGTTTTTTTTTTTTTTTTTTTTTTTTGCAAAATGCTAAAATGTCATACCCTTACCCAAAATGTTGCACTTGTCAGATGGTAAATGTAATGCATACTGCAGCAGAATGTATGTTATGTCAGGCATTTTACATAGGCAGAGCTACTAGGAAACTAAATAGAAGAGTATATGAACACTATTGCAGCATAATAAGGATTTTAAAAATGCTTTGTACAGACATATCAGTAAATGTGAAAAATCTAAGATATTTTTGTTCTCTGTTATTCGTTCCACTGAGCCTGATATTAGAGGGGGTGATGCAGAAAGATCATGGACTAAATGACAAAAGAAAAGCATGTATGCTAAATACCTTGAGGGTAATAAGGAGATGCAAAAAATGTATTATTGGAGTATTGTATTGGCTGGATGGTTCATGTGGGAAGCATTAGTAGTTAGAGGTTAAGGCTAAAGTTGTGTATAAGAAGAAAGTAGAATAGGTTTACAGACAGTGGTATGACTCTTCATTGCATGAGATGAGTGAATAGTATCAGTGTGGTTAGTAAAACACACAAATGGAATCAGATATACTAATGTGCTTAAAAACATTGTGGATGTTGATGTTGCTGTCAAGAATGCTTTGTGGTGGAGACTTAAGGTTTGGTATACATGCCCTTTAAGTCTGGTTTGGATTTTTTGTAGCTTTTCCATCTGCTTTAAGTAAGTGGTGATTGAGTTCCAAAGTTTTGAGACATAATGGGAAAGAGTCTCCAGAAGTGTTGTATGACTTGCTGGTTGGTTGATAGTCGAATGTTGTTAGGTTCATAGATGTTTACTAGACTAACAACCACGAGGGTTTTTTTAAGCCTAGCCATGCGTCTCAAATCTTTGACAAGTTCTGGTACCCTTGAGAAGTGTAAGCAGGGACCTGGGAGATGAGTCATTTGCAGGTTGCCTGTGTCCTTTGGAGACATAGGTGCTAAGCCAGGGATGAATTCCATTTTCCCCATCCAATTGTCCAAGTTACACTTGAATTGGGTTAGGGAGGAACTCTGCTTCACATGGATGGGGAGCCTGTTCCAGAGATGCGGAATTCTCTGGAATACATACCTGTCCATCCAACAGGTCCTATTTATATCACAGGCAAGGTTTAAGTCTTTAGAACAGGTAATTCTGTTGGTTTATTTTGCTGATACACAGGGGGTCCATCCGAGTGGGGTCTGACATTGCCCTGTATGTCAGGCATAGATCTCCCCTCAGCAGCCTGTAGGAGGCAGAATACAGGGATAGGGCCTTGAGACAGTCTGCAATAGGACATTTTACTTGAACTCTGTATTCTTTTAGTGAGAAACCTCTGACATTCCATTTGTTGGGTATGCCTGGCTAGGTACATACCAAAAGGGGCATTGTGCTCAATGTTAGGTCTGATGAATGACAAATACAGTGGAATAATGACTTCCTTGGACATAGATGCCATACCTTTGTTTTAAGTTGTGCAACATAGAATGATTTCCTGGCTACTGTAGACACACGATGGTCAAAGGCTAATTACTGTCTGTGTGTGTCCAAGTCCCTGTCTACTGGGTCAACTCTAAGGGGGGTGTTGTCAATATGATAGTTACCAGGGGTGGATGACTTATTGAAGGATATTATTATGGAGTTCTTGGCATTTTGTTTTAGTCCATGGCTGTGGCACCAGTTGTTTGTCTGTGTCAGCCCTTTCTGGAGAACATTTGCATCGGTGTGGAATTCAATGACTGCTCCTAATTTGCAATCCTCTGCAAATTTAGTCAGCCAAAGACCATTGATATTGGCCTTGACATCAGAGAAGTAAATGTCAAAAAGGAGTGGTCCAAGGACTGATCCCTATGGGACTCTACTTGTGACTGGCCTCTTTGTAGAGATGGACTACCCAATTTTAACTTCCTGGAACCTTCTGTGAGCCTGCTGGCTTTCCACTGGGGTGACATACAGGTTTGTACGTAACCTCATGAGTTTGTTAGCAGTGCTCAAGTGGAGTATTGTCACATGCCTTGACCAGGTCAAGGTAAGCAAGCGTGAACCATTATGCCCTCATCTGTTGCTTTGGTGACCTACTTAAAGATGTCCACCAGGTTCAGTAGGCATGGCCTACCCTTGATGAAACCAAACTGGGTTGGGTCCAGTGTCTGGAAATTTACTATATCAGTTATCATTGTTGATCATTTCCATGATGATTCTTTCCATGGCTTTGCATACAAGACTAGTGAGACTGATGGGTCTGTAGTTTCCAGGGTATGTAAATGTCCCACTTTTTGCAGGGTCTGTAAATGTCCCACTTTGTGCAGAGGGATGACTGTTGCTATTCTCCATTTATGATGCACAAAGTCTTTTTGAAGGCTACACTTAAATAGCAATTCCAGAGGGCCTGATAGGTCGTTTCATGCTCTTTAGAAGATATCCTGGGATATTGTCTGGGGCCATTGATGCAGTGTTTTTGGCTTCAGAGAAAGCATTAAGGACCTGTTCTGTAGTGATAGCAGGTGGAGTTATATTTGATAGTATTTCCTGGAGGAAGGGGTAAACCTGGAGCTGAATTTGTCGGCCAGCAGGTTTGCTATATCTTCTGGTTCAGTTTAGGTGGCTCCATTTACAATGAGCTCTGCACAGAATTGTGTATTGCCTTTGAGATTGCGGACATAGCTAAAGAATGCCTTGTTGTTGTCCTTTACCTGGGAGCCAAATTTACCTTTGGCTTTGGTAGACTGTGTCCTCCAAGTTGTTTAATTTGATGAGAGTGCTTTTATCCTGCTGGGTGCTGTACCTCCTAATCTTTGCCATGTTTTTGTTCCTTCTGTTAATCAGACTAGTGAATTTGCGATTCCACCAGCGTGGCTTGTTTTTTGATTTAGTCCTGTACTTTTTCCTGGTGGTACAGCTTGCCTATATGCAGCTATTAACATTCTTGAATAGGATTTCTGTGAACAGTTCTGCATAGGCAGCAGGGTTCTCATGGTTTATGGGGGCTTCGGATGTTGCCAAGTTATCACTTAATAGCAGGAAGTTAACCCTAGAGTAGTTCCTGAATACATGAAATCATTTTTTAGCTAAAGTTAACTTTGAACCTAACACCACTCTTAAGTATTCAACTGCGGTACCACCTTTATCATTCTTATAAGAAAAGCGCAGTCCGGGTCTGAACTGTCTGCAAACAGCTAAAGTTAACTTTGAGTATGTGTCTACTTGTTTGAGCCAATATTCATTTTCCCCTGGAGAGCACTGTGCTTTGGCTTGTAAGCAGAACCCCCCCCACACACACACACACACACACACACACACACACTCATCTTCCACTTTCTTTCTTATTCCCTTCTGTTAGCAAATAGTATCTGTAACTGATCAATACTGTGTGTTTGTTAATTTAAACTGAGACCACAATAGCCTACTGATAACAAGGTTATCCTGTTTTTCCACATGAGAAATAGTTAAGAAATGACTTGCAGTTGCAGAGCAGTCCTTGGTCAGTTCTGATTGTTTCTTAAACACAAACTTGTCTTTGCTTTGGCTCATTAGCAGCAGTCGAAAAGAACTTCCTGCTCACACCCTTGTTCTGCCCCCCTTCCCTGTTTATTACCTTAAGCCAATCCCAAAGTTAGTAAATATTACCTGTGGCAGGCACCATTTTTAAAACTACAACCACCCTTTGTCACTATCATTTGTTCATTTATCAGTTTACTCTGTTACCTGATTGTTTCCAGCCCCCTCATAAGAGCAACTAACAGGGTCTCTACCCACTTCGCTCACCACCCTCCCCCCTATTCCCTCCCGCCCCCACTGGTCCTACCTTTATTACACTCTCAAACCCCTCCCATCTTTCCAATAGCCAACCACAGCGCTAACCCAACACTACCTCCTCCATTTTCCCGCTACTATCACACCTCCTCAACTAACATGTGCAAGCATACCTTACCTATGCTCACTGCATGCACTCTCCTTGCATATCTGGATCAGCTAATCCATTGTCCCACCAGGGGCTCCAATATCCTAGACCTGGTCATTACCAACATGGGAGATAGATGCTCCACACCAGTGGTCACCCCCTCATTGGTTAGGTCTGACCATAAGCAAATCACCCTTGACATCCACATCCCACCCCCACCCCTAGTAAGGAAACCTCCGTAAAAAACTTCTCCAAAGCCAACTTCATGCTACTCAAGTCAGAAGTGACAAACTTCATGACACCCATGCAGATGGGAGCTGAAAGTTCGACTGCTGAATCTTATACTAAGGCACTGTATGAACGCATCCACTCGTGCATGAATCGTACCATCCCAGATAGAACCAAGACGCTCTCCTCCAAAAAAAGGAAGCCAATGTGGTGGTCCCCTGCCACAAACAATACTATGCAACAGAAGAAAGAAGCTGTTGCAGAAAAGAGGAAAATCCCAAGATGCAAAAAAACTCCCTTACCAGCCTCAGTAAGAAGCTGAGATCTCTCATAAAATCCTCCAAAGCTAGTTACGAAAATAAAATTGCCAAAAATTCCAAAGACAACCACAAGGCATTCTATAGTTATGTCAATAATTTAAATGGCAATGCTCAGGTATGCTCTGAGCTACAACAGAATGGCATTAAATATACTGATCCCAAGGATATTGCCAATATCTTGGCAGATCGATTTAGTGCAAACTTCACCCCCCTCTCACCCCCTAACGGGCCCATCTCAATACCAAAAGATTGCCAAATTCCAGTAATCACGGCCACCCAGGTAGAAACCGCACTCTCCAAAGCTAACAATACAGCATCCATGGGACCAGATGACATCCTGGGCTGTGTACTACATGAACTATGAAATGAACTGGCACCTCACCTAAGTGTCATGTTTAATCATAGCCTCACCTCAGGCTTCGTGCCCACTGAGTGGCGCACCGCTACAGTTATCCCACTCCACAAGGGGGATCAACCTTGGATCCCGGGAACCACTGTCCCATCAGTCTGACGAGCCTGATCTGCAAAGGCATGGAGCGCATTATCATGGAACTTCTAAATAAAGACATTAGCAACCTTCAAACACTGGACCCCACCCAGTTTGGGTTTGTGAAGGGCCGATCTTGTCTCCTGAACCTGATTGACTTATTCGAATCAGTCTCCAGAGCTGTGGTCTAGGGTAAGGCGGTCCACACAGCCTATCTGGACCTCGCCAAGGCATTCAACACCATCCCCCACTCTGGAATCATAGATAAACTTAATAAGCTGGGTATAAATCCCTACATCACTCGATGGGTTGCCAACTGGCTTACTGCCAAAACCCAGACTGTAAAAGTAGCCGACTCCAAATCCAGATCCAGACAAGTGGAGTACCTCAGGGTTCAGTCCTGGGACCCCTCTTGTTTCGCATCTACTTCTCTGAAGTACAGGCCAACACTAAGGGACTCTGGCTAACAAAGTTCACAGATGACTGCAAACTGGGAGCCATTATTGAATCCCCAAATGATGTGGATATTCTACAAAAGGGCCTTACAGAAACAGATGCTTGGTGCCAGAGCCATGGGCTCAAGCTTAATGCCAAGAAATGTATAGTTATCCCCTTTGGGAAAAAAACATGTACCCATGAATTACCACATAGGTGGCAATACACTAAACACTGAAAGTGTGATGCTAGACATAGGGACACAGTCAGGAAATCCTTCTGTATGGCACACCTCTTCACTAAGGACTTTTCATCCAGAAAAAAGGAGGTCATTGTCCCACTGTACTCACCCCTCATTTGACCCATTAATAGAGTACATCGCCCCTTTTGGTATGTACCTCACAAGACATCTGCAATAGCTGGAAAGGCCGCAGAAATACCTCACTGAAAGAATCACAGGCGTAAAGCAGATGCCCTATACTGACAGTCTAAGAAAAAAAAAAAAAAAACCTCCAGCTATACTCTGACATATCTACTCAGAGGCGATCTCTGCTTAGCATACAAGGCCATGTCAAACCCTGAGCTGTTGGACATGCTCCACTTAAATAAATCCTTATCCCTCAGAGCCACACGCTCCAGGGATCTAAACCTTGTCATCACAATGAACAAAACCTGCTGGAGGGATAAATTCCTGACCCAGAGACTCCCCCATACTCTGGAATAGACTGCCCATACATGTCAAGCAGAGCGCCTCCTTGGCACTCTTCAAAAGTAATCTTGACGATTGGATGGGAGATAGAAAATTCACCCCAGGGATCACGTCAGTCGCTTTGCTAGACAGGGGTCCAGGGAAGTAAATATTGTGGGAAGAAATATCTAGGAAATTATTATGGCTATGCTTGAATAGGCCCTAGGGCCGATAGCCTAGTACCATCCTATGAACTTGACCTCTATTTTCTGTAGGTTAGGTTCTATGACATGGTATAACAAACCATTTCAGGATCCTACTCTTCACTTTAGCCAGCTGCTTAGTATACATTAATTTATCCTATACAGGTAAAGAGATTTCTGACTTCATCTTTTGGACTGCTTACAGTGGTGGAATTGCATATATTTTTGCTATTAATGACTTTATTGAATGCAGTTACCCAAGTGTCCACATTGTGGATACTTTTGTAGGTCTTCATTTTGAACTTTAAATGGAAAATACTTCTTTTTGAAAGTATGAACTAAGAAGCAAGGGAAGAAGTACTAATAGGCTGGTCTACTGCATGAAAAGAGATGGAATCTAGTAGATTTTGTGGCGTTCACAAACTTTCATTAATTCAAACTCCGGTTTCACTATCTGAGCAAGGACCTAAGCATGAGAGTTTCCAGGGGTCTCACAGCTATCATTCAAACAGAAAATTACATAGTAATGTAAAGGGTGGGCATTTTATTCTTTCACTCAGTGTGGTGTCTGTTAGCATCTTGACTTTTTTCCATCCTCCTCAACCTTTAGGTTATCAGATTCAATCAGTTCTGATGCTGGCATTCTCAGAATTTTCAAGCTCTGCCTTCTCTGCCATAATGCCTTGCCTGCGTGATACTCCCCAAAGTTCACTTGCTGCTTCCAGTGCCTGATATGCTGACCGGAAGCTCCACTTAAGTAATTTGTATATTTTTTGCTATTTATAGCCGCCTTCTCCTCATCCTTCCTTTTTGAGCTTATCTGTCTTGTTAGTTAGGTGCTTTGTTAGTGGGCAGTATTACCTCTCTCTCTAATCATTTTGATTTCTGACCAACATTCTGCTCTGCTTTTTGGCTGGCTTTCCTTGAGCCCGTCTTTCTTCAGTCCTACCTGTTTTTTTGGTTGGTACTAAAACAAAAATCGGCTCCCATGGGTAAAGACCTCAGTGTTTAGGAAATGTTTGGGCTGCAGCACAAACGTGTGATAGGTGCATTTGTCTTAGTGCTGACCACCTCAATGTGGACTGCCAAGCTTGTGAGGCCACTAGGTTGCGGCTCTTGGCAGACCAGGCCATAGTGGTTCTAAAAGGGCTACAGTCTCCTGCTTCAGTGGCAGCTGCTCCTTCTCCACTGTTCAATTTCCATCCAGAGAAGGATATTGAGAGAAATGGAAAGCATGATAAAAGAGAAGATGGAAAAATACATTTGTGTTAGGGCAATCAAAAAATGAAATGGAAAAGGAAGAATAAAGAAAGAAACCTGCAATTGTTAAGGAAAAATAACAAGGTATCTGAATTAGTTTAGTGGAGGAGGCAAAGGGCAAAAGGCTAATGACCACAAGGGCATTTTTAAGCCTAGCCATGCATCCCAAATCTCTGGCAAGTTCTTATACCCTTGATAAGTGTAAGCATTTGCCTGGGAGATGAAACATTTACAGGTTACCTGTTTGCATTAGAAACATAGGTGCCAAGCCATGGATGAATTTCCGGTTTCCCATCCAATTGTCCAAGTTGCACTTTAATTGGGTTAGGGAGAAACTCTGCTTCATATTGATGGGGAGCCTGTTCCATAGATGGGGTAGTCTCTGGGATACATACCTATCTCTCCAGCAGGTCATATTTAAATCACAGACCAGGTTTAAGTCTTTAGAATGGGTAATTCTAATACTGTTTGTTTTGTGGATATGCAGGAGGTCCATCAGAGTGGGGTCTGACAATGCCCTGTGTGCCAGGTATAGATCTTCCCTCGAAAGCCTGGAGGAGACAGAATACAGGGATAGGGCCTTGAGGTGGCCTGCATAGGACAAATTATTTATGCCATGTATTCTTTTACTGAGGAATTTCTGTGGACTTTCCAGTTGCTGAATATGCCTGGTTAGGTACATACCAAATGGGGGATTGTACTTAATGATAGGTCTGATGAATGCCAAATACAGTGGACCAATGACTTCCTTGGACTTGGATGCCATACCTTTGTTTATAAGTTGCGCAACATAGAATGATTTCCTCACCACTGTAGACACGTGATGATCAAAGGCTAGATTACCATCTGTGTGTCCCCAAGTCCCTGTCTATTGGGTCAGATCTAAGAGGTGTGTTGTCAATATGATAGTTACCAGGAATGGATGACTTCCCAAAGGATACTATTATGTATTTCTTGACATTTAGTTTTAGTCCATGGCTCTGACACTAGTTGTTTGTGTCAGCCCCGCCTGGAGAACATTTGTATCAGTGTGAGATTCAATGATGGCTCCTAATTTGCAATCATTTGCAAATTTAGTCAACCAGAGACCACTGACATTGGCCTTGACTTATGAGCAGTAAATGCCAAAAAGAAGCGGTCCAAGGATTGATTCCTGAGGGATTCCACTTTTTACTGGCCTCTTTGTAGAGGTGGACTCCCCAATTCTAACTTCTTGGGTCCTGTCTGTGAGCCAGTTGACTATCCACTGGGTGACATACGAGTTTGTACCTAAACTCTTGAGTTTGTCAATAACGCCCGAGTGGGGTATTGTGTCAAATGCCTTGGCCAGGTCAAGGTAGGTAGTGTGAACGATGTTACCCTCATCCATTGCTTTGGTGACTTTGAGTAGGCATGATCTGCCTTTGACAAAACCAAACTGGGTTGGGTCCAATGTCTGGAGGTTTACTATATCTCTAAACCGAACAAACTCAGGAGTTGACACCATTGTTCGTGCTGGGAACACTTTATTGTTAAAACAAAAAAATTGTGAAACTAAGTGCTTTCACGATCAAAGTCTTATATTTCTTCAGACATATTTGAAACCGTCAAAACAGTTTAAATACTGCTGCCAGCCAAATCACATCACTGCACCAGTTGACTAATTTAAATACATTAATTATTTCAACTCCTGTTATTAAAATCATACTTTCCTTATAATTATAAAATGGTATGCAAAAACAATATACAGAAACATATGCTTTCTGAAAAGCCAATTTAAAAATACATTTTCAAAAGGCATATATTTAAATTTTAGCACATATATGCTGAAGAGTAAATCACTTAGAGGAAATCAAAACTACTAGTGATTAAAACCTGCTATAATAGCATTCAACAAAAGATGGTAGCATATATCGGACAAAATAGTCATATCTAATATCTGAAAATATGCTGCTAAAATGCTGTTTATACAATATAAATGTGCATAATATAGACCAAAAAGCGACTCAATAATAAAAACTATAGTAGAGCCATGTATTTACTATATCTCTATTGATCATCTCCATGATAATTCTTTCCATGGCTTTACATACAAGACTAGTGAGACTTATGGGTCTGTAGATGGCTCACCTTTGTGCAGAGGGATGACTGTTGCCATTCTCCATTCATGAGTCACAAAAATTGTTTGGAGGCTGCGGTTAAATAGTAATTCCAGAGGTCCTGATAGGTCATGTTTCATGCTATTTAGAAGGCATCCTGGGATATTGTCTGGGCCCATTGATGCAATGGTCTTGGTGTTAGAGAGAGCATTAACGACCTGTTCCGTAGTGATAGTAGGAGGAGTTATATTTGATGATATTTCCTGAGGGAAGGTTGCGGGGGAGAGAGGAGTAAAGCTGGAGCTGAATTTATCAGCCAGGAGGTTTGCTACATCTTCTGGCTCAGTATAGGTGGCTTCATGTACAATGACCTCTGCACACAATTGTGTATTGCCTTTGAGATTGCGGACTTAGCTAAAGAATGCTTTGTGGTTGTCCTTGGCCTGGGAAGCCAAACATACCTCAAATTTGGCTTTGGTAGACTTTATTTGTCCTCTGAGTTTGTTTAGTTTGAGAGTTCTTTTCTTTTATCCTGCTGGGTGCTGCGTCTCCTAATTTTTGCCATAATTTTCTTCCTCCTGTTATACATCCGATTTGATTTTGTGATTCCACCATAGTGGCTTGTTTTTTGAGTTGCTTCTGTACTTCCTGGTGGGTACATCTACCTCTATGCAGCTATCAACATGCTTGTACAGGGTTTCTGTGAACAGTTCTGCATAGGCAGAAGTGCTCTCAGGGTTTATGGGGGCTTGAAATTTTGCCAGGTTCTCACTTAATAGCAGGAGGTTAGCCTTAGAATAATTCATGAATATTCCCGGTTTAGCCTGGGGGTCCAGGTTTTATTTTTACTTCAAAGGAGACCATTTTGTGCTCAGAACTTACCAGGGACGGTATTACAGTAGGGGATGTGCAGCAGTCTCCCATATTAGTGAGGACCACATCTAATATAGTTGCACACCTGGTTGATGTATTGACTGTCTGGACCAGGGAGTTTGTATTTACAAAATCCAGGAATCTCTGTGCGGGTACGTTTGTCGTATAGGATTCCCAGTTAATAGTGGGGTAATTGGTCACCCGTGAATATGGTATTGGGATGGATGGTTAGTGTTTCTAATAAGTTTAAGTACATGTTATGGATTCCCTGAGTCATAGAGGGGGACCTATAGCTTGCAAGGAAGTGGTATTGGATTTTACCTATGGTGATTTGAACATGAAGCAGCTCAAGTGCATTGTCCTGTTTGACCAGTTCTTTCTACAGTAGTAGTTGAGTGGTATTGAATTGTAGGTATGTAAAGCAAGATAATCTACACAGAATTATGTCCTCAAAGAGCTAAAATAAGAGATTAGAGAGGTTTGTGTTTACATTGCTTGAATTTGACATAAAGACACTGCTGTTATTACAGATACAAATGATGTGAAAAGTAGCAAGTAACAGCATAGAATTCAACTAATGTAAGCAAAGAGGTTCAATTCAATCTACTTGTGTATTTTGCACATTAATGAAAATCATAAGTGGGGAAATCATAGGATTTGACTGTTTAAATACCTACAAAAACAAATCATTAACCTTGAGGGAACTGAGATTAATCATTCTGAGGCTGACCGTCTTAGATTAGGTGGAAGCAGTACTCAAATTCATGACAACTGCACCTGTGTTTAAAAAACTTAGTCCTAGAAATCTGAATAGTTAAATGTTAGTATTTGATCAATTAAAATCAAGCAGCCTTGACACTGCATTTATTGCTGAGACCTGGCTAGAAATGGATTATCAGTTTTTGATGGTTATAAGGCCTATTTCTGTAATAGAAGTAAAACAGTTTGCAGGGGAAAGGTGATGGTATTATATAGAAAAGCATAAGAAGGTCATTTACATTTATCTGACTGAGAGCACTGCTAAAATAATGTAGATGTGGCTATCAGAAGTGCTTTTTTATCACTAACCCAAGGCAAAGTGATGACAACTGGAGGAAGTAATACATTTTATTTACTCAATAAGTGGTTACACAACAGTGTGTATGAGAGACTAGATTTTACTCTACTCAAAATGGGATGCCGTGGATTCATGTAGGCCAAATAAGTCTAATTTTACTAAAATTTTGGACAAGATCAAAAACGGAAACGCCTACTAGACAAAGTGTTCTTGATATTTCCGCGTGTTTCTCGTAGCAATAAAGGATTTTTCTCTCTTATCTTTCCATGACTATTGTGTTGTAATCATTCAGTGATTCTTACAAAGCTGGAATATAATTGCTACCTGAATTCAAATGAAAATACGGGGGGGGGGGGGTATAGAATCAGCACTGATTACAAAAAAGTTAATATTCCCTCTCTTATCTGTCTCTCTTGTTTCTTTGTAAACAATTTTACTTTTTAATAACTCTTACTGATGCCATGTTTTAACACCGGGATGCTCAAAATATGAAATTTTCAAAAAAGTTTAATTAGAAAAAAATTGTTACAACAGGGAAGTAGCAGCAGTTGCCAGATAGAAAACTAACCATAAGTACAGGGTAATTGATAAAAAATAGAAATTGTTTGTTTAAAAAAAATAAAAACTAGAAAATGTAATTGACTTGGTAAATTAATAACATGCTGTGCTCATAAGAACTAACAGACATGGGGGGAAAATACTGATACAAAGGACAGAAAAGTTGTTATAATCTATATAAGACGTGGTAGGAAAGGTGACTTACTGGGCTGTATATTTATTATTAAAGAAGAAAAAAAACTTGCTTGTAAATTTGCATATCTAAGTTCAAGGTCTGATCCTGATCTCTAGTTACTGTGTTTGCTTGTTCTACCTTTATTTATGTTGGGTTCTTTCCACCTTCCACAAAACAAGTGTCTCCACCTCAGGAATGGACGGTACCGTGTTCAAATGCAGCCTTCTCAATTGAACTTGACAGGTCTGCCAGTAGAGTTGGGGGTTGAGTCATGGGCAGAAGGTACCTATTGGGAAAGAATCATGTGGATCAACTAATTTATGCATCAGCTGTGGTAGTCTGTTCTCTGTATAGGAGAACGTGGACCACACACTGCATGCCACATTATGGCTAGCCACTCAGTAGTGCAAAAACTGGCACTAGGTGATCTGGTCTTGTTTATTTAATGTCACCAAAAAAGGGCAAAGTATTTGCTGATGCTAAGTGGGTGGAAGACCTGATGTACTCCAACCTATGCCACTGACTCATGCTAACAGAGCTGGTTTCAGGGTTGCCATTACTGGCCAGTGTATGCCATATACAAGGCCCAGCATCCATGGGTCTTTAAGCTATTTGGCAAGTTGCCCAGACAGGGTTACCTAAAATAGCTTTGTAGAGCTGAAGCTGAGCATAAAAACAATCAACCTACCAAAAATGACAGTGAGAGTAGTGAGGAATATCACCTGAACTGGTAATTGACTTGTAGCATTTAGAGTCTAATGTAAGGACTGAGCAGTATTCATTATTTTCTCTGCACTGTAGGGCTGTGATTGTGAGGAAAAGAGGGCATTCAGGTAGGACTTTTGGCATATCCTCAGTTGTAAAGAAAGGCAAAATGAGGTTTGACTTTATAACTGGGCACTTGAATACTTATGTATGGATGCACAGAAAAGGATATGAGGATTCTCTGGATGCGTATGGTTGAAGCAGTATTAATGAAGGACAGGCCATTCTAGACTTTCTGGCCATTGAATTAATGGTGGCTAACACATGGCTCACCAAGAAATTTTCACAAGATCACATACAAGAGGGGTCAGCATACAACTTGAGTTGGCTGCTGGTGTGGGGAACACTGGGGTCAAATTAGAAATTGTGTAGTCATCTCTAGTGATGCAGCTGGTCCCCCAGCATAAACTAGTGCTATATTCAGAGTTTAACTGATTGTTAGAGAAGACTCTGGCAAACAGAGACTAGGCCAAATACCTGGTGGGGCAGAAGGGCAGGATGTAAAATAAATACTGCGATTTCTAGTACCTCGGGAAGAAAAGGAAATAGGTGAAGGATGGTAGTATATTAAAACAGCATGTATGAAGTCTGTAGAAGAAGTATGCATTTGAGCCAGGTATGGAAATATGGTACTTAAGGAGGCATTTGAGCCAGGTATGGAAATATGGTACATAAGGAGGCTGTTGGTGGAGTGTACAAGTTGAAGAAGTTATCAAAAGAAAAGAGCAGGAAGAAGTGAGAGATTGAAAAGGATGAATCAGGCCAAGACTGAGTACTGCTTGGCTAACTGAGGCTGAGGGCAGTCACAATGGCAAGGAATAAGGCATCAGAGAAGCACTCTCAACATCTGGAAAGTGACTCAATCTGGATACGATAAGTTGCAAGGCAAAAACAAAGCTAGAGATGGTCTACAGTTGCCATTCATAAGGGACAACCGCCAGCAGCAGTCTGTTCACTGGTCCAGAGGGCATCAAGTACAAGATTGAAGAAGTACTTTAAGAAGCTTCTAAATGAAGAAATCCCCACAGAAGTGGTATTGCCTCATGCACCTACAATAAAAAAGGAAAGAAAAAAATCACCCTAGAAATATGAAGTGCATTGATGAAAATGAAATCTGGGATACCAGCAGACTCTAATGAAATCATGGTAGATATGATCAAGATGTTTGCTGTGTTGAGGAAGAAGTATCTGCTGTAGGCACTGTTACCAGTTTAGAGAGAAGCATATTCCAGACAACTGGCAAATGAGCTTTTTTGTCAGTGTACAGTAGCGTTATTCACAGTTGTGGGCAGCAGTGATATTTAACTCTTGTCACACTGAAAGTACTGGAGAGGGTGATTGATAAGCAGACATAGTGTGGTAAAAAGTAAGCAGAGAGTTGAGCAGTTGCAGTTCTGATCAGGATGCAGTTCAAATGACCTAGTGTTTACAGTGAGATAGGTGGTGGTGGTGAAGCTAGAGTTGAGGAAAAGTGCAATTTGGACATTACTAGATTTGGAAAACATGACATGGTCCAAAGAAGACTGATTTAGGTAGTCTAATGGTGGTTTGAAGTCCCAGAAATGCTGTTAGTGCAGGCTATGTACTGGTACCCAGTGACTGGGCAGTGTTCGAGCTCAAAGAGGTGGTTTTCTAGTGGGAGTGGGTGTGACTCCACTCCTCTTTGTATGGGTGGGAGACCACATCAGCAGTGGAAGCAGAGTCTGAACAGGAACTTCAGCAAATGATTGTAGACTGAAATGCAAAACTAATGGTTCGTGAGATGAAAGAGTATAGAGAGTGGTCATGGAAGCAAATAGGAGAAATAACAGGAAGCAGAAACTTGAGCTAGAAAGAACAGTGGAAAAGGTTAACAGTTACAGGCATCTGGGATATGTGGTCGTGAAGGACGGAAGTCTGAATGAGGAGGTCAAAATTAGTATTAGGGGTGTTGCAGCAAAATAGCGAAGTGTCAGGATCGCGTGTGACTTAAGAATGTTGAAGCTGAAAAATAAGGTGCACAAAGCAGTGTTGTGACCAGTGCTTCAGTATGATATAGAAACCAGGACAGTAGAGGAAGAGTAACTGAGGAAACTTAGTGATTGAGATGAAGTGCCAGAGAGAGGTGGTAGGATACACATATTTGTATGCCAATAAATTAAAGCTTAGCAAAGTGATTGCCGAGCATGGAAGATAACATCTGGAGATCAGCTTGGATGTTTTGAACAAGGAAGCTTAGTCTGGCACAGAGGACTATGACTGGGTTTCTGAGCATAACCAGCTTTTGTTCAGAACATGGATGGTAAGCACTTAATCTGTGGAGTCAAGCTCAAGAAGTAAAATTGACAGCCATGTTAGGTACACATAATAAAGGGTTATGATTTGTAACTTGATCATAATTGTAGGCAGTGTGTGGCGTTTTTATCCACACCAAGTACTACTAGTTACAGAAAAAAATGTCTTGAACACAAAGTGTAGACCTAGCTAGTGCTGTCAGAGACAGTGAGCAGAAACTAAGTGCAACTCTGTAGAACTAGTAGTTTAAAAAGCTGTTAGACAATTTGTTCTTCTATACTTTTGTGGCAGAGTGATGCTCAAGCAATTTTTTAAAAGGAGTTTTACATTTTACCACTCCTGTTTGATTGGCACTGTCACTACATTTGATCTTAACAACTCTTAGATGTTTAACAAGCTTTTGTTTAGAACCCCAAGTGCTGTTAAATAAAAACTCCACCATAGAACTAAAAAAAAATCCTGTTTTTTCCACACACTTTTTTTTCCTAACCTATTTTAACACCTCAAAATCACTTTAAGTGCTTTATTTGTAAATTTAACTTGTTTTCCACAACATGGTTACCAATGGGGCTTGATGTATCAATGTGATCTTGTTCTCCCTCAACCCTTTCTCTTTCCCATAATGCTTTGTATGACTCATGCCAAACATAGGGAAGTAACTGTGAATTCCCATGCTATTGACATATAATGTGATTTGTGTGGGTCACTTATCTTTTTTAATTTCTGTAAAAGGACTACTTATTTTCTGTCTCTAATTGCCCTCATTTATTTTTGGCTCAGAGCTTGTTTTACAGTATACTTGTTATCCAGCTACCGCCAGAAAAAGTAGCTAAATGCTGGCCTTTGTTCAGGGTTTTCTTTTGCAGTCCAAGAGGAATTCAAAGTCCCCTCCCCCACACTACTGCAGGGGTGTAAAACTGTCACTGCACTGAGATGCCCTTGCAGAATCAATTCCTCTTGGACTACAAAAGCAAACCCTGAACAAAGGCCAGTAATTTAGCTACTTTTCTGGCTGTAGCTGAATAACGTCTAAGTGTAGTGTAAAACAAGCTCTGAGCCAAAGAAAAATGAGGGTGATTAGAGAAAGAAACGAAGCAGCCCTTTTACAGAAAGTAAAAAAGATAACAGTGACCCACACAAATCCCATTATATGTCAGTGGCATGGGAATTCACAGTTACTTCTTTATGTCTGGCATTAGTCATACAAAGCATTATGGGAAAGAGAAAGGGCTGAAGGGAGAACAAGATCACATTGATACATCTAGCCCCATTGGTAGCCATATTGTGGAAAATAAGCTAACATTACAAATAAAGCACTTAGCATGATTCTGAGGCATTAAAATAAGTCAGTAAACAAAGATAGAGTAAAAAAAATAGATTTTTTTTTTTGTTTCAGGGTGGAGTTTTCCTTTAAGATCTGATCTTCCACTTGAAACCTGCTTAAATTTCTCTTCCCTGATTTTGAGGAAATAATCATGACCATGCACTGCATTGTGTTCATAAATAAGGAAGTGACGTTCTTTGGCAAAAACTGAAGTCAGCAAGAACTCTTTGTTTTACCCATGAAACTGAAGAAATTGAAATACAATTACTGATATTAAGTTAAACTTATGAACTTATACAGATGATGTGAAAGAATCGCTGATTAGTTATGCTCATAAAGTTTTGAACCTAAAATTTAAATACATCATTTCCATGTAAGCACCCTGCACTAATGAATACAATTAAAATTTTGAATTTTCTCAGTAAATAAGGAACTGCAGGACTGCAGAAATAGTCTCATTAGTTCTATTTTGTGCTAATACATGCAAGACTTGAGGGCAAACTTTTTTTTCTTTTGTTTGCAACCTTATCTGAATTTATAAGGCCGCAGTAGACCTTCTTGAAGGACTGTCTGGGACTGCATAAAAGAGAGGGCAATGCAGAAATTTAGGTTAAGATCATAAGACAAGCAGAAAGACCTTTCCTCCTGTTTTCCTAGTTCTGCCATATGGGGTTTTAGATGGAGCTTGTTTTTATAATTTGCTTTGTGTTCCTTTAGTCAGTTGAAGGAGTACTGGTAAGCAAATGCATTGGGGGAATTTTAGATTTTTTTTTTTTGTCGGTGGAGTTCAGGTCAACCACAGGATTTAATTTTCCTTGGCCCACTTAAATTGAGGGGAAACTATTCTCCTGCAGAGGAATTGTCTGTTGGAGATATGGTGCCTCATATGATGGTCCACTTTAATTGTGACTGTTCCCAGTTTTCTTGTGTTCGAAATAAATTACTGTGACCTCTTACAAATAAATTTCTTTTACCTTCTAGAGTTCCTCCTGTGCTGGCTGCCCTCCTGGATACTCTGACTGCAGCTTTTCAGGCTCCCTGACTCTCAAACCTCCTGCCTCTAAGAAACCGGACAGCTTCTGTAAAGTTCCTGAAGCTCAACAGTTTTTAATATAAATACCCTTCTTTTGATCCTGCTGTTGTTTATGTAGCCACTGATAAACCATCCAAGTTGGTGCCTCCTTCTAAGCTTTTACCTTCTGATAAGGACAGCTGTACCATGAACAGGTATGGTACACTATGTATCTCTGCTTCCATAGCCTTCAGGACTATTAATTAGCAGACCAGTATGATTAGGTGTGTCCTGGCTGTTCTGTCCCAACCTGGGAGCATTCTGGCTTCTTTGCCTGACTCAGTGGGTAAGACCTTCTGCCATTTCTCTTTTGAGTTTTGCTTGGATGGTCATTCTTTTAAATGCAGTTATGTTGCAGATGCCTCTCCAGGCTCTCCCAAAAACATAAAGGCAAAATTATTGGATTATTCCTTAGACAACCTGAATCTCTTTGGCACTGCTGTAAGCAGAATTATTCAAGACCCTTCAGGGTATGGGTAAAGTTATGCATGACTTCAAATAAATCTTTGCCTCTTCTAAGTTTCTGAGAAATTATTCTTGAAAGCTGTCTTTTGTTCGTAAGCAGCATAAACAGCCTTCTAGGGGTAAAAGTGCTTCTAGGAGTTTTTCCAAGCAAGCCTTCTTTGGGTGCCTAGAGTTAGAAGCCTTCTTTTCCTGACAAATCTGCTTCTGTTTGACATTTGACTGCTCCTACCCCTTGACCAGATTCATTTGTCCTTCAGGCTGACGCTTTCTTTTTCCTATTTGCAGCAAATAAACACAGATGCTTGGGCATTTTCCATTATCCAGCATGATTATTTTTATGGCTTGGAAGTCCCTTCCTCCATTCTCGGCCCTTTGTCAGCTCCTACATTTTCCTTGGGCTCTGCAAGATCTAATGGTATAGTAAACCATCCAAGCTTTCACATTCTCAGCAGGAAACAGGTTATGAAGGCCTAATCTGGACTTGTACCTTTCTCAAGGTTCCTTCTTTCAGGATGTTTTCTTCGGACTCTTTCCCCTCTGCTTCCTTATGCTTTTCTGGTATCCCTGGATTTGAAGGGCACTTACCTCCATATTCATTCACACTCTTCAGGAAATGTTTGTTTCTCAGATGTCCTTCTTTTCACATGTTGCAGTATTAATCACGTGGGTTTACACCTTTGCTACCCAAACGTCTGGCCAGTATACACAAGATTTCAGTCACTGTATGGATACGTGGGACGTCTGATGTGGCTAGTAGAATGTGGGCCATAAAAGTGATATCTGCACTCACCAGCCCTCAGAACTTCTCAGCCGCCAGTCGAACATAAAGTGTTCCTGCCATCCCAGCCGTCTGATTCAGAAGAAATTAGGTAGGTGCCCCATTGGGGAACCTTTGTCTTTTTATTTATTTATTTTTTTTAATCCTAATGCTTGTTCATGTCATCCAGAAAGGGCAAGTGTAGATACATCACAAGGATGCCCATGATCAGTGTCTATTTTCTTTAGGTAGGTCGCATGACTACAAGGCCTGCACCATCTGCCAGGCGTTTGTGCCCAAAACTCTCCGGAGCGGTCTACATGCTCTCAACCTATACCTAGAAAACCAATATCTAAAACAGTTAGCCTTATGTGTAGAGGGTTCTGCCAACTTACATACCGAACCACCGAAAAAGAAGGCCAAGACCGTCAGGCCTACAACTACCGCTGCATCTCTTTTGTCTGACCCTCAGCCTATGGCCTGGTTGAATACTTGGGCTCCGCTGCTTCAGATACAGCAGGTACTTTCACGGAAGTCACACACACTTACACAGAGGGCACGTCCACATAGGCTTTTCTGATGCCAGGGGGACCATCATTTTTGGCAGGGCTGTCTGATCCCTCCATTACCTTACAGTCATCAGATTCTAGGCCTTCCTCCCTGCAGACTCCTACTAGGTCTGTCAAAAGGAAGGGAAAAAAAAGCACGTGTCTCCGCCTGAAAGTACCCCAGACTGGCAGGCCTTTAGCCAGATTTCAGCCAAAGGGTATTTAATGCCTTTGTGGCCTTACGGCATACCACTCCGGGGGCAACCACTATCCCGTCCTCCCATCCTGAGCTCTAGGCCTCCGACATCAGATCCCTCTCAGAGGGAAGAGGAGGAATTTCTCTGATTCTTCTTCTGAAGAATCCCTATCATATACCTCTCAGCTCCCTTCCCCCCTGGAATATGGCTCCCCAGAGGAAGAATCCATTGACCCTGACTCCCCAGCAGAGGATTTGACCTTTGGGCAAACTATTACTAAAATGAAGGAGCATTTCAAGTGGGAATCATCTGAAATGACAGAGGTCCCAAAAAAAAAGGTGGTATAACCTCATTCAGATGGATTCCCCAACCCCTACTGCTGTTCCACCCATTCTACCTCCTGTCCTGGATGCCTTCTCTTCAGCATCCTTGATCCCAGACTCACAGTCCCTTGCTCCACGCAGACCTCACAGGTTTTATAAAGTTCCTGAGAATGCTACGTTTCTAATTGTGTCCTGCTGCAGACCCTGCCACAATTTCCATTTCCACTAATAAGGCTTCAAGACTATTGCCTTCCACCACTGTTCTCCCTGCTGACAAGGACAGCAAACTATGTAACGTCTGGGTAAGAAAATATACACTTCTGCTACTTTGACTATCAGAGCTACTAATTACCAGACATACCAGGTTAAATATGCCTTATCCCTTTTGGAAAAGAGCTCCAAGAATTTGTCAAACTCCCCAGATTCTGCTGCTAAAGCTTCACTGTCTTCCCTAGTTGCTCTCATTTCTCAGGTTGCCAGGCATTCTATAAGGTGCAGTTATGATACTGCTGAGGCCTCAGCCAGATCATCATCATCAGCATCTGCTTTGCGAAGGTACTCCTGGCTTCCCCTCCAACCTCTACCAGATGACTTTAGAGCCAAGTTGGTTGTTGTCCCTTTGGACAACACAGCCCTGTTTGGAACAAAAGTGGCTGACTTATTTAAGTAATTACAACAGAAGGGGAAAGATATACAGGATTTAAAACATCTGCTGGTTTGTCCTGTACCAAAATTCGAGGAATTACCCAATAAAAACACAATTTATTAGAAAGCACTCTTGCCCTGCTGCTTCCACAAGGCCTTGGAAAACTTCCAGGAAGCAACCCACTCCTACCAGAGCCCCCACCTCTTCTAGCCAGAGGCCACCCTTTCAAGACAGGGCAGGTAGTGTCTGACTACCTGCCAACCTTAAAAACCCCTCCTTCTCCCTTAATCCCTCTCTCGGTGCACGCCTCTCACTGTCTCAAGTGTGGACACTTATCACCTCAGACAAATGGGTCCTTTCTATAATAGAAAATGGGTATTTTATAGCTTGGCTCATATCTCCAAAGAAAAGGGGTATCCCACAGCCACCAAAAGAACAGCTCCCCCTATTGCAGCCAGTGTTAGACAACCTGATGGCTCAGGGCACCATTCAAACAGTCCCACTATCTGCAAAAGGAAGAGGCTTCTACTCCAGGATTTTCCTGGTTCCAAGAAAGGACAGTCCCTGGAGGCCAATCCTGGACGTCTCACTACTCAGCCTCTTCCTTCGGGTCCCAACTTTCCAGATGTTGACCTTACCATCTCTTTCCACTCCTCCTCCCCAAGGGTTCATGGCCACCTTAAATATCAGGGATAACTACCTTCACATCCCTATAAGGCCAAGTTTCAGGAAATACCTGAGGTGCTCTGTTCCTCTCACATTCAATTATCTGCCTTGCCCTTTGGGCCTTCCACTGCACCCAGAGTCTTCACCAAATGTCTGGCTCCAGTTATTGCCTTCTGCAGGACAAAAAGAATCCAGATATTCCCTTACCTGGTCGACTTGTTCAGGCAGACTGCAAACAGGCCCTCTGGCAACACTTACAAATTACTATTACTTTCCTACAGTCCCTGGGATTTCAAATCAACTTTGCAAAATCCCATCTGGAATCTACTCAAGACATCGTCGTCTTGGGGTGCAGGATTCAGACAGACATTATGATAGCCTACCTCCTCCCCAAAAGGTGGATAGCTTGGCACAACACCTACTTTTGGTCCTCCAGACCACAGAATTAACTGTAAGGCATTACCTCAGTCTCCTGGGCTACATGGCAGCCACTATCCCCATGCTACCCTTAGCAAGACTCCATATGAGGAAATTGCAATGGTACCTCAGTTTGGATCCAACACTCCCACACCCTCGAGTACAGGGTACCTCTCCTGCCCTGCCTCATACAAGAAGTCCACTGGTGCTTGAAGCAGGTGATCCTCAACCCAGGTCTTCCCCCTTCAACGACCCCAACCCAAACAGATCATGCACACACATGCCTCAGGCTTGGGCGCAACTCTGGGACATCTGAGAAAGCAAGGAATGTGGCCAGGGCCACACAGGAAAGAACACATCAATATCCGAAAGATGAAGGCAATATTATTGACCCTGCGAGCCTTCCAAACCAATGTACAAGGACCACTAAAAATCTTTACAGACAATACCACAGTGCTTTGGTGTCTCAACAAGTAGGGGGGGACCAAATCCTATTTGCTTTGCAGACTGACTCTTCTTCTGTGGGAACTGGTCACTTCCCAGGGAGTAGCCTTACAGCCAGTTTGCATATCTTCACAGCAGAATTCTCAGGCAGAATCCCTCATCAGGTCCATGACAAACAATCACGAATTGATGCTTCACAGGGACGTCTTCCTGGACCTGGTCCACTGGTTGGGTACATCGGTCTGGAGCAAGAAAAAAGTTTCCTCAATGGGGTACTTAGCTTTAATGAAGACTTTGGATCTGAAATTCGAATTTGAAAATCTCAGGAGTCGGCCGACCGGCACGAACTGCTTTTGCTTCGGGCACCGCGCGGCAAGAAAGACTGAAGAAAATGGCGTCTGCTGCATCTTTTATACCCCTGGCGCACTGACGTCAGGGAGGAGGCGACAGCAACCAACGCTGGACCTAGACTTTGGAACTCGGGCCGACTGCGGGTAGCCTGCCAGCAGGATAACCCAATTGTAATGACTGCAACAGTGAATACACTCGAACATCTGCATTTATGGTAGGTACAGAACTGTACTTTCCTCTATGCATCCCCTCCCCTTCCCATTTGTTCAGAAGGTCTTGCTGAAGATCCAGCAGGACAGACCAAAAATCTTGCTGGTGACTCCCTATTAGCCAAGACAGCATTGGTTCCCCCTCCTTTTAAAAGTTATCCAAAGGCAATTACCACAAGTTACCCCCCCCCCCCCAGAGTGGACCGTCTCACACAGCACAAGAGATCCCAAATACACCCACAGTGGCAATCTCTGCACCTCACCCTGTGGGTGATAGGATTCTGATCCCTTTCAGACACCTTTACAATGAGGACGTCCTCACTGTCCGGCAGGAAGCCAGGTAACCAAATACAAAAAAGCTTACCTTTCAAAGTGGAAGATATTTTCCATATGGTGTCTCAGAAGGCAGTTGGACCCGCTGGTCTAGAAGCCTAACTGTTGTCTTAGTGAGAGAAAGATTGCAGAACTGGCAGTATCTGGCTAAGGAATTCCTGCAGCTGTTATCATTTGGATAATTGATAATGGTTCCTGTCCTGTGTCTTAAATAGCTAGTGTTTTAAATCAGATATACCTGTTGCTCAGTCTGCAGCAAAGAGAATCACCTACTGCCAGCTGTGATATTGAGAAAAGGTAAGTGTTTGTTCTCATTTATTGTCTGCACTGTTTAATATCTCTGTAATCTGTACAGCTGTTGATATTCTTCGTGTTTCTCTGCTGCAGTCATTACGTTTGGGGTTATCTGCCTGCAGGTAGCCCTCAGCCGGCCTGAATACCAGAGTCTTGGATTCCTGCATCGGATGCTGTCCCTCCTTTCATGAAGTCAGGTCGTCAGGGGTATAAAACATGCAACCGATGCCATTACATCAGTCTTTCTTGCTGCGCGGTGCCCGAAGCAGAAGCAGTTTGCAATTGCCGGTCGGCCAACCTTTTCGTTTTCGAGTTTCAGAACCGAAGTCTTCAAAAAAAGCTAAGTACCCTGTTGGAGATCCTTTTTCTTGCTCTTAACCGATGTCAGTAAAAGTTAACAATTGTCTTACCTGTGGAAAGCAAATACCTCATAAAGATTTTCATTCGTACTGCATTCCTTGCTTAGGCCCAGACCACGATATCCCTCACTGTCAGTTTTGTGCCTTATTCAACCCCCGAACTATTCGTCATCTGTCTATTTTCGCAGCAAATTATTTTGGTACTCTGTTTAACTATCCTGAAATGGCTTCGGTAAGCCGTCCGACTACCGATATTCCGAAAAAACGTAAGGATAAAGACAGAGACAGACCACATGGGTCTAAAACTGCCGACGACTCTTTCGTTAAGCTAGTCGCCAGTCTGTCGGTACTCAAGTGAGCCGCTTTCGCAGCCCCTGATACCCACTACTTCAGATTCACAGGCCTCTACTGAGACCCATTTGGAGTCCGGTATGCCATGAGATGCTTCTTTGACTATGGAATCTGCGGATGTCTCTACATTGGATGGGTCCGGAGCCGCTGTGCAGGCACTGGCTTCTGAGGATGTATTCAGGCCTACAGATTTGCATTTTAAACTAACGCCATCTTCTTCATCAGAGGCCTAAAACTTGACCCACGCCTAGAAAATAGATGTCCAAACTGCATGGTCAGGCCCATATGCCAAAAAAACAAATGCTTTGAATGGCTGAAGACCTTATTACTTTAATTAGGGGAAGCCAGCCTTCCCCCTCTGAGACCTAGAACTGATTTTCCTTCTGATTCTTCTGATCAAGATTCTGAAATTTCTGTTTCTTCTGATTACCAGGATTTGCCCTCATCTACCTATGAGGATTCTGATGCAGAGGATTCCATTCCCTCTGCTTCCCCTCCAGAAGATTTTTCTTTTGGTGAAACCTTGCACAATCATAGGGAGCATTTCCACTGGGAAAGCTAGGATTACTCTGACTCCAAAAATAGGCTTAGGGAATTTTTACTCCTCCTTCAACACAGGCCTTTAGCTATCCCTCCTGTTCTGGGTATTGTAGATGATGCCTTCGTGGAATCTAGTCTAGCCCCAGACACTTTACCTCCAGCTCCCAGAAAACCTGACCGGTATTACAGAGTACTTGACTCTCACAAGTTCCTCTTTAAGAATCCTACTGCGGATCCAGAGACTATTTCTCAAGGACCAAAGGGCATTAAGGCTACTGCTGCCAAAAACCCAACCCCCTCTGATAGAGATTCCAGGGCCTTGGACAGATGGGGTAAGAAGGTATACACTTCTGCTACTTTGGCCATTAGGGCCTTAAATTGCCAGTTTCATATGTTAAAGTATCAGCAGCATATTATGGGACTACTTAAACAGAAAATTATGTTGATTCCTGACTGTGCTGAACATAAAGAATTACAGGATTTAATGCATTCTGCTGAACAAGTTGGTAAACACACTTTGCAATGTGGTTTTGACTCTTTAGAAGTATCTTGCAGGGCTGCTGTCACTGGGTCTGTACTTAGAAGGCATGCTTGGCTTAAGGAGCAAAACTTGCCAGATTATGTTAAAGCTAAATTACTGGATGCTCCCTTAAACGAAGACTGCCTGTTAGGCAACAAGGCAGAAGAAGTCCTTAAAAAGATGGAAGAAAAAGCTAAATCTATGCAAACTGTTGAAAGATTTCCTGCAATTACAGCCTCCCAGATTTAGTAGGCATTGGCCTTCTAAGAATTGGTCCTTTCCAGTCTCTTCCAGGCCTTCAGTCAAAACCCAGGAGCAGCAGACCACCTAGGTTACAGTCACAGGCTACTCACAGTCCTAAGTAGTGGGGGACTCCCACTTCCAAAGCTGGAAGTAGTAAGACACTCCCCTATGGAAAAATGTCACAATGACTTAACCTTAACCCTTCCAAGCCCTGCTCAACTGCCTGCTCCCTTAGGAGGAAAGCTCGCCCTGCATGCAAAAAACTGGGAACTCATTACCCAGGACAAAAGGGTTTTAAATGTAGTTTTCCAAGGATACAGATTCCACTTCCACACCTTACCAACCCCAAACGGTTGGCCAGACCTACCCCCAAATCAGTGGGCAGAGGCTCAACAGCAGGTTCTCTCTCTTCTAAGGCTCCGTGCACTGTCAGTTCTCTGCACTTCCCTTTGGCTTATCTACTGCACCCAGGGTAGACACTGGGTATTCACAAAGTGTCTAGCTCCAGTCATTGCATTTTGCAGGCAGAGAAATATTCAAATATACCCATACCTGGACGGTTGTCTTAATTCAGGCAGAAAGCCAGGAAATTCTATTAAAACATCTGGCATTTGTAAAGAAACTTCTGACCTCGCTGAGGTTCACCATAAACGAAAAGAAATCTCATCTGATACCCTGCCCAGCCGATTATATTCCTGGGAGCAAGCTTGAACACAACTTCCCAGATGGCTTGCCTCATGCTAGAGAAACAAGTTTGACAGCCTACTTCAAACTACTGGCCACAAAGACCCAGCTATCTGCAAGGAAAATTTTGCAAGCCCTGGGGTTCATGGCCTTTTGCATTCTACTAATTCCATATGGAAGACTGCATATGAGGAAACTACAATGGTATCTAAAAAGCCTATGATGTCAACATTCTCAGGACCTGGAATCAATGATTCCTATCATTCCTTGTATAAAGACAAAGTTCCTTTGGTGGGCAGAGGCCTACCACAACAAGGGGCTCCCTTTCAATCTACCTCCTGCCGTCCAAACCTTGACTACAGATGCATCAGACTATATATAAGGGGGCTCACTTGGCAGGGCAGTGCATTCAGGGCAAATGGAACCTGAGTGAGATGCACCTGCATATCAACCAAAAAGAAATGTTAGCTGTACAGAATTTCCTGACAGCCTTCAAGGACCACATCCTTAAAGGACAATTATTGGTAAGGACAGACAACACCACAGTTCTGTGGTACATAAACAAGCAGGGGTTAACCAACTTGTACCCTCTCTGCATACTAGCCATGGCTCTGTGGAACACAGCCTTGAGCTACCAAGTGCACCTACAAGCTCAATTCCTGCCAGGCAAGCTAAATTCACTGGCAGACGACCTAAGCAGAAATCTCATGGACCCACACGAATGGAAACTGGAACCAAAAATATTCAACCTCTTGAGGAACAAATGGGGGACTCCAGAAATAGACCGGTTTGACTCCCCCCAGGACTACCAACTGGATAAATTCTGCACAAGGACCTCCCACAGTCAAGCTTGGAAAGTGGATGCCCTGTCCTTTACCTGGGAAAGCCTCTCGGTTTATGCCTTTCCCCCTCTGCCTCTCCTCTCGAAGGTTCTGCTAAAGATCAAACAGGTCACACCAAGGACAATTCTTATTGCATCAGACTGGCCTTGCCAGCACTGGTACCCCTTCTTGTGCAGCATGATACTGCTGGATCCATGGCACCTACCTCAGACACCTTCCCTGCTGTCCCAGCAGGTGGGCTAGATTCTGCACCCTCCGCTTCAAACCCTGAACCTTGCAGACTGGCTAATTCCTTGAGCTCTCCAATAGCATCCCTCAGTAAGGTGCTAGAGGTCATATTGGAAGCAAGGAGACCTAGTGCTAGAAAATCCTATGCTGAAAAGTGGAAAAGATACTGTTTTTGGAGCCAGACCCAGGGTATGGACCCCTACGGTGCCCAGTTTACCTCATATTCTTCAGTACTTAACAGAAATGCTCCACAAGAGCTTATCCTTCTAGTCCATTCAAATTCATGCCTCTGCAATTTCAGCACATTCTAATACTGAAACACCACTCTTCTCTCACCCTCTATTAAAGCAATTCCTCAGAGGGGATAAAAATTTAAGACCCCCCCCCCCCAGGTGAGCCCCTACTCCAGCCTGGGACCTTCACTTTGTATTGGAAAAGCTCCCTCTCCCTCCATTTGAACCAGCTGCAACTGCAGAGTTGAAATTCTTTTCTTGAAAAACAGCCCTCCTTCTAGCCATCACTTCAGCAAGAAGAGTGTCTGAATTACAGGCCTTCATGGCAGTGGAGCCCTTCATTATCTTCCATGCAGACAGGGTTTCCCTCAGGACCAATATGTCCTTTATGCCCAAGGTGGTGTCTAGTGTGGCCCTAAATCAATCCATTCATTTGCCTACCTTTTTTCCTAATCCACAAAAAGGAGAACGAATTCTGCACTCTTTGGATGTGCACAGACAACTTAGATTTTATTTGGACAGGACTAAGCCTCTCAGAAAATCTGAACAGCTGCTAGTTGGCTTTGCTGCAGGGGCAGAGGGGAAGGCCATTTCAAAGCAAACCATTTCTAAATGGATAGCCCATTGCATTCATTTCTGCTATAAGCACCACGGAAAACCTACCCCACAGGGGATAAGATCACATTCCACCAGGACTGCATCTACCTCTACAGCCTTTCTCAGAGGGGCCCTACCAAGGACATCCTAGGAGTTGCTACCTGGGGCTCTGTTCATACCTTCACCAAACATTACCATTTGCCTATTTTTTCTAAATCCAGAGCTGGTTTTGCCACTGCAGTTTTGCAGGGCTTAATAGCTGGTCCTAATGCTCTCTAACTTCCTCCTCCCTTGCTTAGGTTTGGGAATCTACCCAAATGTAATAACTACAACAGTGAAACATGAAGAACATAGTACAGTTGTGTACACTTACCATAAATGTAGATGTTAGAGTGTATTCACTGTTGCAGACCTGGTTGCCCTTCTTCCTGCCCCTGACTTCTCTTGGCTGTACCTTTCCTTCTTGTTTGGTGTATTTGAGCTTTCTGGTGTATTTGCTTTTTGTTGGAGGTGTAACCTAACATATAATTGCTTCCCATTATGGGGGCACCTGACATCTGGGGCAAGAAAAACTGATGTAATGGCATTGGCTGCATGTTTTATACCCCTGACGTCATGGAAGGAGGGACAACATCCGACGCAGGAATCCAAGACGCTGGTATTCAGGCTGGCTGAGGGCTACATGCAGGCAGATAACCCCAAATGTAATGAGTGCAACAGTGAATACACTTGAACATCTACATTTATGGTAAGTACACGACTACTTTTTTTCCCCACCCATCCTCGCAGTTCTTGTTGTGGTCTTTTTTTCTTGGTGGCTTTGAGTTGCCCACCTCTAGTATAAAGTCGATACTGGACACCCCCCCCCCCCGACACATTACATCAGCTCATTCTATTGTTAATAGTGAGAACTTAGCAAAGGCCCACCCCTTTAGAGCTTCTGCATATTGAATTATCTCATTATCTTCTGCCTCCTCACTTTCTACTAAAAAAAAAAAAAACAAACCTTTCCTGAAACTAGTGTAGCCCAGATACAGATTTGCTGTATCCAGGATTATTTGAAAGCTTCTGAGCGGCGCTCTTCAGTTTTTTCCCCTTAGATCTGCTAGTTCTCTGCTCTCCTGCACTTTTATTAGCTTATTAGTATAGCAATTTAATGTATTCCCAGTGCCAGAAAGTCTGCTCTTCAAATTTTCCCTTAGAACTAGCTGGTTTCCCCAGTAGTAGTATAAAAATCTGAATCCCTGTGAGTAGCACTTGCTCTAAAACCTGCTGGAAAGCACTAGGAAGCCTTAAACTGATAACAAGCATTCAACTCTCCTTGTTAATAAGGAGAAATTAATTGTAGGCAGTAAACGGCTTATATTTGCAAAGTACCTTGCCATGGTAAGGGAAAACAGCTCTTGTACTTTACTAAAGAAACACCGAACCAAGCATGTCCAGGCGTCAGTTTCCGGTGATTTCTCTTGTCCACCTAGTGGATCTGGGCATAATGGGGCAATGCAACAATTGCCTCATGTGCACAGACAACCCTCTCCTCCTACTACCCAACACTACAGCCTGCGAGAGATGCACTTACATAACCAAACTGAAAGCAAATCTCTCTCCAGCCAAGATTGTGCTAGACAGTCAAGAGGAGAAGGTTGACACCTGCATTACACCTCAGGCAACACATAGCCCTTAAAAACTCATGCTACCAACATCCACACATAGTAACACTAAACCCACTTATGCAGAGGCCCTTAACATTAACCTGCCCAAGCAACAAGGACCTCCGAAGCTGAAACGCAAACACCACCAATCACAACCAAAGTGACACATAGCTCTAAACATCAGTGTGTCACCAAACAGCAGACCCTAAGGCAAGACAACATACCCAACACTTTAGTCACAGATGAGACTATAGTCAGGCTCACTGATGTCCCACTCACTAGGCTGAACAAAGTGAAAATTACTGTCAGCTGCCTGTTGGGTGCCAGGATCCACCACATAACACATGCACTCAAGTCACTCCACAACAAGTACAAATACGACTCTGTCATTGTCTATGTTGGAGTGAATGACTTGAGACGTACCTCCCTGGGCTACATGAATAGAGATATGGAAGAGCTCTCAGATCATGTGGCCCAGGCAGGTATGACCCTAGCCCTGAGTAGCATCCTGCCTTCGCCCAGAATGATACCACAGTATAAGGACAAAATTATTGACTTCAACAATTGGCTAAGTTTCTGGTATCATTCAAGGGGGATCCAGTATCTGTCTGCCTGGGAAGACATGATCGACAGACCACGATGCTTGCCAGAGATGGTCTGCACCTGTCGCCCCCTGGGATTCAGTTTACTGGCCAAGGCTCTTGCCACCCCTATAGTGCCTTTTTTAGGCAAGGCTCAAAGGACAAAACCACCACCGTAACAGATATAAGCATGCAAAATCTGAAGGTAATGCTACTTGATGCTCGAAGTCTAAACCTCAAAATGCACTCTCTCGAGGCACTCCTAAAAATGGAGAACATCGATATCTGTGCAGTAACTGAGACCTGGTTCAAGTCTCCAGAGAGCACCCTTGCAATACCAGGCTGCAACTCTTACCACACATTTTGGCCTCCAAACCAGGACCGAAGCACTAAAGACAGAGGAGTGTCCATATTCACCAAGGATATTCACACCTCCAAGCTAGTTGCCCAACACAATGCATCTGAAATTCTACGGGTGCAACTAACACTAGGTAAGACTGCAATCCAAATTGTAGCTTGATAAAGATCCCCCCACCATGCCCCAAGATTCTCACTGCACCTTTCTAAACATACTGGAAAATATTAAGATACAACCAAACACCCTAATACTGGGTGATTTCAACTACCCTGCCATTAATTGGGAAAACTACTCTGGTACTAACACCTTTGCCCAATGGTTCTTGGAATTCATAAATTCCAACGCCCTGGATCAACTAATCCATACTCCCACCTGGGGCTCAAATATCCTAGACCTGGTCATTACCAATACGGAAGATCGATGCTCCACACCAGTGGTCATCCCCTCGGTCAGGTCTGACCATAAGCTAATCACCCTTGATGTCCACTTCCCGTCCCCACCCCCGTAGGGAAACCTCCATAAAAAACTTCTCCAAAGCCAAATTCATGCTACTCAAGTCAGAAGTGACAAACGTCATGACACCCATGCAGACGGGAACTGAAAGTTCGACTGCTGAATCCTACACTAAGGCACTGTACGAGCACATCCACTCATGCATGGATCGCGCCATTCCAAATAGAACCAAGACGCTCTCCTCAAAAAAAAAGGAAGCCAATCTGGTGGTCCCCTGCCATAAACAAACTATATAACAGAAGGAAGAAACTGTTGCAGAAGAGGAAAATCCCAAGATGCAAAATACTCCCTTACC
This sequence comes from Protopterus annectens, assembly GCF_019279795.1. NCBI lineage: Eukaryota > Metazoa > Chordata > Ceratodontiformes > Protopteridae > Protopterus > Protopterus annectens. The sequence continues at coordinate 1,083,149,336 of NC_056744.1, read as the reverse complement.
AGTCTCACTAAGAAGCTGAGATCCCTCATAAAATCCTCCAAAGCTAGTTTTGAAAATAAAATTGCCAAAGATTCTAAGGGCAACCACAAGTCATTCTATAGCTATGTCAAGTATCTAAATGCCAATGTTCAGATCTGCTCTGAGCTACAACAGAATGGCATTAAATATACTGATCCTAAGGATAGTGCCACTATCCTGGCAGATTGATTCAGTGCCAACTTCACCCCCTAAAGGGCCCATCTCAGTGCCAAAAGATTTCCAAATTCCGGTAATCACGGACACGCAGGTAAAAAAAGCACTCACGACATCCTGGGCAGTGTACTACATGAACTACAAAATTAACTGGCACCTCACCTAAGTGTCATGTTTAATCATAGCCTCACCTCAGGCTTTGTGCCCAATGAGTGGCATACAGCTACAGTTATCCCACTTCACAAGGGGAGGATCCACCTTGTATCCCTCAAACTATCGTGCCATCAATCTGACGAGCCTGATCTGCAAAGCCATGGAACACATTATCATGGAACTTATAAACAGACATAGGCAACCTTCAAACACTGGATCCCACCCAATTTGGTTTTGTAAGGGGCCGATCTTATCTCCTCAACCTGATTGACTTCTTTAAATCAGTCTCCAGAGCCGTGGACGAGGGTAAGGCGGTCCACATAGCCTATCTGGACCTCGCCAAGGCCTTCGACTCCATCCCCCACTTTGAAATCCTAGATAAACTTACTAAGCTGGGCATTAATCCCTACGTCACTCGATGGGTTGCCAACTGGGTTACTGACAGAACCCAGACTGTAAAAGTAGCAGACTCCAAATCCAGCTCCAGACAAGTGACAAGTGGAGTACCTCAGGGTTTAGTCATGGGACCACTCTTGTTTGGCATCTACTTCTCTGAAGTACAGGCCAGCACTAAAGGACTCTGGCTAACAAAGTTTGCAGATGACTGCAAACTGGGACCATTATTGAATCCCCAAATGATGTGGATATTCTACAACAGGGCCTTACAGAAACAAGTTGCTTGGTGCCAGAGCCATGGGCTCAAGCTAATTGCCAAGAAATGTATAGTTATCCCCTTTGGGAAAAACCATGTACCCATGATTTGCCACATAAGTGGCAGTACACTAAACACCGGAAGTGTGATAAGGGAATTAAGGACACAGGTGGACAGTGGTCTCACCTTTGATAACCACATCGCCACAACAGTCAGGAAATCCTATGTGGCACACCTAATCATGAAGGGCTTTTCATCCAGAAAAAAAAGGAGGTTGTTGTCCCACTGTATTCATCCCTCATTAGACCCATTGTACAGTACAATGCCCCATTTGGTATGTACCTCACAAGACATGTACAACAACTGGTAAGGCCACAGAAATACCTCACTAAAAGAATCACAGGCCTAAAGCAGATGCCCTATGCTGACTGTCTAAAAAAAGTCCAGCTGTACTCTGCCGCATATCACCTACTCCGAGGCGATCTCTGCTTAACATACAAGGCCATGTCAAACCCAGAGCTGTTGGACATGCTACACTTAACGAAATTGCAATCCCTCAGATCCACACGCTCCACGGATCTAAACCTGGTCATTACAATGAATAAAACATGCTGGATAGAGGGATAGGTTCCTGACCCAGAGACTCCCCATACTCTGGAATAGACTGCCCATACATGTCAAGCTGAGCGCTTCCTTGGCCCTTTTCAAAAGGAACCTTGATGATTGGATGGGAGATAGGAAATTCACCCCAGGGATCACGTCAGTCGCCCTGCTAGACAGGGGGACCAGGGAAATAAATATTCTAGGAAGAAATAGCCAGGGAATTGTTATGGCTAGGCCGTTGGCCTAGTACAAACCTATGAACCTATGGAAAGCAAGACCCCCCTCTAGTACTGTCTTACCTATGTAAACTATTGCAGACAAGGTTAGCTTTCTCATCCATTAAAGCCCACTTGTCTGCTATTTCAGCATGCCTACCTCTACACATTCCAAGCTTCCAGACTACCAGCTAAGTTATTCCATAAAGCGTTCCTTCACCTCAGACCTCCCAGGAACCCGCCCCCATTGGACCTCAACTATGTTTTAGAGAAGCTCGTGCTTCCTCCATTTAAGCCAGCAGATAAAGCCTCCCTAAAACATTGCACATTGAAGACTGTCCTCCTTGTGGCCTTAACCTCAGCCATGAGAGTGTCAGAGTTGCAAGCCCTCATGGCTATTCCACCCTTCTTAGTATTCCACACTGACAGGGTTACTCTTAGAACTAACCCCTCCTTCATGCCCAAGGTGGGGAATGACCTTTCCCTAAATCAGGCCATCCACCTACCAACCTTCTTTCATAACCCACAGGGGAGACGGTGAGAGAGTACTCCATTTCCTGGACGTGCACAGACAACTCTGATGGTTATCTGCACAAAACCAAGTCCGTCAGACAAGTTGATCAACTGTTTATCTCCTTCCACCCCAGGGCCCTAGGGAAGGGAGTGACTAAATAAACAATTTCAACATGGATTTCCAAAGCTATAACCTTTTTGCTACAAACATGGGAAATCCCTGCAAGGTACTGTCAAAGCACACTCCACCATGGCAATGCTCTCCTCAGGGGCTTTCTTCAGGGGTTTGGATACATCCACCATACTGGAAGCAGTCACTTGGTCTTCAGTGCACACCTTTACCAAACACTACAAATTAGACCACATTTCTAGGGCCAGAGCTATTCTCCATGGATTCCTGGAGAACGAGAACTCAACTAGGCCACCTCCCCCTTCTTCACAGTGAGCTTTGGCACTCACCCATATGTGATGAATACTGCAACATATGTGAATGGAAGGGCATAGAAAAGTTGTGTAAACTCTTACCATAACCATAATGTCCTTCTCTTCTATGTTGCAGTATTCCTTCTCACCCACCTACCCCTCCTGTTATGCAGCATTTCCCTTTCTGGGTGGCACAGGGTTGGCATTACCCTTGCTAGGACTGGTTCCGACTGGGGCTTACAGTTCTGAGGGCTGGGGCATGCAGATGTCACTGTTATGGCCCACGTTTTACTAGCTACGTCAGATGTCCCATGCACCATACAGTGACTGAAATCTTTTGTATACTGACCAGATGTTCGGGTAGGAAGAGAAGTAAACTCATATGTGATGAATACTGCAACATGACAGAGAAAGGACATCTATGGTTTTATACAACTTTTCTTTCCTCACAATATTTATTCTCTGCTTTGCCTTTTGATCTTTCTGCAGCTTCAAAGGTCTTTAACAAATGTCTGGCCCTTGTGGTAACCTTCTGCAGAGTTCAGGGAATTCAAATATTCCCATATTTGGATGACCTTTTGATTAAGCCCCCTCTCAGCAGCTTCTGCTTCAGGATCTACACTTCACTATGCTTTTGTGCAGTGTGGGGTTCACAGTCTCAAAAATGTCTGACTTTTTCTCAGGTTGAGTGTTTTTTTTAGGATGCAGGATTCAGACCATTCTGTTGTCTCTCACCTCCCAAGTTTCTCTCTTTGACTGCTTATTTCCAGTCTCTTCTTCCTGTTTTAGTCCTTCCTGCAAGGGAATTTCTCTGAGCTCTGGAGTACTTTGCATCCACCATTCCCATGGTTGCCTTTTCCAAACTCCACATGAGGTAGTTTCAATGGTATTGCAAGACTTTTTGGTTCAAGTACTTTTTTTTTTTTTTTTTTTTTAATATAGAGTATCCGGTTCCTCTCTCACCTTTTATCGAGCTCGAGCACCACTGGTGGATTTACCAGATTTTCCTGAATCCAGGTGTCCTTTTCAGGTTCCTGTCCCTGCTCAGGAGGATGCTTCTGATCACTGTTGGGGAGCCTCCTCCAACAGCCTAAAAGTCCAGAGTCTTTGTTCCCATCAACAACTGGCAGACTATGTCAACATCAAGGAGATGAGGGCTCTACTTCTAGCTCTTCAGGCTTTTCACTCTATCTGTGTTCCAGGTCCTCTAAAGTTTTTTTTTTTTTTTTTTATATACAGACAATACCACAGTCATGTAGTACATCAACAAGCAAGGGGGCACAGAATCCTATCTTCTTTGCAGGCTGGCTCTTCAGGCTTAGGATTTTGCAGTCTACTGTCAGTCGGTTCTTCAGGCTGTCTACATTCCTTCAGAGCATAATCTGATGACAGACTCTTTGAGCAGGTCCAGGACTAATCCTTGCAGATGGATGCTTCACAGGGAGGTGTTTCTGAACATTGTATGTTGGAGGGTACTTCTGTGGTGGATCTTTTTACCTCCCTTCTGAACAGAAAACTTCCCAGTTCTTTTCCAGAGTGCAAAGTCTTTTGGCTTGGGAAGTAAATGCCATGTTTTTTTTCTTGAAAGATGTTTTTGTATACCTATCCTCACTCTTCCTCCACAACTGAAGGTTCTGCACAAGATTATGTAGGGTATAATCAAAGCCTTGTTGGTGACTCCCTTTTGGCCCAGATGGTACTGGTTCCCCCTTCAATTTGATCTGGCCAGGGGCAAGCATCGCAAATTACCTCACAGGATGGATCTTTTCACCCAAGACAAGGGATCTCTCATTCATGCTCACTTGTCCACCCTTTGATTGACACTTTAGGTGATACGGTTTTGATTCCTTTTTGGCACCAGTTTTCTGAGGATGTGCTTTGTTTTTTGCAGAAGGCTAGAAAACCGGGTCTCTATTACATTATCGAAGTTTCAAAACTTCGAATCTGATATGATCGACTCCATATAATCGAAGTCTTGAAACATCGAAAATATAGTAAAATACAACAACCTACAAAAACAAACCATTTAAATGCTCTAAGCAGGGGGGGCAAGCCCCCTGCACCCCCCACACCCCCCCCGCTACTTAAATATACCAACTCCGTGATAGCACTACAGTGCAGAAAAGGGAAATCTTCCCTTTCCGCGCTGTACGGAGATCTCCGTTAAAAGATTCAGAATTTCAAGACTTCGATCATATGGTGTCGACCATATCAGATTCAAAGTTTTGAAACTTAGATCTGATATAGACCCAAGAAAACCTACTACTAGAAAATTGTGTGTGACTAAATTAGAAGAGGTTTTCAATTTGATGTCTCAAGCATAACCTGGTCCCTTTTTCTGTGTGGGTTCTTATTTGTGTAAGTTGCTCAATTCTGGGTTTGACATATTTATCTGTTAAAATTTCATTTGTCAGCCATTTCTGCTGGTCTGCCTCTGAATGCACCTTTAGCTTCTAGTTTTGAAGTTGAGTAGTTTTTAAAAGGCATCAATTATATTCGGTCTCGAAGAAAGCCTATTCGTCCTCCTTGGGAACCTTACTTTTGTTCTTGAGAAATTGACTAAGCCACCTTTTGAGCCTGCATTTTCTTTCCTACAGCGTTGTGTTTGGAAGGCTGTATTGTTGGTGTCTTACTTCTGCCAAGAGTCTCTGAACTTCAGGCACTCTTAGCGGTTTCAGTTTTTCTGTATTTTCACAGGGACAGGGTGTCTCTTCATACCATTCCTTCTTTTATGACCAAGGTGGGTAATGATTTGTCCTTGCATCAGTCCACTCGTTATCCTTTTTTCCCCTTCTGCACAGAATCCTAGTCCAAGGATTCGTCACACCTTGGATTTACATGGACAGCTCAGATATTATATAGACAAGATGACAAATTAGGAATTATGAGCAGCTTTTTGTTTCATTTTGTGGCAGGAAATTGGGTTTGGTGGCATCTAAACAAACCATCTCATCCTGGATTTCTAAGGCTATTTCTTTTTTGATATTTTTATTTCTGTTCGTGCTCATTTTACCAGGGCAGTGGCCTCTTCTGGTGTTTTGTTTCAAGGGTATGGATACTTGATCCATCTTGGAAGCTGCTACTTGGTCTTCTTTTCACACTTTTACAAGTTGGATGTCATTTCTGTGATCAGGGTGGGTTTTTATAGGGTCATCCTTCATGGGTTTTTTGAGGGCTGTTTTGTTGCTTCCTTCTCCTGTACTTTACAGTAGCTTTTGTACTCTTATAGGAATAAAGAATACTGCAACAGTGATGAGGAAGGATATAGTACAGTTGTGTAAGATCTTTGCCATAATGGTAGATGATGTAATTTTTATTGTTGCAGTATTCTCTCACTCCCCCCCCCCATTACTTCTGTTTTCCTTCTGGCTGGAGGGGTCTTTTTTTTTTTTTCTTTTCTCTCCTCCTGCCTCTCTCTTGGATATATGTGTTACTTTCCTCTGGGGCTGCTCTAGTTCTTCTCTGGCACTTCAGGCCTATTGATTAGATAGTTGAATGTCATACATGTAACTTGCGTCTTGCACATAGGACATATGTGTGATGTATGGTGCCCTGGAAGATGTGAAGGGTTTGGTTTGTTGGCCAGACAAATGTTTTTCTATCCTCGGCAGGATATCCCAGGAGTAAAGAATACTGCAGCATTGAGAAGCAGGACATTTACTGTTATGGTAAGATCTTAAACAACTGTGCTTTACTGGATGAGTGCAAATAAGCCGTTAATTCTAACTTCCAATGTCATTTCAATTAATAATTACAGTGACTACTAAGGTTATATTAACTTATCCATTGCACATTGTTTAGGATCTCCTATTTGTAAAGACAGATTTATAGAGTGATAGCTTTTTTGTAAACTTTTAAAAGTATAAGGATGATTAGGTCTTTGTCAAAAAACATAGTAAAATAATTTGTCTTTTATAGATATCTTACAATGGACCAGACACGCAAACTTCTGCTAGTATTGGAATCTGATCCTAAAGTCTTCACGTTACCTGTTGTGGGAATGCAAGTACCTTTAATTACATGAGAATGATCTTTGCTGCCTAGAATGAATAAAGAAATGCTTTTAATCTATATATTTGCATTCATATGTCAATACTGTGGATAAGCGCCTAAATTTTATGGACCTGAATAAGTTTCTGAATCTTAGAAATGGGCAGGCAGACACACTTTGCCCTCGGAGCCAAAGAAAATTAGGTTTAATTTATAAAGTTTTAACATTTCTACTAAGCATGATTCAGATGTGGAGTAAACTGAGGAGCATGAGCCTAAACAGATAATGAGAAAATTTAGTAATAGCATGATGTCCTTCCATAGATTACTGTTGTAGTACTCTGATACTATTGGGGTTATCTCAACAAGATAACCTGATGTCCCACTGGCACACCAAAGCCATAAACCTTCCTTATGCTAGTAAATTTGGTGTATGACCTAAGCCCTTGGGTGTAGGGATACATAAGTGGACACGGGAGAGTAAGGTCTTTCTGCAAATCTGAAATTAGGATCTTTGCTCCTGTTGGTCTGCTTTCCAAATTGATGGCTTCTACCATAGCCTACACTTGTGGTTGTGTTCCATTGAGGATCCTTCATTTTCTTGTATTTTTTATTGAAAGATTTGTTAATGCCAGCTAAGAGAGGGAAGTGTGATACTGTGGTAGGTAGGTACCTGATAAAGACCTCCACTATCAGTGCTTTGTTTTCTGTAATCCTGTTTAGCCCCTAGACAAAATATATCCGCTGTGTCGATCATTTGTTCCTAAAAACCTCTGTACTTGACTTTTTGTTATTAAAGATATACTTTAAAAAACAATGTCTGAACTGCCTCATGCAAACCAGGATGGCACAACCCTCTGCTGTAGATGTCCTGCTTGCACCAAAAAAGTTCAAGAAGGCTAGGCTCAAACAGTTTGCTACCCAGTCTGATTTGGATACACCCACTGAAATGCTGCAGGAATCCTTGGTACATTGGACTCCTTTTCAGACCCCCTGTACCACGACCCTGCCTGAGGGCCAGTTTGGTATCTGACACACTCATTTCAGAGGCTATTCATACAGGCATGGTTGAGAAGGGGAGACTGAAGGTGATAATTTCAGAGGGACTGGAGGGCATTCCCCAAATCCTTGTTAGTGGAGATGTTCCCAGAGCTTTGAGTTTTGAACCGCAGCTTTTTGCTAGGGCAAGCATCATCTCTAAGAAAAATAAGCAGAAAACTAAAAATGTTTCTCCTGTTCATATGTCTTAGGAAAAGGAATGGGTGGAATTCTCACATTTCCTATAAAAAGCCATCTTCTCTATGAAATCCTCTTCATTCCTTTCAACTCTTTCACTTCCCCTCCCCTTTCAGAAGAGTCTGCATGACTCATCTGAGGATGAATCTGATTCTGATGAAGGTTCCTTAGACTGTCCATCACAGATCATTCTCCTTGGTCAGCTTGCCTTTGATGATGATACCTTGTCTCCTAATTTCCCTCTTGAGGAAATGTCTTTTGAGGAGCTATTACAAAAATGCTTCAGCACTTGAATCCAAGAGTGTACAACTTGCTAGAGGGTGAGGCTCTTGTGCCTTCTCCTGTCCCTCCAGTCTTGAAAGCTTTCCTGAATGCCTTTGCATCCATTCAACTGATTCCCAGCCTCCAGCACCAAAGAAGCCTGATAGATTCTATAAGGTACTTGAGAACCTTAAGCTTCTTTACAAATATCTGGTAACATATATACGTATTTTTACATTTCTACTAACAAATCTACTAAGTTTCTGCAACCAGCTAATATTTTGCCAGTTGATCGAGATGGTAGGGTCATGTACAGGTATGGTAAAGAAGGGTTTTTACTTGTGAAATGCTTGTTTGTAGAGATTTAAGTTACCAAATTCAAATGCCAAATTACCTATTACCATTTTTAGTGGATCTAAATAAAACCCTTGCTAACATTAAGGCTTCTGATTTTAAGCAAGACACAGTTTCTATGCATGTGTAAGCTCCACAAGTTGCTAGGCATTCCATTAAATGCAGCAATTATGCTGCAGAGAGACTTCTTCCAGGCTTTTGCTACTGGATCAGTTATTGGAAGATTTGCTTGCTTTGCCTACAGTCCCTCCCTGAGCCAAGATCTTGGATTTTCCCCTTTACAGGTTACCTTTTATTAGGACCCTCTGCAACAGAACTTTACAAGACTCTGTAAGAGAAGGGCAAAATGGTACAGGACTTTAAACACATTTTCTCACTTCAGTGTCTGGGTATCCAAGAAATAACCCAGTTAAACCCACTTCCTTTGTCTGCAGAGATCAGAAACCTTCTCAGAAGGGTATGAAATAGCTCAGGAAAAGATTTCATGGTAAGCCTACCAGAGACCCAGATATGGAAAATTTCCCTTTCCAAACAAGTCAGCCTGACTATCTGCTCTCACCTTCTTCCCTCCTTAGTCCAGGAATCCCATTATCAAAAAGGCTAACCCTTGTCAAATGGGTATTATCCATCATTCAACAAGGTTACAAGATGTATCGGAGGGAAATTCCATTGTTGAGGAGTATTCCTCCTTGCAGTCAAATGCAGGTCCCTTGCTTGTCTCTTACAGGATCTCCGGATCAGTGTACCATAGAATTGGTGCCTGACCAGTACCTATGAAGAGGCTTTTAGTCGAGACCTTTTTTCTAGTCCCCTGAAAGGAAGGTACTTTTGTGACGTCCCTCCTTTGGGCCAGTGATCAAGGATCCTCAATCCTCACCATTTACACTGGTGGGGAATGTTCACTAAAAAGAAAAATAGATGCACACAGTATTTTCAGATGCAGCTCTCTGCACCAAGTACAGTTTCCTTTACGAGCACACAGGGAATGCACACTCCAGTTCTGGGGCTGGGCTGCCTCTACAGGCCACAAATAAGATTCCCCACTGACACAGCTTTAAAGATGAGTTCTTAACTGGGTGTTCCAAGCCAAGTCCTCCACTACCCTCTTTATGAAGTCAGTGTTCAGTGTACGCGTTCAAAGTAGATGACACACACACACTTTGCAGTTTGATTTTCACATGTAAACACCTGGGAAAGGCTGGCACGGTTTACCTGATTTGCCACATCGCCCCCAGGTTAAGATAGATATACTGCCACCTGCACACCCACAAAGGTAGCTACTCTAAGGCTCTTACCAGGGTACCCAATTGCTTTTTAATACTTGTGCAAATGGTAATGTTTGACCAAACGGCAAGACTTTCAGGAATGTGGAGCCACAGTGTCACTAAATGTAATTCTTCTCCAAGGTTAAATATTTTCTAAAAGACCAGGCACAATGAAAGATATAGATATATTTAATAATAAAATAGGAAACGTGAAAATACTGAAATATCTATTTACAATAAACATTGGAGTTTGTCACAGAAAATATATAAAAAAAACACTGATGGAAATACTCACAGATGCAGAAAAAAGTAACATTTAACTGATCTTACTATATTTTCCTAACTGACTGAAGAATTACTGTTCCCCACTTACTTGCTAGAAGAATGCCAGATGGAAATGGATGAGTGTGACTTGTCAGGTCCCAGAAAACAGAGTGCTGAGTGCTTCTGTCACGTTTCTCACTAGTATCTAAATTCAAGTTTAAGTGCTGGCTGCAGGATGACATCACATCTGTTCACCTGACTTTGGGGTTTCCACACTACCACCTCACTAGCGACTGAGACAGGATTTGGTACAGATGTCATATTACACACACAGAGCTTTGCTAAGGCTTAATACAGCATCTGGAAGCTATAAAACAATCCCAACCCTTCCTGCAGACAGACTTTTCACAGATGTTGCATCTCTGGCAGCATTCAGACCTGTGAGATAAAATATTTATGGCCTAAACCAAGTCATTTAATCTCTAGCTATTTTTCTTAAGGTTAGCTGGGCTGAGCTTAATACTTTCCCTTCCAGTGTCCTCTGTTATAATATATATACATTTCAGCAGTTACAACTATACAAGCTGACATACATGTATGTTACTTTTCTGTCCGGCAGGACCCACTGGATATATTTTTAACAAGCAGCTTTACAAATACATTTTTAACATGAGCATCTTGTACAAATCAGTTTGATATTCAAATGGCAAATAATTCTTTACAAAACTCCAGCCAGCTGTACTGGCATATGTTACGCATACACTACCATACTCTCTCTGGCACAGCTGGGACTATCTCACATAATCACAACTTGGATACCTATTCTAGATTTATCTCACCTCAACACCTTTCTGGAAATACCATTTTTCAAGATGCTGTCACTGCAAACTCTCTTTCCTCAGGACTTTCTGGTCTCCTTAGTCTTGATGGATGCATACCTGTGCATCCCCATTCACCCCACCTGCAGAAAACCCCTCATATTCTCCGCATTTTCAGCCCACTTAAGTTTTCTACTGCTCCCAGGGTCTTCACAAAGTGCCTCACCAAGCCATTGCTTTTTGCAGAACTGAAGGAGCACAAATTCTCTTAACTGGACTACCTTCTTACCCAGGCTACCTTTCAGGACACCATAGCTGTACATCACAGTTTCATAAATACACTTCTGAAGAGTCTGGGATTCATCTCCAGTAATCTTTTCTAATCTCCTGTCATATTGTTTTCTTGGGTTGCAGACTTAATGCCCTGTTGATGACCACCCCCCCCCCCCAAGATAATGTACAATTTCTTTCCATCTTCTTCCATTTCCTTCTTCTTCAGTCTACCTTGTAAGGGAGATAAGAACCCTGGGATACATGGCATCAACCATTCCATTGGTACCTTTGCTAAGCTACACATGAGAAATATCCAGTTGTACCTGAAATCTTTATGGTCTCAGCACTGTCATTCACTGGACTAGCAATTCCTTCTCTTACCCCTTCTGAAGAAACTGCAATGGTTGATATCCCAGATCCAACTAAATCTGGACCTTCCCTTTTTTCCCATCCAGTCCCAACCAGAAACTGCAGATAGATGCATCAGATCTGGCTTGATGAACCTTGACAGGCTCTTTTTCATTGCAGGTCCAGTGGAATTCCTCTCAGAATTTTCACAGCCTGCACCACTGTAATGTGGTATGTCAAAAATCTGAGGGGCCAAGTCCTACCAGCTGTGTAGGCTAGCTCTTCTGGCATTGGATTAGGCTATAAAGGCAAAATCCTGTCCCTTCAGCTGATGTACATCCCATTGGAAGACCGTGTACTCCTAGATTTTCTAGGTAGGTCCATGGAAGACCCACATGAATAAATGCTAAACAATGAAGTCTTTTTGTGGATATGGACAAAAGATGGGGTATTAAGTAGCCTGTTAGACTTCTCAAGCTGTTTTGCTCCAGGACTCCTTGCCCCAGGGTGTGAGGACGAACACCATACCTTTCTGCTGAGAGGGGAAGTACCTCTCTGCCTCCCCCATCCCAAAGTTTCTACTGAAGATCCAGTGGAAAAGACTAAACATCTTGTTGGTATCTTCCTTCTGATAGGCAGCACTGGTTACCGTAAAAAGTGGACTTAAACAGAAAAGAGGTTATCTGCTTCATACCATCTTACAGGCTCTTAACCTGACACTGTGGGTGATAAAAATGTTAATCCCCTTCAGGCAACAGTTTTCCGAGGACATGCTTCAGCTGCTCCAGGAGCTGGGAAGAAGTACTGGAAAGTCTTACATCTCCAAATGCAAGAAATTTTCTATCTGGTGTCATAAAAAGAATGAGAATTCCCTTCAGATGGGGGTCCATACTATTTTTTCCTTTGTGTGAACTACTGAAATCTGGATTTGCTTACTCTTCTAAAAAAGCACACTTGCCTGCCATCTCAGCCTGCATGCTATTTGCTTTGTAGAGTCAGTCAAGCAGTTTCTAACAGGTGCCTTTCACTTGATTCAGCCAAGGATGGATATTACACCCCCCAAAGATCTTAACTCTGGTGGGGGGGGGGCACTTTGCTTCCTTCTGAATCCGTGGCCTTTGTATCCTTCAAGTTCTCTACTTGGAAAACTATTTTACTGGTGGCTGGGTCTGCCAGAGGGGTTTCTGAGCTTCAAGGCCTTATGGCTATCCTTTCTTTTCTTATTTTCCGTAAGTTTAGGATCTCTCATAGAGCTAAACCTTCTTCCATGGCCAATGTATTTAATGAATTGTCTCTGTCAGGCTATACATTTACCTACCTTCTTTCCAAACCCAGAGAGCAGAGTTAAGATTCATCTGCACTCCTTGGAAGTCTACAGACAACTGAGATTCTGCCTTGATGTTGGGCGATCCAGTCGCAAAGCAAACCATTTCCAATTGTATCTTTAAATCTATTTCCTTCCTTCCACGGCAAGTCCCTTGCCTTTACCTTTGAAAGCACACTGTACCAGGGCAATATCTACCTCTGGTGCCTTCTTCACAGACGTTGATTCCATAACCGTTCTGGAAGCAGCTACCTGATCATCTGTACATGCCTTCACTAAATACTACAGAGTCAGTGCCTTTTCTAGATCAAGGACTTATTTTGCCAGATGTGCACTTGCATTGGTAGGCAGCTTTCCTGTTTCCAGTCCATCTTACCCTTTCCAGTCTTCAAGCTTTGTGAGTAACCCAATAGTATTGGACTACTACAACTGTGATACAAGGAAGAACGTAGTATAGTTGTGTAAGAACTTACCATAACAGTAGATGTCCTACTGATCACTGTTGCAGTATTGCATCCCTCTGTCCTTCCCCCTTACTCTTTGTACTTATCTCTGTACATCTTCCCTTCTTTCTCCCCTCTTTTTTTGCTGGCAGTGTCTTTTCTTAGCTGTATTACTCAGGCTTTTACAGGGTCTCCTCGCTTAGATAGGAGCACTGTCTGCTTGTGTACTCCCTCCACAACTGGGCTTCGGTCATATGCCGGGTGTACTAGCATATGGAAAGATTATACCTCATTGAATAACCCCAATAATAGTGGAATACTGCAACAGTAATTAGTAGAATATCTGTTGTGATATCCCCATGTTGGGCCCAGTAGTCAAGGAGCCTGAATCCTCACCACTGATGTGAGCATAAAGCAGCATTACTTTATAGATCTTTTCTCCAGTACTAAAAAAAATAAAACTTTATTACAGCATGGGTTTTGCTGGTACTAGATGTCTACTCAGAGAAGTGAAGAAATGAAACAGTGGGTTGCTGATTCATGGAAAATGTAGATGTCCTATTCTAATGTTGCAGTATTTTATATGTGGGTTTACTCCTCTTGCTTCACGTACATCCAGCCAGTATGCAAAAGTTTTCAGTCCCTCCGTGGTGCGCGGATATCTGTTGTGGCTGTTGGAACGTGGGCCTTAAAAGTGATATCTGGGCGCACCAGCCCTCAGAACTTCTCTGCCACTAGTCGGACGCCAGGTGTTCTGGCTGTCGTCGCATTCGAGAAATCAGATAAGTACCTCGTTGAGGATTCTTTCAGTCCTATTATTTTGATTTGCCTGTTCATGTCATCCATAAAAGGCAAGTGTAAGTGCGGCTGGCAAATTCCTCATAAAGACGCACCCAAACAGTGCCTTTTCTGCTTGGGTCGGTTGCAAGACCACAAGGCCTACTCTATTTGTCAGGTGTTTGTGCCCAAAACCATACGTAGTCACTTGCATATACTTAATGTATACCTAGAAAATCAGAGGTTAAAACAGATTATATTAGGGAGGGGTTGGGAGGGTGGCCTAATGGTTAAGGTGTTTGCCTTACAAACACAAGGTGCAGGGCTTGAGTCTCACAAGGGATAATTGGCTAGGGTTAATGTGGCTCGCAAAGGCAGTTAGCTTAGTACTAATCTATGAACCTGTTGGGCATGGAGGCTTCATCCGACATACTTTCAGAACTGCCTAAAAAGAAGGCCAAGACCATATGGCCTACTACTGCCGCTGCACCTCTTCCTCCTGACCCTCAGCCTGTGGCCGTCAGCCTAGTAGAGGAATCTGGTACTGACGAACAAGATCTAGCTGGTACCTCCATGGAAGCCACACAATCCTGGGTAAACGGCATGTCCTTAGAGGCTGCACTGGTGTTGGTCTCCAAGGCTGGGGGGGACCAGCGATTTCCACAGGCCCATCGGATGCCTCCGGTACTTTACAGTTTACTGAATCTAGGCATTCATCCTTTCAGATGCCAGCTAGGCCCCTTAAGAGGAAAGAAAAGAGAAAGCACCTCTCTGCCCCTTCTGAAAGCATGCCTGACTGGCAGGACTTAGCCTGACTTAGGGCCTTTATGATCCTACGGCCTTCTACTGCAGGGAGCGCTAGCTTCCCTCCTCCTTTGAGCCCTAGGCCTCAACCTAAAGACTGTACTACCAGGGAAGAGGAAGAGCTATCTCCAGACTCTCAATCTCCTGCACCTCGCAGGCCGGATAGACTTTATAAAGTCCCTGAGACTGCCAAGCACCTCCTTAAATGCCCTCCTGCAGATCCAGCCACTATCTCTGTCTCTGCAGACAAGGTTTCTAAGCTCTTACCCACGACTACCATACTACCTGCTGACAAAGACAACCAAACTGTGGAATGTCTGGGTAAGAAAATTTACACCTTTGCCACTTTTTCTTTCAGAGCCACAAATTACCAAGCACACATGTCTAAGTACGCTTTATCCCTCCTGGTTAAAACCACCAAGGAATTGGCAGATGTTCCATATTGTGCTGTCAAAGCCTCACTGACTTCCCTTTTGGCCATTACCTCCCAGATTACCAGGTACTCAATCAAGTGCAGTTATGATGCTGCAGAAGCCTCCACTAGGTCTGCAGCATCAGCTTCTGCATTAAGGAGATATTCATGGTTACATTTGCAACCACTTCCTGGCACTTATTGATGCCCCCCTGGACAATACAACATTGTTTGGTGCTGAAGTGGCTGACCTCTAAGTCACTTCAGCAGAAAGGGAAAGAAATGCAGGATCTGAAACACTTGCTGGTTCCCCTAATACCAAAGTTTCAAAGAAACTACCCAGCAAGAACTCACTTCATAAGGAAGTATTCCCATCCTGCTACTTCCACTAGGCATATAAAGCCTACAAGGAAACAATCCCCTCCACCTAG
The DNA here is from genome assembly GCF_019279795.1 of Protopterus annectens. Classification (NCBI taxonomy): domain Eukaryota; kingdom Metazoa; phylum Chordata; order Ceratodontiformes; family Protopteridae; genus Protopterus; species Protopterus annectens. Next base: position 1,083,133,585 of record NC_056744.1, on the reverse strand, counting down.
AGCCCCCCCCCCACCAGCCAGAGGCCACCCTTTCAAGGTAGGGCAGGTACCATTTGAGTACTTGCCAACTTTGCCCCCCCCCACCCTCTCTACCTTTGTCAGCCCATCTCTCTCATTGCCTCCTAGTGTGGTCTCACATCACATCAGACAGATGGGTCCTGACAATCCTTCAAAAAGGCTACTTCATGTCCTGGCTCAACCCACCAAAAAGAAAGGACATCCCCAACTTCCATCGCAGCAACTGCACCTTCTGGTGCAAGTTCTGCTGGCTCAGGGCACCATCAAACCAGTGCCTACAGTATCAAAGGGAAGAGATTTCTACTCCAGAATTTTTCTGGTTCCCAGAAAAGACTGACCTTGGAGGCCTATTTTAGACCTATCCCATCTCAGTCTGTTCCTACAGGTCCCAACCTCAGGATTTTGACTCTTACTACCCTCTTCCCCCTCCTCCTCCCAAAAGGGTTCATGGCTACCCTAGATGTAAAGGATGCTTACCTTCACATCCTCATAAGACCAACATACAGGAAATACCTGAGATTCTTTTGTGGCCACTCCCACTTTCAATTCTCTGCCTTCCCCTTTGGGCTCTCTACTGCACCCAGGGTCTTCAACAAATGCCTGCCTCCAGGGATTGCTTACTGCAGGACAAAGGGAATGCACGCATCCCCTTACCTGGATGACCTGCTGATTGAAGCAGGCAACATACCCTCCTCCTACACATTAATTTTGTCGTGTCCCTCTTACAATCTCTGGGATTCTAGATAAATTCACCAAAATCGCACCTGGAGGCCACTCAAGACATTGTCTTCCTCGGGTGCAGAATTTGCACAGACCTCCTGAAAAAGCCCCCCACCCCCCTCCCAAAAAAAAAAAAAAAAAAAAAAAAAAATGGAAACCCTGACAGAACATTTGCTTCAGGTCCTCCAAAGACACAGAATTGACAGCAAGGCAGCACCTCAGGCTCCTGGGCTGCATGGCAGCCACTATCCCTATGCTACCACTTACAAGACTGCATATGAGAAAACTGCAATGGTATCTCCGGTCAGTCTGTACACAACTCTCCCAGCCTCTGGAGTACAAGATCCCTCTCCTCCCCTGCCTTAAACTATAGAAATCCACTGGTGGTAGACACAAGTGACCTGCCACCCGGACTTACTCTCCAACCACCCATGCCCACACAGGTCATGCATATAGATGCCTCCGATTTGGGCTGGGGAGCAACTCCAGGCCATTAAAAATTGCAGGTCCTGTGGCCACAGCCACACAAATGAGAACACATCAGTCTTCAAGAGATGAGGTCAGTTCTTCTGGCTGTTCAAGCCTTCCTACCCTGTCTCCAACAGGGTCCCCTGAAGATTTTCACAGACAACACCACAGTTCTGTGGTACCTCAACAAACTGGGAGGGACCAAGTCATACCTCCTTTGAAGACTAGCTCTTCTAGTATGGGAGCTGGCCACCTCACAGGGAGTGACTCTGCAGGTGGTCTACATCCCCTCTCTTCTCAACATCCAGGCGGATTATCTCAGCAGAACCAACGCAAACAACGATGAATGGATGCTTCACAGGGATGTCTTCCTGGATTTGGTCCACCGGTGGGGTATCCCTCAAATAGACCTGTTTTCCTCCTCTATCAACAGGCAACTTCCTGGGTTTTGCACCAGGATACCAGACCCACAGGCATTGGCACAGATACAATTTCAATTTCATGGAAGGGGAAGTTTCTATATGCATTCCCACCATTCCCACTAATTCAGGTGGTCCTGCTGAACAGACCAAAAATCTAGTTTGTGACTCCCTATTGGCCAAGACAGCACTAGTTCCCTCTACTTCTACAACTGTCCAAAGGCCATCACCAGAAGTTGCCCCTCAGAGTGGACCTTCTCAGACAGCACAAGGGATACCAGATACACCCACAGTGGCAGCTACCTCACTCACCCTGTTGCTGATAGGATTCTGATCCCTTTCAGACATCTTTATGACAAGGACTTGCTAAATGTCCTGCAGGAGGCCAGGAAACCAAATACCAGAAAATGCTACCTGTCTAAGTGGAAAAGGTTCTCTATATATGGTGTCGCAATAGATGGTTAGACCCGCTTGCCAGCAAGACTCCTTTAGTGCTGTCTTACCTGTATAAACTACTGCAGTCAGATTTGGCTTCTCCTTCTATTAAGGCTCACTTGTCGGCAATTTCAGCATGCCTTCCTCTGGAACCCCCTTTAACATTCAGACTCCCTGCTACGCTCTTTCCCAAAGGAGTGCTCCACCTTAGGGGCCATCCAGAAAACCATCCTCTCCACCTTGGGACCTTAACTATGATCTGGAAAAGCTTACGCTTCCCCTATTCGAGCCAGCAGGCAAAGCTTCTATAAAACATTGTACATGGAAAACTGTGCTACTCGTGGCCTTAACATTGGCCAGAAGGGTCTCAGAGCTACAAGCCCTTATGGCCATCCCACCCTTTCTTGTTTTCCACAGTGACAGGGATGTTCTTCGTGTTTCACTGTTGCAGTCATTACATTTGAGTTATCTGCTTGCAGGTAGCCCTCAGTCGGCCGGATTAACAAAGTCTTAGGTCCTGCGTCGGTTGCTGTCCCTTCTTCCATGACGTCAGGTCGTCAGGGGTATAAAACATGCAGACAACGCCATTACATCAGTCTTTCTTGCCGTGCGGTGCCCGAAGCAGAAGCAGTTCGCAAGTGCCGGTCAGCCGACTCCTGAAATTTTCGTTTTCGAGTTTCAAAATCAAAGTCTTCAACTAAAGCTAAGTACACTGTTTGGGAAACTTTTTCTTGCTCCTTACTGATGTCAGTAAAAGTTAATAATTGCATTACTTGTGGAAAGCAAATACCTCATAAAGATTTTCATTCGTACTGTAGTCCTTGCCTAGGCCCTGACCACGATGTACCTTGCTGTCGTTTTTGTGCTTTATTTAATCAGCGCACTATCCGTCGTCGGTATATTTTCGCCTCTAAATATTTCTGTTCTCGGTTTAATTATCCAGACATGTCACCGGTTAGCCATCCGACTACCGGGATTCCGAAAAAACATAAAGATAAAGACAGAGACAGGCTGCCGAGGTGCAAAACTGACGAGTCTTCTCCTAAGTGAGTCGCCAGTTCGCCGGAACGCAGTGAGGCTCTTTCTCAGTCCCTGATACCCGCTACTTCTGATTTGCAGGCCTCTACTGAGACCCATTCGGAGTCCGGTATGCCGTGAGATGCTTCAACTATGGAACCCGCGGATGTCTCTACCTTGGATGGGTCTGGAGCCGCTGTGCAGGCACCGGCTTCTGAGGGTGTATCCAGGCTTACGGACTTTCATATTAAATCGACGCCTCCTTCATTTCTTAGACCTAAATCTCGATCCATGTCTAAAAAAATGACGCCTAGGCCACATGCTGAGGCCTCTAGGCTTAAACAACAAATGATAAGAATGGCTGAAGATCTAATAACTCTAATCAGGGGTAGCCAACCCCCCTTCTAAGGGGCCTAGGATTGAAGTTGATTATGAATCTTCTGATCAGGATTCTGTTTTTTTCTGACTCTTCTGATCTGGATTTGCCCTTGCCTACTTATGAAGATTCTGATGCAGAGGACTCTACATACTCTAAGGGAGCATTTCCACTGGGAAAGCCAGTATTTTTCTGATTCAAAAAAGAGGCTTAGGGATTTCCTTATCCTACCTCAGCATTGGCATTTAGCTATTCCTCCTGTACTAGACATTGTTAATGATGCTTTTTCGGAATCTAGTTTGGCCCAGGATTCTCTTCCTCCTGCTCCCAGAAAACCTGACAGTTACTACAGGGTCCCTGAGTCCCACAAGTTCCTTTTCAAAAATCCTATTGCAAATCTAGAGACTATTTCACAGGGGCCCAAGGGCATTAAGGCTTCTACTGTAAAAATCCTACCCCTTCTGATAGAGACTCCAGGGCGCTGGATAGATGGGGCAAGAAGGTTTACACTTCTGCAGCCTTGGCCATTAGGGCTTTAAACTTGCCACTTTCATATGTTAAAATATCAGCAACATATTATTGGACTGCTTAAACAGAAAATGATGTTGATTCCTGACTGTGTGGAAAATAAAGAATTACAGGATTTAATGCATTCTGCCGAACAAGTTGGAAAACATACTTTGCAATGTGGTTTTGATTCATTAGAGGCCTCTTGCAGGGCTGCTGTTACTGGGTCTGTGCTCAGAAGGCATGCTTGGCTTAAGGAGCAATCTTTGCCTGAACATGTTAAAGCTAAATTGTTGGATGTTCCTTTAAATCGGGACTGCCTGTTTGGCAACAAGGCTGAGGAAGTTCTTAAAAAGATGGAAGATAAAGCTAAATCTATGCAAACTGTTAAAGATTTTTTACAAGTTCAGCCTCCTAGATTTAGTAGACACTGGCCCTCTAAGAATTAATCCTTTCCAGCCCCTTCCAGGTCTACTCAAGCCAAACCCAGACACAGCAAAAAACCCAGGTTTTAGTCCCAGGGGGCTCGCAGAACTAAGCAGTAGGAGGCCTCCACTTCCAAGTCTGGGAATAATAAGACCCCCCCCCCCCACCATGGTAAACTGTCTCAATGACTTTCTTTTAAAATTTCCAAGCACTTATCAACTGACTGCTCCTTTGGGGGCAAAGATTGCTCTTCATGCAAACAATTGGGAACTCATTACCCAGGACAAATGGGTTTTAAATAGTGTCCCAGTGATACACATTTCACTTCCATACATTGCCAACACCAAGTAAGTGGCCAGACCTCCCCCCAAATCAGTGGGCAGAGGCCCAAAAACAAGTACCTTCTCTCTTAAGCATGGGAGCTATTCAACTAGTACCAGAAGAGGAAAAGGGACAAGGTTTCTACTCGAGACTTTTCCTGATACCCAGAAAAGACAATTTATGGCATCCTATCCTAGACCTGTCTACTCTAAACACCTTTTTGGAGATTCCAAAATTCAAGATGCTGACTCTTCTCCAATTGCTTCCTATGCTAGGCAAAGATGCCTGGTTGGCAACACTAGATTTAAAAGAAGCATACCTGCAAATCCCAATCAGGGAATCTTGCAGAAGAATACCTATGCTTCAAAGCAGGCTACATGCACTATCAGTTCTCTGCACTGCCCTTTGGCTCATCTACTGCGCCCAGGGTATTCACAAAGTGCCTAGCTCCAGTTGCATTTTGCAGGCAAAGACATATTCAAATATACCCATACCTTGACGATTGTCTAATTCAGGCAGAAAGCCTGGACATACTTTTGAATCATCTGGCCTTTGTACAAAGGGTTCTAACTTGTCTGGGGTACACCATAAACGAAAAGAAATCACACCTGGTACCCTGTCAACAAATTATATTCCTGGGAGCAAGCTTGAATACAACTTCCCAGATGGCTTACCTTACGCCAGAAAAGCAAATTAATTTGACAACCTACTTCAAACAAGTAGGCCACAAAAACCCTTCTATCTGCAAGACAAATACTGCAAGCCTTGGGGTTCATGGCCTCCTGCATTCTTCTAATTCCATGTGCAAGACTGCATATGAGGAAACTACAGTGGTATCAAAAAGCCTATGGTGTAAACAATCTCAAGACCTAGAAACAATGATTCCTGTCATACCTTGCCTACGGCTAGAGTTCCTTTGGTGGGCAGAGGCCTGCCACCAAAATAAGGGACTACCTTTCACACCACCCCCTGCTGCCCAAACCCTAACAGACGCATCAGACTATGCATGGGGGGGCTCACCTGGCAGGGAAGTGCATTCAGGGCAAATGGAACCCAAGTCAAATGCACCCTGAATATCAATCAAAAAGAAATGTTAGCTGTACAGAATGCTCTGATAGCCTTCAAGGACCACATTCTTCCAGGACAACTAATGGTAAAGACGGACAATACCACTGTTATGTGGTACATAAACAAGCAGGGGGGGTACACATTTCTTACTCCCTCTGCAGACTAGCCATGGCATTGTGGAACACAGCATTGAGCTACCAAGTGCACCTACAAGCTCAATTCCTGCCAGGAAAATTAAATACACTGGCAGACGGACTAAGCAGAAACCTCATGGACCTACATGAGTGGAAACTGGAACAAAGGATTTTCAACATGTTGACAAACAAATGGGGGAGCCCAGATATAGACCTGTTTGCCTCTCCCCAGAACTACCAATTGGACAAATTTTGCAAAAGACTCCCCACAAACAAGCCTGGAAAGCGGATGCTCTGTCCTTCAGCTGAAAAAAAACTATCCATCTATGCCTTCCCCCCTCTGACTCTGCTCTCCAAAGTACTACTAAAAATCAAACAGGACAAACCAAGGATGATTTTGATTGCTCCAGATGGGCCGCGCCAACACTGGTGCCCCCTCCTGCGCAGTTTGTCACGGTTATCTCCATGGCACCTGCCTCAGAATCCTTCAATGCTTTCTCAGCATGAGAACCAGATTCTGCACCCTCAGCTTCTAACACTGAACCATGCAGCCTGGCTAATTACTTAATCTCTCCTTTACCATCCCTCAGCAAACCTGTAATGGATATAATTTTAGAGGCAAGGAGGCCTAGTACTAGAAAATCTTGTGCAGAAAAAAGGAAAAGATTCTGTGCCTGGAACCAGTCTCAAGGGATGAGCACAGCAACACCCAGTTTACCTCAGATTTTATAATACTTAACTGAGATGCTTCACAAAGGCCTGTCTTTTTCCTCCATTAAAATCCACGCCTCAGCCATTTCGGCTCATTATAACACAGAACCTCCCCTCTTCTCTCATCCACTGCTCAAGCAGTTCCTCAGAGGGGCCAAAAATTTGAGACCATCCTGGAGAGCTCCAACCTCAGCCTGGGACCTTAACTTTGTCTTGGAGAAACTGGCTCAGCCTCCTTTCAAGCCAGCTGCTACTGCAGACTTAAAATTTCTTTCTTGGAAAACAGCTTTCCTTTTAGAAATCACTTAAGCAAGAAGGATATCTGAATTACAAGCCCTTATGACAGTGGAGCCTTTCATCATCTTTCATGTGGACAGGTGTCCCTCAGAATCAATCCATCCTTCATGCCCAAGGTGGTATCCAGTGTGGCTCTTAATCAGTACATTCATTTGCCAAACTTCTTTCCCAATCCACATAATAAAGGGGAACGGATACTGCATTCCTTAGATGTGCACAGACAACTTAGATTCTACTTGGACAGGACTAAACCTCAAAGGCAATCTGAACAACTGCTGGTGGCATTTACTGCAGGGGCAGAGGGGAAGGCTATTTCAAAGCAAACTATTTCTAAATGGATAAGCCATTGCATTAATTTCTGCTATAAGCACCATGGAAAACCTATCCCCCAGGGGATCAGACCTCATTCCACCAGGGCTGCATCTACCTCTACAGCCTTTCTCAGAGGCGTCTCTACCAGGGACATCCTAGAAGCTGCTACCTGGAGTTCTGTACATACTTTCACCAAGCATTATCATTTGCCAATTTTCTCTAAATCCAGAGCTGGCTTTGCCACTGCAGTCTTGCAGGGCCTTATAGCTGTCACTAATGCTACCTAAATTCCTCCTTCCAACGATAGCTTTGGGAATCTACCCAAATGTAATGACTGTAACAGTGAAACACGAAGAACATAGTACAGTTGTGTACACTTACCATAAATGTAGATGTTCGAGTGTATTCGCTGTTGCAGTCCTGGTTACCCTCCCTCCAGCCCCCTAACTTATTTTGGCTATACCTCTACTTTCCTTTACTATGCTTAAAAACCTTTTTGGTGTATTTGCTTTTTTGTTGGAGGTATATCTTTGTGCTTTTATGTTTAATTGCTTCCCATTTGGGGGGCACTTGACATCTGGGGCAACTGGCATTGGCTGCATGTTTTATACCCCTGATGACCTGATGTCATGGAGGGAAGGGACAGCAACTAACGCAGGACCTATGACTTCGTTAATCAGGCCAACTGAGGGCTACCTGCAATCTGATAACCCAAATGTAATGACTGCAACAGTGAATAGACTCTAACATCTACATTTATGGTAAGTGTACACAATTGTACTTTACTCTTAGAACTAACCCTTTCTTAGAACTAACCCTTCCTTCATGCTCAAGGTGGTGAATGACCTGTCCCTGAATCAGGCCATCCATTTACCTACCTTTTTCCCTAACCCACAGGGGGACAGTGAAAGGGTACTTCACTCCCTGGATGTTCATAGACATCTCAGGTATTACCTGCATAAAACCAGATCTTTCAGACAGACCAACTTTTTGTCTGCTTTCATCCCAGAGCCTTGGGAAAGGCAGTAACCAAACAGACCATCTCAGTATGGATTTCAAAAGCCATTAACTTTTGCTACCAATAACATGGAAAATCTTTGCAAGGTGCTGTCAAGGCGCACTCTACCAGGGCTATGGCCTCCTCAGGAGCCTTCTTCAAAGGCCTGGACACCTGTTCTATTTTGGAAGCAGCCACTTGGTCATCAGTATATACCCTCACCAAACGTTACAAGCTAGACCATATTTCTAGAGCCAGGGCAGGTTTTGCCAGGGCTTTCTTCATGGATTCGTGGAAACAGCATCTAGACCCTCCTCCCCACTGACAGTGAGCTGTGGCACTCACTCGCATGTAGAATTCTGCAACATTGGAATAGAAGGACATAAAAAAGTTGTGTAAAATCTTACCATAACTATAAAAGTTCTTCTCTTCCATGTTGCAGTATTATTTCCCACCCTCCTCCTCCTCCTGTTACATTGCATTTCCTTTTCTGGATGACCGAGGACTGACATTGCCCTTCCTAGGACTGGCTCCGACTGGGGCTTTCAGATGTTCTTCGTGTTTCACTGTTGCAGTCATCACATTTGGGTTATCTGCCTGCAGGTAGCCCTCCGCTGGCCTTAATACCAGAGTCTTTGGATTTCTGCGTCGGATGCTGTCTCCTCTTCCATGATTTCAGGTCGTCAGGGGTGTAAAGCATACAGCCGATGCCATTACATCAGTCTTTCTTGCCGTGCGGTGCCCTTAGCAGAAGAGGTTCGCAAGTGCCGGTCGTCCATCTCATGAAATTTTCGTTTTCGAGTTTCAGATCCGAAGTCATCAAAAAGGTAAGTACCCTGTTGGGGATTCTTTTTCTTGCTCCAACCGATGTCAGTAGAAGTTAATAATTGTCTTACCTGTGGAAAGCAAATACCTCATAGAGATTTTCATTCGTACTGCATCCCCTGTTTCGGCCTAGACCATGATGTCCCTCGCTGTCGGTTTTGTGCCTTGTTCAACCCCTGAACTATTCCTTGTTGGGCTATCTTTGCAGCCAGTTACTTTCATACTCTGTCTCTGTACTCCAAAATGGCTTCTATAAGCCATCCGACTACCGATCTTTCGAAAAAAGTATAAGGTTAAAGACAGAGACAGACCGCATAGGTCCAAAACTGCCGACGACACTTCCGTTAAGCTAGTCGCCAGTCCGCCGGTACTCAGTGAGGCACTTTCGCAGCCCCTGATACCCACTACTTTAGATTCGCAGGCCTCTACTGAGACCCATTTGGATTCTAGTATGCCGCGAAATGCTTCGACTATGGAACCTGTTGATGTCTCTACCTTGAATGGGTCCGGAGCCACTGTGCAGGCACCGGCTTCTGAAGGTGTATTCATGCCTACAGACTTGCATTTTAAACCGACGCCATCGTTTTCTTCTAGGCCTAAAACTCACACCACGCCTGGAAAACCGACAACCAAACCACAGGCTCAGGCCCATATGTCTAAAAAAACAAATGCTTAGAATGGCTGAAGACCTTATTACCTTGATTAGGGGAAGCCAGCCTTACCCCGAGACCTAGAACTGATTTTCTTTGATTCTTCTGACCAGGAATCTGATATTTCTGCTCCTTCTGATTACCAGGATTTGCCCTTATCT